>NC_089847.1:129756250-130115625 GCF_035609145.1 Eleutherodactylus coqui | reverse complement strand
CGTCTTTTTAGGATAGTTCATCAATATTGATCGGCAGAAGCCTGTCACCACCAATTAGTTGTTTGCCCAGCCCACTGTTAGTGCGGACAGAGCTGGAAGCACGTAGTTCAGTGGCCCAGGTGAATAGTCTATTAAATTGCATGGGAACTGCACCTGCATTACCAACATGGGCCACTGCAGCATGGACAGAGCTGTCTGCTTCCTGCTCTATCCACAGCGGGCCTGATGAGCAGCAGATCAGTGGGGGTCCCAAGCGGTGGACTCGCACAGATCAGCGATTGATGACGTATCGTTACAATGGGTCATCAGTAGTAAAGTCCATCTCTTTAAGAGGAACCTGTCAGGTTCCTCATGGCACCCAGGCCAGGGGCATCCTATATAGAGACAGGCACACTGACTTCTGTCACTTATAGTGATCATTTCAGAAGTTTTGGAAAACAGACATTTTAAAACTTGAAACGAGTCTCAGTGATGAGTTCAGTGCAACTCATTAATATTCGTGTATTCACTGATTGGCTGGTCTCTCCATACACATGCTAATACAGAACCCTAATCATAAAGTAGTAACTCTGTATACTTTATAGGTGGAATTCCAGAATTTGAAAGCACTTCTCAAGAATCTCTTGGACTCGCAAAGCTGGGAGGACAAGTAGAGAAAAACCGAAAACTCCAGAAGAAGTGAGAACTATTTTAATATCTGCGTCTTTACTTACATTTGTATTCTCATCCTATGAAGGGATGGCATATATGTTCAGGGGTATGTCACTGCTCTGATTGTTGTGGGTCCGACCTCTGGGACCCCCACCAGCTTTATACTGGAAGAGTCTCTACATCCCCTTCCAACCGCAGTTCTGCCCATTGACTTAAACAGAAAAGGAACCCATTAATGTGAATCGGTTCATTCATACAAGCAATTTTTCATTCTGATACAATCCTACAAAAGCGTCCTAAAATGTGGCAAAATTTGGCCTTTTTACGCCACCAAGCTGACACAAGTGCCCCGATTAATCCGGACTAAAGTATATAAGAAAGTTGCAGAAATTGTAATTGCGCAGTTTGTGTTTTTGCAGCTTTGTTGACCAGGAGGTGACATTGCGGCGATGCGAATAGCTTAACGCCATATGTCTTATTAGTGGGCTCACAGTGTGCATATGTTGGGGCCGTCGTTTGGGCTTGTATTTATGTCTCTTTTTGCTTATCTCCCCGATATCTTGTGGCTAGCATAATAACAGGGTGAGTATAAGGACGCGCGGAGTGCTAGAGCCTCCTCTATCCCGCTGCTGTCTGCATGTGTCTTGTGCCTATCTAGGGTGACGACTACTTCTCTGCTTCTTGTATCTATTTGTGCAGTGGTGTCATTTCAGAAACTTTCCTCTGGTATATACTGTATATATATATTGTGTGCTACCTGTCACTAAGACGGGGATCTTTAAAAATGATATAATGCAATTAGGAGATGGTACAATGCCTCAGCAGCGCCACCTATTGGAAGGCAGCTTCCCTATAAAGTCAGTGTATGATCTTCTAACATTACTGGGAATATATGCCGAAGCCAGAAGGAATAGGTGCCCATCTACAGGCAGATGGTCCGGGGGTTTTGCCCCTCCTAACTGTATAGAAGGTGTTCTGGGTGAGAAGCCTGTGATGTGGATCGGGAGGAGTCATTTTTCTTCGTATTGTCCTTCCTCGATTGCGCCATTCTCGGTATACTCACGACAACGCTACACAAGAAAATTCCCCATGGTTGGCAGTGAGGTCCGGCACCGATGGCCGGACCTCGTTGGAAGTCGCTCAGATCGCTGGACTTTCCCATCTAATGTGGAGTCACACTGAAACTGATCCACGGAAAACTTGTCACATGATTTTATGCTCCGGGGTCACGGGGGGAATGTCCACACAGGGAAGCGCCAATCGTGAGCGACCCAGGGGTCTAATAAAGGGGCATTTAGAGTATATAATGGCAGAGTATATAGCGGCGCACCCATCACATGTAGTTACTGGGCAGCTCCTGAAGATCCTGATCCGTCTCCCCACTCTGTACAAGTTGTACTAGTGCCGTCCTTCATATTATCTTGTGTTCATGTTTTGGTTTCTTATACCGAAGTGATCCGTATAACCTGTATAGTATCAGTGATGGCGGGCTGTTATGATGCTAGCCTTATCTTTTAGGTGTGATACATCTTCTATATTCCTGTGTAATACTATTAGCCTCTGCCATCTGTTGTCGCCGTTACTATCTATCAGCAGTGATGGTGGCGATCAGGGCTGTGCAGATCGCATTGCACGTCCTCAAAAGTCGTCAGTGTAGGTTTACTGCTACCCCAGGCAGGATTCATAGATTGATGGTCCATGTACTCAGAACCAAATGTATGGGGTGTAGAAACAGGTTCCATATACAGATGCAATCAAAATGCTTCACCTCCCGCCTCCCACCATTGCCAATTAGGTTTATTTGCTAAATTTGCAGACTTTCAGCTGTTGCATGCAGCACTTTTTCTTCCGGTATCTTCAGCTGCATCTGTGAAAGAACCTCCGACCGGGGATTCCCTTACAGATGTGAAACCGCAGATTCTCCAAATTCATAAGAAAATGCTACTTTTACAGACTGCTGCCGTCTCAGAATTATTCAATCCCTTGACAAGCGTCGTTAGTACCTAGTAGGACCCCTTTTGCTGTTATGACCCGCTCAGCATCTTCTGGCAGCGTTCCTGAGGCATCTAAGCCTGTTCCCCGCGGTAATGGCCTCTAAATCACTAAATTTCTTGGGTTTACAAACTGCAGCCCCCTTATTCATATTCCACCAGAGATTTACTGTGACGGACGCTCCAAAATCTTTCAGGACTACTTCTGGAACCAAGCCCTCGGTGGACTGAGGTATGTTTGGGACCATTGTCCTGTTAGAAGGTCCAATGACACCCAAACTTCAGAGGATGTTTTCTCTTAGGATTTCCTGATACGTGATTGAATCCATCTTGTCCTCCACACGCTACATGTTTCTGGTGCTAAAGAAAGCAAATCAGCCCTGGAGCAGTCGCCAGTCCGGGTATTTGATGTGTTTTATCTCAAGCACACCTGATGCAAGTAATGAAGCCCTTGATTAGTTGAATCGGGTGTGCTTGAGACAGCAGCTGATTGCAAACCTGCTCTTATAAGGAATTCTATTCAAGGCGTTGATTTAATTCTGAGGCTGTAGTAGTCATTAAGGCTAACTTCACACGGGCGAGCACGATATGGGGCCGTGAATTCCGCCCTAATATCGCACTCGCCATTCATGTGAAATCGCCATGGATGCGAGGCGTGTTCATGGCAGATTTGCAGGGCCGCTCGGTAATAGCAGCCTTTGGCCATTTTTTACATGGACGAGCGTGATATTAGGCCATGAAACTCTGCCTGATATCTCGCTCAGGGACGTGCGATTTTCATGCAACTACGAGGGTTTTTTTTGTTTTGGGATGCAAAACAAATGAAAATGTGCAAAAGTAGCGGAAACGCACACAAATCGTGCGAAAATCACACAGAATTTTGGTTTTATTTTTTAGCGCTGTAGAAAAAAAAACTGCCTGTTTGAAAATACCCTGAGGCTGCGATGATATGAGTGTCGTTAACGCTCGTCTAATAATGCTAATTGCTGGTCTGCACCTGCACTTGTCGGCTCAGCCCAGCAATTGTTGGGAAAATCTGAGCACTAGCAGTCCATTCACTTTCAATGGGACGCCAGAGGTACCGGAGCGGGTGGCGCTCGGTTGTTTCTGCCAGCTCCATTGAAGTCAGTGGTGACCATGCATGCTTTGCCAGCGCCCCCTTCATGCTGACGTCCCTGCCTGTGAGTATCCTGTGGGCAGGGGATAACTTGCCATTTTGATAAACCCTTTTGGAGTGGCATTTGGTGGTGAATGTGAAGATAAATAAGCTTAGATTGTAATGGGGGGGTGAATAGTTTTGATTGCATCTGTATATCTAATCTGTAAAGTCTCGAACAGCGCTGGTCCCATTCATACTACAGAAGAGCGACGTCTTGGAGGAGGATTCCCATCACTCAATGTGTAGTAAAAGCTAAGTAAGAATGGCCGCTAATGCAGATGCATCGGTCGCTGCACTCTATATGGGTGCAAGTAATGTTTAGTGCACTTAATGGGCATATGTGGGATTCATCCAGTGTTGCGGTGCTGATCATTTGCCATCTCCCTAACATAGACTGTGATTACAGGCATGAGCTGCTGGAAGAAGCTCGGCGACAGGGTCTGCCATTTGCACAGTGGGATGGTCCAACCGTGGTGGTCTGGTTGGAGGTAAGGCTCCATCGTTGCCAGCGTTGACTGCCCCGCACACCTTCTATGTGGACGATTAACAGCGGTGTCTTTTTTCTTCAGCTCTGGGTCGGGATGCCCGCCTGGTACGTGGCCGCGTGTCGAGCCAATGTCAAAAGTGGGGCGATAATGTCTGCGCTTTCCGACACAGAAATCCAGAGAGAAATCGGTATTAGCAATCCTTTGCACAGATTAAAATTGCGACTCGCCATCCAGGAGATCATGTCCCTGACCAGTCCGTCAGCGCCCCCCACCTCTAGAACGGTAAGAGTATTACTATGTCACTGCAGTTATTGTTACAACACTAAAGTGATGTTTTTAGTAACTTTTACATTGAAATGGGCTGTTTAGGACCTTACCTGTAATCCATACCCGTAGGCAATAGAGGAGAGGGGTCCGATGACCCCGGGGACCCACAGCTAGAGGCCTCTGTATAGAATCGCTCTCATCCTGGAGGACCAGATGAGTCCAGACAATATTATTGGGTGCTGCAGGAAACCGATCACCCAGCATAATGATAGCAAATTGTAGGGGTCCAAGCAAGCAAGACCCCCTACAGACCAGGGTTAGGCTCAGACTGTATGGGGGGGCCAAAGCTCGTTCACGAATCTCTGTTAGGGCTCTTCTACACGGATCAATCACCGCTCCAAAAATGGCTGGATGTTTCTCATTCGAACCATAATCATTCTGTGTAAGCACAGCCAACATTGGAATGATACTTCATTCACTTATCATTCATTTTATGCAGGCGTAAAAATCCTCGTTGGCTCATTCGCTAATCGTTCGGTTTAAACAGCGATCGTTTAGTTGCTCTTATTCGCTGGTACAGAAAACTGAACGATCGTGTTAAAAAAAAACTCATTCGTGTGTTTAAACCGACTGCCCAAGTGAACGAGTAAACCCGCTCCGTGTAAAAGCACCCTAAAAGGAGCTTTGCTAATCACCTCAAGTCTATTCCCCCTGCCTCATACACACACGTGGGGCAATCTCATAGGAAGTTATTTGACCTAGGTAACCCCAGCAAGCACTGGGGCAATAGTCGGTCTTCACCCAGATTTTGCTTATTGGTTAGATTCCAACCCAAGACCACCAATCCTGTAGATCTGAGCTCCGCTCAGCTACATATATGACGGTAGTAACGTCTGAGACTAGAGAGAAGCATCTGCCAGTTGTACCAAGCAATACTTTGTGCAGCCCATTGTCAAGAGGGAGGCGCTGTATCTGCAACAGCTAAAAATTAAGCTGGTTTATATATACAGGATGTAGTCAAAGTCTGATCCGTCGCTGTATCTATATACTGGTGTCCTAGATTGAAATAACGGTAGTGTACTTGCATAGGAAGGCTTTAACGTGCTGCACAATGGTATGGCGCACGGCTCCTGAGGGTCCCAGAACATTGATTTCAGTTTTGTGTTGTGGCCCATGTAAGAGAGAGAGCAAAGCCCAATTGCAAAGTAGAAGAGTAACGTGACAAGCTGAAATCCACTGCCTGTGTCTCTTTAAGCCTCCTCCCTTATTTGCATATTACCCAGAGGAGCAGGAATGGCCTTTTAAGTCTCCTCACTCACCGTCTAAGTGCTCTCCCTAAGGCCTCATGTCCACGGGGAAAATCAGATCCGCTGCAGATTCTCCATGGAGAATCTGCAGCGGGTCCCTCCTGCCCCGCGGACATGAGCGCCGAAAATAGCAATTTAAAAGAATTTACCTATCCGGCGCGGGCGACGAAGCTCTGCTCTTCCTCACGGCCGGATCTTCATTTTCGGCCGGCGGATGAATTCCTGACGCCGGCGGCACGTCGCCGGCACGTCGTCGACGTGCCGCGCGCATGCGCCGGGCACATCCGCCGAGCCGAAGCAAGGGAGATGCGGCCGTGAGGAAGAGAAGAGCTTCGCGGTCCGCTGCGGGTGAGTAAATGCTTTAAATTCCTATTTTAGGTCTCCCGCGGATCCGGACGGCTTCCATAGGCTTCAATAGAAGCCCGCGGGAGCCGACCCCGCGGGAGACCCGCATGAAAATGGAGCATGGTCCAGATTTTTTCATGCTCCATTTTTTTTAAAATCACTTTTATTGACGATCCGCGGGTATTTATGTACCCGCGGGTGGTCAATGCATCCCTATGGGGTGCGGATCCGCATGCAGGAAATCCGCTGCGGATCCTAAATCCTATTTTCCCCGTGGACATGAGCCCTAAGGAGAAAAGATAGTGTTTCTGGCCCTCTAGAAGTCCTGCTATGACTGAAGTAAGGAAAGTGTACTAGAAGTGGCTCCTTCTGCTACAATGGGGCCAATCATCCAGGAAATCATCCGCAGTCATCTTCAGGAGATTCAGGTACCGATCCGCTGTGGGTCTCCTTCAAGTATAGTTTTGCATAGGGTGTACGTTTCCTTACTTCCATCAGAGCGCACAAGGACTAATAGACACGCTTTCAGTGGATTTCTGCTTCTCACTTGCTACTTTTGAACTTTGCACTTGGGTTTTTACTCTTACAGGGGCCACAACACAAAGTTGAAATCCATGTTCCGGGGCCCGTGCTCCATACCAGCATGTAGCACATCCATATATTACTATTCAAGTACGCTATTGCTATTTCCATATAGGACACTAGTATTGGGATAGAGCGCCGGATCTGACTGTTCGTCAAGCAGCTCCCACAGCTATTAATGTGTCGCCCGAATCCATCAGTCTTTAATGCAGAGATTTCCTACTCCAGCTGTTGCAAAACTACAACTCTCATCATGTTCTGGCAGATTGCAACTGGCCTGGCATGGTGAGAGTTGTAGTCCTGCAGGGGTTGGAGACCGCTGCTGTAGGCTGTCTTCGATGCATTACCTGCTGTAGCTTATAAGTGACTTGCAGGGTTTGGAGGTGGTGGGTGACTCTTGCCAGGGCCCAGGAGGATCTCCAGCTGTTCTCCTTAGTCTGGGCACACCTCAAAGGGGGATTTTCATCTCATTCAAGTGATGAGATATGGGATATGTATCACTTTATGATCATGGGGGTCCAGCCTCCGGGACCCCTATCAGTACTGAGGATGAAGAGGGTAGAGTTCTGCTTTAACGCTTCATCTGATTCTAAGCTTTCCCTGCACGTCGGTGCCCGGTCGCCCGCTCTATAGCGGAGCAGCAGGCGCCGCCACAATTCCTCCGTACAGCGGTTGTCCAGGAGCCGCTGCGCAGGTAAGGATTGCAGAGGAGCCACGGGTCTGCATTAGCGCTGTGACCCCCTTCATTCTAGGGGGTCCCACAGATCAGACTCCCACGATTATAAAGTGATGGCACATCCTAGTAATATACCATCGTTGTATAAGCTGGCAGTGCCCCTTCGATGCCGCCTTAGCCACTCTTAGCATTTGCTCTTCTCCTGCTCCACCATGTACCTGTTGCTTATCTATTGTGCCACCTTCCCTCTCTGTTACGGCTTCCCTCTCACTGGATGTGCTTGTATTAGTCCACGGGAAATGTCTGGGTTACACACGAAGAGATGGAAACTCTCACGGCTTCTCCACAAACGGTTAGTTTCCGGCACGGTTGCTTGTCTGTGTAGCGTCTCCCCCCGGATGCCTCTCACCACCTCCTCTGTGTAGTTTTACAATGAGTGCATTTGTAGAAACTCGGTTGTTCTTGTTTTAGTTTTTAGGTTTGGGATTTTTTTTCTTAACCCTTGACATGCCTGGCCGAGTCGACGCTAATGTGGCCTATCCTCTGCCTGGCACTGAAAGGGTTTGTTTTTTTTGTGAAACTAATGGAAACCAGAGAACCTCTTAGTTGATCGCAGGCAGGATGGGGGGTCTTCTAGCTGGTGCATAGTTCCTGCCGCTGGAGGACCCTCATCTGCCTGGGATCGGTCTCAGTGATTTGTAATGGCAAGTATAAAAGATGGGACATATTGGCGGTATATTGCGGGGTTACTGGACGCCCTACGGCCGGCGGTCCGAGCATGCGAGGGTCCTGACTGTTTCCATGTGTTTCCACATTGCACGTGCATCTGCTGTCCTGCATGGAGTGAGCGCTCATCACATTCATCCGGCTGACTAACGTTCTGTATTCTTTTGCTTTTCTAACCCTG
Source organism: Eleutherodactylus coqui (assembly GCF_035609145.1). Classification (NCBI taxonomy): domain Eukaryota; kingdom Metazoa; phylum Chordata; class Amphibia; order Anura; family Eleutherodactylidae; genus Eleutherodactylus; species Eleutherodactylus coqui. Next base: position 130,107,252 of record NC_089847.1, on the reverse strand, counting down.
CGTAACACCAGGACGATGAGGAGGGGAGCTGGGCTCAGGTTTGAGCATTTTCACTAATTCGCCTTTTTCATTTAATCAGTCTGTAGTCTGCTTACATTAGTTATAACTGTAGTGCTAATTAACTTCAAGACTGAATTTGTGGTCCGATTGTTCGTTGTTGTCATCTACACTATAAACCTGACGTTACAAGTGTGTCCTTGCAAGGTAAAACCATCGGGGGAGCGTTCAATTAGACATTTATCGGGTTTGGCGTAAACTCTGAGGATTTTCTGCTCGCAAATCCACGACGAAAAATCCTCAGAGTTTTGCCGTACGAACCAAGGGGATGAGATTGGGAGAAATGCCAGCGACCCGCTGCAGAAAAGATCCCCGCAGTGTAGATGGGCTCCTAGTGCCGATTTTACTGGCACAGCCAAATATACTACAGATTTTTCCCGTGGATCTTAGCCCTTCAAATGTGGGAGGTGAAATCCCCGAATCCACAGCAAATTCGCATGTAGCGCATAAGAACTCTGCTGCTGATTCATTGTGGATTTTCCACTGTATCCCCCGTGTGGACGGACCCTCGAAGAGAACCGTTCTCCTGACGTTACTGTTACAATATTTGCATTCCTCATTCTATACCAATTCCGCAGCGTCTTTTCTTACAATTTCGTATTGTGCCTATGTTGCTCCTCCTGGAAACGCATGACTAAAGAACCATTTACACACAACGAATATCGCTTAAAAATCGTTCAAATGAACGAATTTGCTCAATTATCGTTACGTGTAAAAGTAAAGCCATCGTGCACTATTCGTTTATTTAGCGCTGAGTTCCAGTCTACGTAAAGATGGTCGTTAGTTCGTTTGCTATTCGCTTCATTCAAATGGCATCCATTTAGTCTTTGAAAGACTGAACAACTTCTGGTGATGGTTTGCCTTGCATAAACACAATGACTACTTGTTTATTCATGCCAGCAAAAGACAAGGGTATCTTCACACAAATTAAAATCCTCCCAGCCAGAACTTCCTCACATAAACACCCGCCCAGCTGAGCACACAGCATATACAGGGTTTACTTTAGCTAAAGGGAGAGGATTTCTAACGATTATCTGTACATTTAAATGCTCAGTATTTCCATGCGAAAAAGTTGTTAATTTGTTCAGTCTTTCGTTCGTTCAAACGATAATCATTGCGTGTAAATGGGGCTTAAATTAACTGGGTGTTACCACTCTACTTGTGACTAGGGTGCGCTGGCACCAGTGATAGGGCAGTGTCTGTGTAGTTACATGCACTATTCATTAGGGGAATAACTTGATTCATACGTTTCCAGGAGGAGTAAGGCCGCCTGCAGACGGCCGGGTCGGATCAGAATTCTCGCAGCGGGACCCGACCTGAGCGTCTGCAGAGAGCAGCGCGGCACTCACCTGCTCCTGCGGCTCTCGATCTTTCATGTGCCAGCTGCCGGATGCGCAGACCGGAGACGGCGAGTGACATTTCTGTGCGAGGCTTGCAGAAATAGAGCATGCCGCGATTTGTTTTCTGTGCGTGCTTTTTGCACAGACAAATCGCGGCCGTCGGCATAGGATTGCGTATTGTAATGCAATCCTATGCAGGCGTGTACGGGTGGAAATTCTGCGGTAAATCCCTCCGCGGAATTTCCGCCCGTGTGCAGGGGGCCTAATAGTGGGAAGTTCTTAGAAGAGGAGCTCCAGAATTGTTTTTATTGTAAAACGAAGTATGAATTTAAAAACCTGGACAAATGTCAGGACAGACGGTGAGTAGCGGAGGGGATGACGGCCGGGACTACGTGGTGACGGTGCCCCCCGCAGGAGCTGCATGACAGAAGATTGCAGTGCAGCCCTTCAGTCTCCTCCCAATAGTTTATATTGTGGCTTACGACTACCTGCGGCCCACAGATCACAAACATTTAGTCTTCTATGTTTTTCCGTCCGTGTGTTGTGGTCACAGCTCCTTGAGAGATGCAGTGTGACTCCCATTGACTTTTAACAGATTAGGACATTGAGCCACCTTTTTGTCAAGCCAGGCCTGTCGCAGCTAAAGCCGCCACGTAGGCCTAGCCTTAAGGGGTTGTGTCATTACAACAAAACCCCGTCCACCTCCTCGGCCCGGCCTAAAGTAAAAAAAAAAAAAGAGGGCATACTCGCCTGTCCTGGAGCCCTGGGACGCAGCTGAGAGCTGCCACCAGTATCGGCAGCGACTTCCAGGTTGACCACCCGGCAGAAGACAGGTGTTGTCTGTTGCCAATCGGGGACATTGCGGCCTCTGATTGGCCGCAGATGACACCTGATTTCTGCCGGGCCGTCTACCCGGAAGTCAGAGACTTCACCATGATGCAATGTTTTTTTTTTCTAAAGGTATGAGTTTCGAAACTTTCTCCCACACCGCCCCTTTAAGTGAATTAGACTAAACTAGCAGAACTCATCCTGGTATATAAAGTGTTACCATTTTCTCTACTATTACATACAGAACATACCTGTCCATAGAAGAGCAACATGAAGAAAAAACCAGCTGAGCCGCTTCTTAAGTGGGTTATCCAAATCTGTAAAATTGATGGCCTATGTGATCAGTGGAGGTCTGCAACTGGAGGTCCCTGCCAATCAAGTGATTGAGGGGGGCCATAGAGCTTGTGTGAGCGCCACAGCCTCTTCAATGTTTACATATGAGCACGATCGTTCTATTACCGATGGCGGCTGTCCCAAGTACTACATTCACCTCAATGGGACAAGCCGGTAATACTCAGAACGGCCACTAGAAGTAATACGACAGTCTGCAGTACAAAGATGTAAACGTTGAAGCGGCCGCGGTGCTCGTAGAACACTGCCACACCTTCGATCAGCTGATTGGTGGGAATCCTGGGCCGCGGACCCCCACCGATCGGATATTGATGGCCTGTCCTGATGGTAGACCATCGGTTGGGTTACCGCTTTAAATCTGCCGTGCCCAATACCCGCAATAAGGGCCAGACGTTACCCTGTTTGGGCTCCACTCACATCGGCATTTTAAGCTGTCCATTGATTCGGTACTTCTGTCTACAAGAGTAATACCATCAAAAATACCAGAAACCTGAGAAATACCTGCAGGACCCCGAGATAAGTCAAAGGGATCCCCAAGATTTATCTAGAACCTTCCATAACCCGATCCAGCATGGCTGTCATAGCTCTATTATGAACAGAAGCCATGATGCTAATGTGTATGGCCACTTTTTCATACATGGTTTGGCACCTGTATTGTGGATTTCCCAGCCTGACCATGGCTCTACTGACCAAACCTCCTCTGAGATGCTCTGAGCTCAGGTTAGTAGACCCGCAGCTCTGCCTGGTCCTTCTGCTCCCAAGGGAGATAAGTCACCACCAGGTGTGTCTGGCAGCAGCTTATTTCCCTCTCCGAACAGTAAGCACAAGCACGCTCCACCAATCATGCATGTGCAAGGCGGTCAGGAGGAAATGCTGTCGGCTCGTTCAGCAGACGGCTTATCCAGAGTGTTTTCGGCCACAGCTACGGTAGTTGCAAGCGACCATGTCTGGGTTTTTTGCATTTTTATTAGGTACTTGTAACTTTTTTTTGGCCCACAGGGTAACCCTGCAGTTGCGGTAAGGCCATACTTCTTTTTGTCATGTTGGAGTCCTAGCCTTGCTGTCAGTAGTTCTCCAATCACTCTGTGTTGCTCTTTAGTTGCCATGATTGGCGATCGTACATTTTAATTAATACACAATCTAAGGCCGCAGGTTCCGGTCCTGACGCTTCACTCTCCTCCTAGACATTAGCCTACGGGGACATGAACCACGAGTGGATCGGGAACGAGTGGCTGCCCAGCTTGGGGCTGCCTCAGTACCGCAGTTATTTCATGGAGTGCCTTGTTGATGCCAGGATGCTGGACCATTTAAACAAGAAGGACCTTCGGGGGCAGTTAAAAATGGTGGACAGCTTCCACAGGTAAGACTAATCAGGCGCGTCAGATGGGATATCGGAGGCTCTTTACGGCCAAATCTGCCATTTGTGTAATTAAAAAATAAGAAATTCCCTTTTCCTCCTAATAGGAACAGTTTCCAGTGCGGCATCATGTGCTTACGGAGGCTGAACTACGACCGGAAAGAGCTGGAGAGGAAACGGGAGGAAAGTCAGAACGAAAGTAAAGGTAGGTGTGACGTCCCGCCGGGCATCTGCTGCTTTCTGGACTGCGAGGGACACTTAATCTAGTTGGTCCACATAAACTTTATCTCATAATCACTCAAACGAGCAGTTCTATTGGTATTCTGTCACCAAGCTTGTGCTGCACTGAGTGAGCCGGTGTATGCGCTGTCACTCTTTCCCATGCGGGTGATGTCACGTGCATGCGTCTGCTCGCTCAGTGAGGTGCAAGCGCTATGATAGTGGAGCGCATGACGTCATCAAACTTGGAATGGGCGCAGTTTTTAAACTCTGGGCAGGGAGTGAGCGGTCCAACGTTCATTTGCATATATTGCGCCCAGCGCACTTCAGCAGTATCTGAGCAGTGGAGATGCAGAGACTGAGTAAGAGTAGCAATATGTTCTTCATGTCGTCGGACATCTGCCAGTATAGTCCGTTGTTAGCCCAAAAAGTGGTGACAGACGTCCAAGTTCCTTTCATTGTCCCTTTTGAAATAAAGTCTATCTGATAGAGACCCTTCATACACAGCAGTACAGTATTATCATCTGTTCCGTAGAGAACACTGCACACATCTGTTGGAGCGCCCTCTACTGTTGGGTGAAGAAATGGCAGAAGAGGGGTTTTATAGGAAAACTGTACAGAATTGTCTGATAAAACATGTTGCAAAAATGCTTACAATCGTCTATTCTGTACATTTGAAAAAAAAGTGCTGGTAATCTTTAATGGGACTGCTGGGGATAGACAAGAGCTTGTACTCTATTTCCTCAGCCCTATTGAAACTAATGAAGCGACACCACGCATGGTTCGCCCTAGCCCCCACCCATGTTCCCCTCTTCCTGTTACTGCGGGCGCGCTTCTCCCACAGGCACTGACGTCACGTTGCACGGCTGCAGCTCTATTCGTTTCAGTGCGGCTGACGGAAATAACCAAATGTTTAGACTCTTCTATCTCCAGCAGTCCCATTGGAAATGAATGGAGCAGCAGCAGCATGTGCGGGTGTGTGCAGCGAGCCCAGAGTGAGGAGAATGGGGGGGAACTGGACCCCCATTCTGGGGATCACTGAGCTTCTCAGCGGTGATTAATTCTGGTAAAACCCTTTAATAAATAAACATGCCCCAAGGAGGGGGCTCTAATGTTATCGTTTCACAGGCCGCATTTTTGTAAACCCCCTACATACATAAGCCCCCAGACAGCTAAGGAACGGGAAATGTTTGTTTTTTTGAGTCATTTATGCTGCAGATCAATGTGTCCCCGCGGCTGATCTCCCCCGAACGCTTCACATCTACCTCTGAATTCCAGTCCGACTATAACGATTGACGTTGCCTTCCCCTTCCAGACGTCCTGGTTTGGAGCAACGAACGGGTCATCAACTGGGTTCTATCCATCGGGCTTAAAGAATATGCAAACAACCTTCTAGAAAGTGGTGTTCACGGCGCGCTGATTGCCTTAGACGAGACGTTTGATCACAACACGTTGGCTCTGCTGCTACAAATTCCCACTCAGAACACGCAGGTAAGCGGGATGTCCCGGTGGGGTCCGCATAGAGGGCCAATGAGGCGGGCGTCCGTGACTGCTGTGTGTTACATCATTGTTATCTATGGTTGCTTTCAGGCACGTTCAGTGTTGGAGCGGGAGTTTAACAACCTCCTCATAAGAGGAACGGAGAGGAGATTCGATGATGTAAGTTCAACCTTGTTTTGTGGTTTTGGTGACGGGTTAGCAGGGGTTAAAAAAAAAACGTTTATCTTTCTTTTTCCCATCTATAAAGTAATGGTCCATCGCTGATCAGTGGGAGTCTGACTATCCCTAACCCCTTACACCCCAGCACATGTATGCCACCATGGGTGTGCAGGGTATAGAGCGGGATCAGAAGATGTGCCCGCTCCATACACTGCGGCTGCAGGCTGTTTTTGACAGTTGACACCCGGCTGCAGATGTTCACGCAGATCGATCACGGCTGTAAGTCCTTTAAATGCTTTTGTCAATTCTGACAGCATTTAAATACCCAATCAACATTCAGGGGTCTCAATCCGAGATTAAATTGCGAGCTGCCTTCTAGGAGTTATGGTCAAAACAAAAATGCCAGGGTTGCCTCTTGCAGAGGCCCGCACAGAAATGTCAGTGGTGACGGTCCGGCTCCGCTCTGCGCATGCGCCGGCTGGCAGCCAGCGCATAGCAGAAAACAGAAGATGCCGGGAGCGGGTGAGCCACAAGCCTCTGCAGCGGCACGGGTCTGCATCCTGCTGCGAGAATTCTTGCAGCGGGATCCGACCTGGCCGTCTGCAGGTGGCCTTAAATTATGTCATTTTTGCTGCAGTATATACACCATAAAAGCAAGACAGTCCCCCAAGGATGGCATAATTGCGAGGGTGGAGGTTCCCGTTTCACCTCCTTTAAAGGGGCTGCAGCGCTGGTTAGGTATTGCGGTACCTTTACATAGCAACATTGGCTGGCAATCGCTGCGCAGGGAACATCCACATTGCACCGATCAGTTGAATTGTGCTGTGCAGGAGAAAATGCGACCGGACCTCTGGGTGCATTGACCTCTGGGTGCATTGACCTCTGGGTGCATTGACCTCTGGGTGCATTGACCTCTGGATGAACAGGCGTCCCAGAGAAGGAACTTCCGCTGATATACATCTTATGGCAGGTCCTGGCGATGAGCCTCTAGGAAACGGGTTTTCTCCAGCCTCTTCCTTGTGCAGATAGAAGAAATACTTAGCTGGCCCAGTGCTGTCGATCGATCATGTTGTATGGCCCTTCTGTTAAGTTTGCACAGGAGGTTGGCTGTTTGGCTCTTGCAATAACCAAGAGGGGGCCGGCTTAGTTATTGCAATTAGCCAAACAGCGAGCCGTCACTGGCAATCAAAGGGCCGTACCACATGACCTGCTGTTGGAACTGTGCCAAAAGTAGAAGTTCTGGTACTGCTGTACCGGGTAAGTGTATTTCGTGTAATAGCCATAATGTCTAATTGGTGGGCTCCATCTGCTGAGGACTGTACTGGTGTTGGGTACCTGGTCCTCATTACTGTCAGAGGAGCGGCCACACGTGTCATTGGGGGGGAGACACACTCACTTGACTGTTTCATCACTCCATTTATTGTAAAGCGACGGCACCCACATGTCCACAACCCCTGTGACCGTAGACGGGGACGTCCTGTTCTCCGCCTCAGTGGGAGTTCCAGATACCATAAACGTCTTTTAGTAGGAAGCTGTTTCTGACACCAATGTCCGCTTTCCACTTCACAGGATGATGATAAAAGCTTTAGACGGGCTCCGTCATGGCGAAAGAAATTCCGACCAAAGGATGTGCGAGGACTGAGCGCTGGCTCTGCAGAGACACTACCCGCCAACTTCAGAGTCAACTCCTCAATGTCCTCACCTTCTATGCAGCCAAAGAAAATGCAGATGGATGGTAGGACCACCTTTTCTTCACTCTTTGGATTGCTTAGCATGGTGTCGTTGCCAGTGTGTGGATGGTGCATGGATATCCCATAACGACTTACCGCCTTCCTTCTGTATTTTTCTTAACCTACTTCATGTGTATTTATCCTTAAAACCAAAAGGAAGTATGCAATGCATCAAACTCAGCGTTACCGTCATATGAGCTCTTGATTAGGTGTGCAGTACATTAGGACGGTATGTCATACAGCAGGGACCAAGCTGCGGTGAGCCCCCACAGTACAAGTGTCCTATATATAAACCCTCCGCTCCCAATAAATGGCGCTAGAGAAGGACAAGTCGGTTCAACCGGCTACATCATTTCAGCTTGTCAGTTCATGGAGTCCTGTAAAAAAACATATTAAAGATCATCTGTCAACTTCTTCAAGTCCTATCAGCTAAGCTTACGGGCTCAGAGTAGCTGACCCGCTGAGTTGGGTATGTTTATACAGCTTTATACTTTGCTTCCCCACTGTTCCCCTGGTGTCGGTGCTCAAACCGGCCGCTGCAGTACATTGAGCGGCATGTTGTAAGTACAGAATTGGAGGACTACTTGGTGTACCACAAGAGCAAGTCCAAGCGTTGACACCGGGGGAATGTAAGTATAAGAAAAAAAGTGTAAAAATTACATTCCCGGACTCTGCAGATCAGCTACTTTTGAGCTCGTAAGGCTCCAAGTTGTGGACAGTCCCTTTAACATAGTCTGTAATTGCTCTACAATGACATCCGTCCCCCATAAACTATTGTCACAGGCCTCCATTAAACAGATACATCAGGGAGCTCCATTGACGTCACCATCCGTATGTGGACACTATCACTGGACCTTTCCAGGGTGGAGATGAAGTTATACATACGGCTTTGTGACTCCCCATGGCAGCCGTCATGCAGCAGCATCAGCTCCCCTCTTGCTGTGCAGATAACGGGTTCGGACCGACATACTGCATAATTATGTACTCCCACCCCCTTGAGCAGAGCTGTCCCATTCCCAGAGAAGGTATAGACCGCAACCACAGCACGCTCTTCTAAGCCGGCGTCTGCTTATCTCCTACCTGAGCGTTATATGCGCCTCTTCCCATATTGGCAATGGCCAACTGCTCTGCAACAAAGAGAAAAGGGGCAACTGTGACCGAAAGGTTAAAATGAATGTCGCACTTTCTCCGGCTGTCAGCATGTAAGGGTCTTGTTAGTTGGGCATCTTAATTAAACTTCACATCGAGCAAAAAAGTAGAGTGTGCTGTGATTACGTTCCATCCCCGGAGCAGGCGGGCTGCTATGCCGCCTTTTTTGTCCTTTCTCCTCAGCACTCTCCCGTGCCGTGGTATGCGGTTTGGCCAACGTGACCACCTAATGCCGCCACTTCCTTCCCACCCTTCTCCTCTCAAGCAGCAGAACACTGATTGTAACTCCCCAGCCCAGCCATGGATGACCCAGTGATGTAACTATCCACAAATGGATTACATCATCGGAGCAAACGGGTAGTTCTGCTCTTCAGCTAGAGAGGGATAGTAGAGGAAGTTGGGATGGTGGCGTGTTCAGATGTTCAACGGAAGACATTCAACCGCACTGGGGAGACCCGAGGAGGATAATAGGAAGGTACGACAGAGAAAAAGACCACCACCGACCTCTTCTATGGTGAGCGGACAGTCCACTGTAGGCTTATACACTGGGATACATTGCAGCTTTCCATTGGAGGTCGGGACTTGTCTTAACGTATACATCATACAAGAGGCATCAAACGGGGTCTGAACAGGACCCAACTGCCTTCTCGGTGTAACATCTAATCTGGGTTCACACGGGGCGGACTTTCCGCAGTCCTTTTTAAACTTGAGACTAAGCAGCAAAGTGGATGGGATTTGCAAAAATCTCGTTGGCAAGTTGCAGACAAGCCTCACGGAAACTTATATGCAGCGCAGAATTCAAATCCGCGACATGTCGCTTGTTTCCCCGTTTCCGCTGCGGGTTCTCTTAACTATCAGGAGAGATGTCCGCAGAGGGATAGTGGTGGAAAAGCCAAATGGCGCAGGTTTTGAAGCAGCCTTTCCTCTGCGGAATTTCCGTGCGGTCCCGCTGGGGACATTAGGTGAGATTTCCGTCCCGTGGGAACCCGGCCCGAGACCGCCATGAAGCTTACTGCACTTGCAGCAGCCTTAGAGCCACGATAAGTTTTGGTGCGGCTTTTGTTGTGCTTGTTGTAATATTAGTGTTTCCGGAGTAACGCAGCACTAACTGCATGTCGTGTTTTCTGCACGTCTCTTACGGTTATTAATAGGCAATGTGTCTGGAATACAAAGACTGGATTCAGCCACAGTTAGGACGTACTCCTGCTAACGCTGTCTGTCGGTAAGTGCTCCCCACTAGAGCGGCGCTGTAGAGCATTATGTATCCGATGCCTCTTCTGTAATGTAACAACCACTATTAGATTACAGTATATTTTCGTTAGTTTTGTATCCCTGGAATATTTATGGAGTAGACGTAGAAGCCAAGCCTACTAAATACCCAATAAGTGTCTGCTTTTCTCATGGCATTTAAGTAGCCATTTAGCCACTTAGATGCCATGATCATCGTTGACCACGGCTTCTAAGCTTTTCCCTAGTGATTCCATCCCCCACTATACTATGATCATGGGGTGCCAATGGGTTGCCATGGTAGTCCGGGGCCTAGAGAAGGCTGCCATGGGTTTATGTCTGTTAAAGCAATTTTTCGGTGGTTTTTCTGCTGCCCTGCCGGTTCCACTCCGCCGGTTATAGGCCCTGTTTTTGACCGTCCAAGATGGCTGCAGCACTTTTCCCATTACCTAATACACATTGTGCACTGCGCTGATTGGCCGTTTCTGATCACATGAGCAGCTCTGGCCAATCATAAAACATGCATCATTCATTAGCAGTCTAATACTACCAAAGCATTGTAGGCAATTAGGTACTTTGAAGATTATGTCGGCCATCTTGGACAGCCAAAAACAGAAGCGGGAAGCAGTGGATTGGGTGGACAGCAGAGAACCGCAGATAACATACCCCCCCCTACCCCTCCGGTCCCAGGACAGCATTTTGTCACACAACTGGATGGTCTCTTCATGCACTACTTGTGTTTAGGGTTTAATAGGTTAAGGTAAAAAGCAAAATGCACTGCAATGCAGAATTGGGGTGCTAATGCACACAGCGCTTCTCCCCTGCAAAACGGAGGTGGAGCTCTGCTGATTGCAGCTGGTGCCGGGGGCTGTCACTTCAGGCGTCGGCTGTAACCAACATTTATCCACCGGTGCTTGGCAACAGAGAAACATGTCATGTAATAACATCCTTATTGCAGTATATTGTACAAGTGATCGAACAGTCACAAGTTCAAGTCCTCCAGCGGGATTTAAAGGGGTTGTCCCGCGCCGAAATGGCGCGAGACAACCCCGATGCAGGGAGGTAAAGGAAGCTTACCGGAGCGCTTACCTTAATCCCCGCGCTCCGGTGACTTCAATACTTACCGCTGAAGATGGCCGCCGGGATCCTCTGTCTTCGTGGACCGCAGCTCTTCTGTGCGGTCCATTGCCGATTCCAGCCTCCTGATTGGCTGGAATCGGCACGTGACGGGGCGGAGCTACACGGAGCCGGCATCCTGCACGAGCGGCTCCATAGAAGATTGCAGAAGACCCGGACTGCGCAAGCGCGGCTAATTTGGCCATCGGAGGGCGAAAATTAGTCGGCACCATGGAGACGAGGACGCCAGCAACGGAGCAGGTAAGTATAAAACTTTTGATAACTTCTGTATGGCTCATAATTAATGCACAATGTATATTACAAAGTGCATTAATATGGCCATACAGAAGTGTATAGACCCACTTGCTGTCGCGGGACAACCCCTTTAAAGGGGTTGCTTGAATAATTTTTTTTTTTTTTGTAACTAATGTTCCCCACCCACCCCCACTGCCATAAATTATATGGACTCACCATGGTGCTAGGGTGCCGTTTCAGTGCCATTGCCGTAACATCTAGTCTGATGACGTCCGTAAACCTGTCACGTGGGCTTGTAATGTAGAAACCACGGAACATACATGGGTAGTTACCGATGACCTCTCATTGTGGAGCTCCTATTGGCTGCAGCCGACACATGGGTAAAAAAACCTTTGTGACCGCTACAGACCCAGTAAGTAAACCACCAGAGGACAGCGGAGAAGTGAGGGTATACGGTTTTTAACATCTATTCAGCCCCACAGCTGCCCCAATGGTTTTTATATCTGATTACACGTTTAAAAAAAAATTTTATGTGAAATTTGAAAATATTAAAAAATTAAGAATATTAAAAGTAAAAAAAAAGTTTTCTTTTTTTTTCTTTAAAAAAACAACTCGTATCGCTGCGGCCGTAAGTCTGCACTATTTGGTTACTGTATGTTCGGCGCTCCGCCCGTCTCTCATTTTCCCTTTTCTGTTCCTCCCGCAGTTTACCCTCATTACTTCTACAGATGAATATGCACCATCTGAATCCATCTTGATTCCACATTTCCGGACCGGGCCGCATTCTCCGTACAAATCAAGCTGTTCAGACACTTTTGAGATATTTTAATACAGAGTTTTTAAAATTAGCAAGTAAAAATTATAGATAGGAGAACTATTTTAGCCTTTTAAGCGTTCTGTCCTGTTGGCTGCGGTGAGACGTTCCCCCGTAGCTCATCCTCCATGTATGGTTTGTATCCTCGTTCATCCTCCTCCGTCAGCGGTTTCCCCCCTCGACCTCCTTACTGAATGTACTGTAACTCCGCGAGTCCCTGCTAATCACCAGGGGGCTTTGTAAATGATTCTAGTATTGTAATTATGGGTATATTTCATAACGAGCGCGACAGGAAAGTATTTTTGTGTCTTTTTTTGTTTGTTTTTTTTATTGTATTTGTACAGTCTTAGGACATCAAGAAAATCTCTTGCTAACTGGTACCAGATTGTGAAGTGTCCCCAGCCTTCCACAATCCTTAGAATGATTTACTCAGTCTACGTCGGTTCATTTTTTATTTTTTTTCCTCCTGGTCGGACTTTAAGGGGGGCGTGTACATTTTTCTTACATTTGGTTAACGGTTTTAACGTTACATTTTTAATGTCCTGTTTTAGAAGAAAAAGCCATAACAGCATTTTCTAAGATTAAAAAAAAAAGACCTGTAAAGGCGTTGACTAGGAATGGAATAATAGGGTTAAAATTTATACTAGAAATAGCGCCACCCTTTTTATATAGGCTGTCTGAGGTATTACATCTTAATGGCTCATTTAAAGTGACCCTTCGGTCCCTGGACAAAATTTTGCCCTGGTACCCAGAGGGGTCAATTTTATTACCTGCTTTTGGTCTTCTGTACTTGACTTTAATAGGAGTTTTAAATCGCATCCGTTGGACCACTTTTTTTTTTTTGTATACGCGTGTAAAACAGATGATGACACTTGGATGACACTCGCACTTTAAAGACACAAAAACGTAGCAAAATGATGTATAAACTCTCTGATTTTGGTCAGTGAAAAAAATGACTAATTTCACTCCTGTGTGAAGACCACCAATGCACACTACATCACTCACCAATTGGCCAGCACCGCTCACATGACCAGGACTGGCCAGTCAAAATACAGCACAGTGTACATCAGGTAGGTAGAAAATTGCAGCTGCTTTCTTGGACAGACAGAAACTCTACTTGATACTTTCGGATCAGAAGAACAATGGCAAGGAATACAAACTCCACACCCCCAGAGCTGAATGACTGGAAGTACCAAAACTGGCACACACCGGACCCAAACTGCACCAGATGGGCCCCACTAATTATAATGGGATCCGTCCGTCATTTTCCCAGACAATATTAAAGGGCTATTGCAGCAAAACACATTTTTTCCATCCTTGTTCCCCCCTCATCTGATTACCTGTCACCCTCTGGAGGCCTCCTCTATGTATTGCAGTCACTTCCATGCAGTACCACCCCCTGTCTGATGCTTATCCAGCACCATCTGGATGGTGAGACGTTTTGGTTTCACTTTTAAATATATCCCATGATGCATCAGCACAGCATTAGCTAGAGGTTTTACCATTTCTGCCTACAGGGTGTACAGTTTAATTATCATTACCTTCTGTATTCCCCTAAATAAGCTACATGTCATAAGTAAAATCTGCAAAGGGGGCTTCAAATGTAATCTGACTCTGCTATGAATGAGCTCGAACACCCATTGAACTAAATGGGGCTGAGTTGTAATACCAGACACAAACTCTGCACAAGAGTGGCACTGTTTCTAGTATACAAGTGGACCGGTTTTTCTAATTTCAAACAACCCCTTTAAGGAGCTACCTTGTTCCCTGGCCTCATCTGCCCTAAGGACACTATATAACAGAGGGCTTGTAGCTGTCCAGGGAGCCTGTAAGGACCAATTACAATTCTCCTGTCCGATAGCGTAGGTGGTCACTGCGCAGCCTGTTTTCTACTAAAGGCCTTATCTTTTTCATTGTCCTCTTAAGTCATGTTGTTTCTTCCTGAAGGAATCGATCGGGACCGGGCCAGAGCTAGACGATGACATTTGGTCACTCCACATGCAGTACAATCACGGCATTACCGCTAACTTCAGTATTTCCCTCTAGGAAGCGAGTTTTCGAGTAACTTGGCAGACCGGTTGGACTTTTTACAGTGGTTGTCTGAGCCCTTTTTGTCCTATAGGGAAGCATTGAAGGTAATGTTGCACTCTGTGCGGGACCGAATGTCGCCCCCTAGCCCGGGTCGGGGGCCGGTTGATTTTTTTTCCTTGCCTGTTGGATGTAATGTTCAAAGAAAAAAAAAACGTAAAAAAATCAACCCTCCGACTACAAATCACTTCTGTTTGATCATCGATGTATTATTTATTGCAGTTGACGTTATATAAACTGTTTTTCCTTTTTTCATGTATAAATCTGGATTCCTTGTTACATTTGTTTTCTAATCCTGTTTGTGTACTCTGATTATGTAACAATATATGTACAGTCTATGGACTTTTTGGACTATTTTTATCACAGTATTATTTATTGCTTTCTTTCAATAAAATACTGAAGCATTTTCCACTGCCAATAAATATGTTGTGAAAATTACCCCCCCGTGTCCGGCGACTTACATCCGGCGTCCGCTGAGGCGGGAAACTGCAGAACAAACTATTAGGGCTCATGTCCACGGGCAAAATATGATTTAAGATCCGCAGCGGATCTCCCGCATGCGGATCCGCATCCCATAGGGATGCATTGACCACCCGCGGGTAGATAAATACCCGCGGATCGTCAATAAAAGGGATTTAAAAAAAAATGGAGCATGGAAAAATCCGGACCATGCTCCATTTTCGTGCGGGTCTCCCGCGGGGACGGCTCCCGCGGGCTTCTATTGAAGCCTATGGAAGCCGTCCGGATCCGCGGGAGACCTAAAATAGGAATTTAAAGTATTTACCATCCGGCGCGGGCGGGGAAGGTCAGCTGTTCCTCACGGCCGCATCTTCCTTGCTTCGGCTCGGCGGATGTGCCCGGCGCATGCGCGCGGCACGTCGGCGACGTGCCGCCGGCGTCAGGAATTCATCCGCCGGCCGAAAATGAAGATCCGGCCGTGAGGAACAGCTGATCTTCTCCGCCCGCGCCGGATGGTAAATACTTTTAAATTCTTATTTTCGGCGCCTTAGGGCTCATGTCCACGAGCAAAATAAGAATTAAAATCCGCAGCGGATTTTAACTCTTCTCTTGCCCGCGGATCCGCACCCCATAGGGATGCATTGACCACCCGCGGGGTAGATAAATACCCGCGGATGGTCAATAAAAGGGATTTTTTTAAAAATGGAGCATGAAAAAATCTGGACCATGCTCCATTTTCATACGGGTCTCCCGCGGGGACGGCTCCCGCGGGCTTCTATTGAAGCCTATGGAAGCCGTTCGGATCCGCGGGAGACAAAAATCGGGATTTACTCACACGCTCCGTTTCTTCTCTTCGCCCGGCGCCATCTTCTCTCCGTCGCGGCCGGATCTTTTTTCTTCGGGACGGCGCATGCGCAGGGCACGTCACCGACGTCATCATGCGCATCCGCCGAGCCGAAGAAAGAAGATCCGGCCGAGACGCAGAGAAGATGGCGCCGCCGCGAAGAGAAGAAACGGAGCGGATGGGAGGTGAGTTTATTCTCATTTATTCCTATTTTCAGCGCTCATGTCCGCGGGGCAGGAGGGACCCGCTGCAGATTCTCCATGGAGAATCCGTAGCGGGCCTGATTTTCCCCGTGGACATGAGGCCTAAGGATATCCCTCTGATTTCCCCCAGGGGTTCGGTTACTTTGCATATTTCGGATCTTTGCCAAAATCGGCAGCCTATTTTGTAATGGATTTTGGCGCTGTTTTTGATCCATGGACCACATCTACATCAGTGGCGAGGATTTTGACACAGGTTTTGCTGTAGAAATTCTGCACTAATTTTGTAATGCCTAAAGGGGTAGACCCAAAATTGACTCATCACCTATCCTATGGCTAAGTTACTGTATATACTCGGGTATAAGCCTAGTTTTTCAGCACATTTTTTGTGCCATAAAAGCCACCCCCACTCCCCCGGCTTATACTCGAGTCAGGGAAGGCTTTAAAAAAAGCCCTCCATACCTACCTCCCAGCCGGCTTCTGTGTCTCCGGCAGTGGTGCGGCAGGCCACTTGAATTCTCTCCGCTGCCCTTCCCCGCCGTCCTTTTTGCTTGGCTCTGTTATCCCCCACCGTCAGCGCTGTGTAAGTAAGAGCTGTGATTGGATCGAGCGTCAGCCAATCACAGCCAGTGCTCGATCATTTACAGCCAATCGAGCTGCTTTAGAATTCTCCCCGCTGTCATCTCCCTGCTCGGCTTTCAAATCCCCAATGCTGTGTAAGTAAGCACTGTGATTGGATCAAGCGCCAGCTGTGATTGGCTGGCGCTCAATCCAATCACAGCGCTTACTTACACAGCACTGACAGAGCCAAGCAGAGAGGATGGCAGGGGATGACAGCGGGGAGAATTCAAGCAGCTTGTCACACAGACGCCGGCTGGGAGGCAGGTATGAAGGTTTTTTTTTTTTACCTAGTATATACTTGAGTATAGCTCAGCTTATAGTCGAGGTCAATAGGTTTTCCCAGTTTTTTGTGGTGAAACTCATTGTCTCGGCTTATACTTGGGTCAGCTAATACTTCGAGTATATACAGTATAAAAGTCTGATCGGTGAGGGTCTTGGCAGTGGTCCTGAGAATGGGACTCCTGTGTCCCCCCTCTCTGCAGTCCCCACCATTCACTACTCCATTCATCTTCAGTGGGACTGCCAAAGATGGCCTTGTGCTTGTTCTCTGCTATTTCTGTCAGCCCCATTAAAACAAATGCAGTGGCGCTACACACATACAACCACCATTCCTCTGGACTGCTGAGACCCTCACCAGTAAAACCCCCCACCGATCAGACTTTTACCATTCATCCCATGGATAGGTGATAAAAGTCCATTTTTGGACAACTCCTTTAAGGCCAGTTTTATGAGTATTTATATGCTTATAATATGGATGAGTATCCCAGACCGACTGTAGGTCTACCGAGCCAATCTTGGTGCATTATAGGGATCTGTCATGCTCTGAGCTCAGGTCAGTAGACCCGCGATCAGGTCGGGACACTCGCCTGTATTATAGATGCATAAATGTGCCTGTAATAAGTTGCATGAAACTGTCCGTAAAGGGGGTTTCCAGGACTAAAATACCGATTACCTATCCTTGGTCATCCATATTTGATCAGCGGGGGTCGATTGCCTAGGCACCGCTGCCACTTCACTGCATACCACACACACTGTCCTATATTTCATAGCGACTGTGCCCGGTATAGTATGCACTTGTATGGGACCTAGCTATTCATAGGCCATGTGAAGCCACAGGCTTGAGAAGAGGATCTTCTAACAGATCTTTGGTGGGAGTCCAGAGTGGCAGACCCAACCAATCTGACATTAATTAAGATTTTAGTCTTGGAAATCCCCATAATACAGTTTTGCAATAACTGCAGCAAAAGTGCCACAAAACTGCCAGCTTCCGACATTGAGATTTCCCTACATAGCTCCCATTTCAAGGCGAGGTCCGATACATGTTTTTAACACTGTGCAGAAAAAAAGCTCTGACCTCTCTTCTGCATAGTGTTATTTATTTATATATATATATATATATATTCAATTTTCAAAAAAATGCTAATAAAATCATCATTTTTAGGGGTTTCTGTTGAGTATAATTCCAAAGAATCCGTAATGCACTTTCCTACCCAAAATAAATAAGAGCTAGGGTGTGTGTGGGTGGCAGGGAAATTGGATTGGAAAGGGTTAATTGTCTGAGAAAAGTTGTTCTCGTTATTAATGCTATGTCTTATTTAATTTAACTTTTGGAACACCCCCCAATCATGCAGACACCAAGAACTTTAAGGGGGTTTTCTGACTTTTAAAAAAAATAATAATAAATACATTTCCTCGGGATAGTGAATGGCATAAAGGAATAAGGCAGCCTTTAGTCACCCCTCCACTGTGCCCTCTGGTCCAGCGCTGCCAAGTGCCTCCCCGCCAGTCCCTTTAGAAACAGGTGGGAGCGATGATGTCTCATTCATCGCTCTCATGACTGCTGCAGCCAATTGCTTGCCTCAATGATCACTTCTGCATGACGAGTCCAACCACGGAGGCCAGTCATTGGCTGCCGCAGTCATGTGAGCGGTGAATGTGACAGTCTCTTCCCGTTTCAGTTTGGGTCGCGGGCACGGTGGACGAGCGATCCAACGGAACCCATAAAGCGGCACTTGCCATAATTTCTCTTTAAAACCCAGAAATTCCTATTATATAATGTGTAATAACGTACAGTGAAGGCGAGCGCAGCGCAAAAGACGATGGCCGATCGTAGAGCCGAAGGAGCAGTGCCGGCTGCAACTGTGTTATGTACACTGGAAGGGTGAGCAATGATATTGTTTATCATGGGACTCAGGATGGTTCTTTTTTCCGTTGGCCAGAAAACCTGTTTTTTGTAGCATTCACATTATTATACTGCACGCTTAAACTGCTGCTGTGTGATACATAAATATCACATCCGCATATACACAATATACACTCATCAGTCATAGCATTATAACTAGCTGCTTACATGGCACAACTATTAGGCACGTTTTCAGCCATATTAAAATAAACAGCATCTCCCGTTTTGGTCCGTATTGAGTGATTATGCATGCAATAATCGCCCCCTGTAATTGGTAGAGTTAGAAGGGACCTCCGGGGTCATCGGGTCCAACCCCCTGCTCAGGGCAGGATTTACTACATCATCCCAGACAGATGTCTGTCCAGCCTTTGTTTGAAGATTTCCATAGCAGTCAGTGGTGAGCACTGCGGAAGTATTGCAGGAATCCACGTCATAGCCCAGCGGCGGATCCGGACAGCTGAGTATGGGTTACTGCTGGGGCGCCGGGTCTGATTCCACTGCAAGGTTTCACTGTTGGAATCCAACCCGGCCGTGGGCATGGGGCCCCTAAGTCTCCTCTCAACCTTTTTAGCAAGCTAATCATTCCCAGATCCTTGAACCGTTCCTCACAGGACATGATTTGCAGACCGCTCACCATCTTGGTAACTTCTCTGAACTTGCTCCAGTTTGCCGATGTCTTTTTTTAAAGTGGGGTGCCCAGAACTTGACCCAGTATTCCAGGTGAGGTCTGACTAAGGGCTGCTGCACACTGGCGAGAGCGAGATCTAGATGCGATTGATGCCCTGATATTGCTCTCGCAATCCTTCTAAAGCCCTGGATGCAAGGCGTTTCCGCAGACCTCAGTGGCAGGGGACTCCCCGTGGTGAGGATTTTCGGGGGTGGGGCATATATAATTTATTTTATTTTTTTTTTTTTTAAATCAAGCGCGCCCTGCCCCCCTCAAAAAATCCATAAAAAGTAGGAAAAAAAATATTCACCTGTCATTCAAAGACGGCTGGGCGCTAGCTCTGATTGGCTGAACACTGTGACCAATCAAGGGCAGTGCTTTCAAGAGGCGGGGATTTTTAAATCCCTGGCCAGTAGAGAAGGAGAAGAGGGCCCGGGACTGCTAGAAGACATGCCAGAGATGACAGCACTTCAAAGGTGATGTATTAATATTTTTTTTTTTTTTCTACAGTTAATGGATTATTTGGGGGGGAAGAGGGGCTTATATTTCAACCCCACCCCAAAAATTCTCACCATGCGGGGTCTCCTGTCTCCAGTGGCAGAGGATTGTGAGCACCTTCCATTGATTTCAATGGGGCTGGCGCTGCTGCCGACGGCCCCATTGGAAACAAGGTGAGATTGCAAAAAGAATGGACATGTCGCGATTTTGTTTTAACGCTTCATCGCAAACATTAACACATCGCACATGTGCATGGAGCCATTTGATGCCATTGGCTTCATATTTTTGGGATTTCTCACAGCGCTGGGAAATCGTGTGATTTCATTGCCAGTGTGAAGGCACTCTTAGGGTGCCTACCCACTAGCGGGGGTTTTTTTCGCTGCAAATTTGCTGCGTTTTTCCCCCGAGATGTCAATGGGACTTTCTAATGTTAAACACACAAAAAAAAAACACAAGTTGCCGTTTTTGGTGCGTTGCGAATTTAACATTAGAAAGTCCCATTGACATCTGTAAAAAAAAAAAACGCTAGTGGGTAGGCACCCTTAGGAAGAGTAGAGGGGAATAATTACCTCACGTGATCTAGACCCTATGTTTCTCTTACTACATCCCAGAATTGTGTTTGCCTTTTTGGCTGCTGCATCACATTGTTGACTCATGTTCAGTCTGTAATTTATTAGTATACCCAAGTTTTTTTCACATGTGCTGCTGCTTAGCCCAATTCCTACCATTCTGCATGTGCTTTCTTCATTTTTCTTGCCCAGATGTAGGACTTTGCATTTCTCCTTGTTAAATACCATTCTGTTAGTCGCTGCCCACTGTTCAAACTTGTCTAGATCTTTTTGAATCCCCTTGCTCTCTCTATCTTCTCTAGTGTTAGCTATCCCTCCTAGATTTTGTGTTGTTGACAGACTTGATCAGTTTCCCATCAATTCCCTCCTCTAGATCATTTATTAAAATGTTGAACACCACTGGGCCCAAGACAGAGCCTTGTGGTTCCCCACTTGATTCATTCTTCCACTTGGATGTGCAGCCATTTATGACCACTCTTTGAGTACAACCACTCAGCCAGTTCTAAATCCACCTAACAGTTGCCTTGTCAATCGCATATTTGGTCATTTTTTTTCAATAAGGATGGTATAAGATACTTTGTCAAATGCATAACTAGATCGGTGATTCTGTCATAGAAGAAAATCGGATTAGTCTGGCCTAACTTGTTTGTTACAAACCCATGCTGGCTCTGGTTAATTACTCCATTCTCATCCAAGTACTTGCATACATGCTGTTTCATAATTTGTTCAAAAACCTTTCCCGGTATAGAAGTCAGGCTTACAGGCCTGTAGTTTCCTGGGTCCACCTTCTTTCCTTTTTTCCTGGAGGAGTCCTGTGGTATCTGCATAAGACGTTAGCAGTAGATCCTGTAAATTGCTTGATGCGGCTTCCTGGATTGGACTTGCTATTACTCAATTGGATTGAGTTCTGGGATTTTTAGAGAACAAGTTGTCACCATGAACACTTTGTCATGTTCCTGAACGTTTGATGCAGTATGGCCAGGGGCATTCGCCTGCTTATAGAGGGCACTTCCATTAGGGAATCCCACTGCCATTAGCGGGTACATGTCACATCCATATTCAGCTAGGACCCAAATACCTAGCAGTAAATTGCCTGTCACACTGTTCCAACTAGCTTATCTTCCCATAGCATCCTGATGCCATGTCTTCTCCAGGTAAGTGACGCACAGGCACCTGACTACCTTCTTCCATTGGTGTATGGTCCAGGTTTGATATGAATTGTAGGTGCTATCTTTCTATTTTCACCAGCAAGAACTTTATCAGTAATTTGTCCTACACTTTCCCTTCTGGGGGATCGGACAGGACAGGCCGCCTTCACTATACACACATCAATGAGCCATTGTCACCCATCACCCTGTTACGCCTTGTCTCCTTTTTGGGACACTTTTGGTAGGTACTAACCCCTACATACTGGGACCTGCCCACATGTCCAGCTGTTCTGGTGATTCTCCAACCCTGTATTCTATACAGCACAATTAAGCCTTTGCACGATAACAGAAAAACATGACTGCTTTCTTTTTTCAAACATGAGCGCCCCCGCCTGTAAGGGGTGGTATCTGGTATTGTAGCTCAGCTAATCACAAATGGCCCATGGGGATGCAAACATCAATCACTGAAAGGAATAATTGCCCTCCAACAAATATACACCCTATGGCTGTGCGCATAAAAATATAATCTTTACTCTTAATCAAAAAATATTACCAATAGATATTAACCCCGTAAGGACCCCGGCTGTGGAGCAACGATACTCGCTTCTGTGCACAAGCACCTGAGCGGGTACTTGCAGGGATGAGTGTCGGGCATGACTAGAGCAACATTCGTCCCGTCTAAATGGGACTTTAGTTATCCATCAATGTAGGGATTGCTTTATGTGTGACAAGTTGTATCTATGTATGATACTATTTATTATACACCATACAATAAATATACATACACACTGACAATCAAAGCAATCCCTCACCTAGAAGTCATCGGAGTGGAATGAGACTTTCTCTGTGTGATGGTAACATGATATAAGTAAACCCCCATTTAGACGGGACAAGCTGTCGAGCAAACAATGCCTGACAGCGCCTCCCAGGGAAGCTCGCTCCTGTGCGGTTACATAAGAGCGAGCATCGCTGGATCACTCACAACGTGGGCAGGCGGAGCGGCGGGAGAGCGTCCTCCTCCCACCAGCCTCCACTGAATGAAGCAGTCGTTCAAAACTGACAAACTGCTATTTACACGCAACGGCTATTGGTTCAGTTTTTTTGCATGCATTTACACCGGACGACTATATCGTTCAAACTCCCACGGGATTGCGGTATGTTGAACAACTCAACGATAATGGGCCTTAAGTGATTATAATATCAGAGCAAAAGGGTCATTTATTGTGGAAAACTGATCCCTTGAAGGGAGGCTCTAGTACCCTGTTGTATCGTCTATAGCTTGGATACAAGATGTAATACGGGCGGGCATGGAGGCTCTAGTACCCTGTTGTACCGCCTCTAGCTTGGATACAAGATGTAATACGGGCGGGCATGGAGGCTCTAGTACCCTGTTGGGCCGCCTCTAGCTTGGATACAAGATGTGATACGGCCAGGCATGGAGGCTCTAGTACCCTGTTGTACTACCTCTAGCTTGGATACAAGATGTGATACGGGCGAGCATGGAGGCTCTAGTACCCTGTTGTACCGCATCTAGCTTGGATACAAGATGTGATATAGGCGGGCCTGGAGGCTCTAGCACCCTTTTGTACCGCCTCTAGCTTGGATACAAGATGTGATACGGGCAAGCATGGTGGCTCTAGTACCCTGTTGTACTACCTCTAGCTTTAATACGAGATGTGATACTGGTGGGCATGGAGACTCTAGTACCCTGTTGTACTGCCTGTAGCTTGAATACAAGGTGTGATATAGGTGGGCATGGATGCATACAGGTTCTGTATGGTATCCTGCAGCATATCAGTCCACATTTGCTGTAACTGAACCTTTAAATCATAAAAGCTACCCTGCTGTACCGCCTCTAGCTTGGATACAAGATGTGATACAGGCGGGCATGGAGGCTCTAGTACCCTGTTGTACCGCCTCTAGCTTGGATACAAGATGTGATACGGGTGGGGATGGAGGCTGTAGTATCCTGTTGGGTCACCTCTTTCTTGGGTACAAGATGAGATACTGGTGGGCACGGAGGCTCTAATACCCTGCTGTATCGCCGTTAGATTGGATACAAGATGTTATAAGGGCGGGCATGGAGGCTCTCGTACCCTGTTGTATTGCCTCTAGCTTGGATACAAGATGTGATACGGGTGGGCATGGAGGATCTAGTACCCTGTTGTAGCGCCTCTTGTTTTGATACAAGATGTGATACAGGAGTGCATGGAGGGTCTAGTACCCTGTTGTAGCGCCTCTTGTTTTGATACAAGATGTGATACGGGTGGTCATAGAGGCATATAGGTTCTGTATGGTTTCCTGCAGCATATCAATCCACATTTGCTGTAGCTGAGCCCTTTACATCATGAAAGCTAAAAGGCTGTTGAAGTTGGCATCCCAGATTGTCCCATACATGTATTGGTGATACATCTGGCAATCGGGTAGCCTTCTGAGAGCCGAAGCAACAAAAAAACATAAAAGTTCTTCCATGGCTGTAACATCATATAATTCATATGATCCCCCGTCGTAGATTGTCACTGTCCTAAAGTATGCCACACCATCACTACACCAACACTAAGACTTTTCATGTTTATGAACGGGCAGCAACAGGAACAGCGAGCAAGGGTTTCCATCACTGAGTTAAAGGGGAATCGCCGGCTGGTGAAGGTATCAATGGACCCTGTTCTAACAGTTATGTCAAGCTTCATCTCAAGTTCAATCATCTCTATGTCAATCTTTATCTCCATCATCTCTATGTCAATATCTCAATTATCTCAATCTCTAACCACAGGTTAGATTAGATCCAGGGTTATGATATCCGATTGTCACTTCTGGGGTCAAGAAGGTTTTTTTTTTCCCTCCAAGGAGTAACTCTCTAGGAGATTTTTCGCTTTCTTATGGATCTTTCGGTCCGGTGGCTCATACTTCACGACAACGGTGGACTGTTCATAGAGATCACAGCAAGTTCTGTGATCTCCATCGGCCTCACCCGAGAGGTATTGTGATCATGGCTTATTCTATAAAAGGGACGGAAATATTTAATTACAATGTTGCTTATTGCTTTTCCAATAAAGAGAAAATCCTTAAAAAAAATCCACTGCAGTGTTTGTATTTTGTCTGGATTTCTTCTGTACGGTCACCATGATGAGAGCGATCGCTGCCTCTCAATGCTTCAGAGCTAGAGCCAGGCTGAGCTGCTGATTCTGTATATAATAAAGTGTATCACACATGGCAACAGCAGTTGGGAGACAGGAACTATAGGGGGTTCTATATACAGAGAACATATGACTCCACCTATAGCAACATCTGCTCCTGTCTCAAGTTACATTACAAGTGTTTTGGGGTTCAGTCTTTGTTATGGAGCTCTAGCATTGTGTGTACCCCTCAATTCTACACAGCATACTGGCTGAAGGATGACTGAAGACCGAGTCACGAAGAGCAACTGAGTACAGAAGACACAACGGAGGTCTTCTATAACACGAGATCACAGACTAAAGAGATGTTGATCATTGGGCTGCAACAAGTAGCTATGGGGAACTTACATAACTTGTAAGGGAACGCTGCAAAGCAATGACAGCGGCTCATATTTACTAAGGGTACATCTTATACCAGTCGAAGGCCAGCTTCACACGGGCAAGAAAATCGCGTGAGATTTGTGCATTTTGAGATACAGAAATCTCGCGCAAATATGAACCCTATTCATTTGAATGGGGTCATACACATGGGCGATGTTTTCCCGTGCGGCACCACGATGCTATGTGGGAATCAAATCGCAGCAGGCTCTATTTGGCTGGGTGATCTTGCAGCCCCTTGATTTCAATGGGATAACTCTCTTTATTTTCCACCGAGGTTCATTCCGGTGAGTGAGGAACGGTGGTGTCACGTAACAACCTGAAATTGCACCACATCTATATATGGGCCATCCCTATCCTGGGGGTGTCTGGAAGAGGCCCAGTGATACTCAGGTCAAGGTCGCGTGTGACCCTCTGGGGAGGAGTCTGGTAAGTGCCACCGTGACAAGTGACAACGCTACCCTCCCAGCTCCTCTGCATGGGCCTTGTGTTTGTCTTGGTTGCTGTGGGGATGGCAGTGTGTGCACCTGGGATTCTCCTCCCCTGACCTCTCCTCATTGGTACCGCCAGAGGAGAGGAGAGAGGAGAAGGAATCCGGGCGCACACACTTTCACCCGCAGCGGTGCTGAGCAGAGGAGCAGTGGCGCTCTGAAGACCAGGAGAAGGGTGAGTATATTGGTCTCGTGGGGGCTCTATTACTACTGGGACTACTGTAGGGGTCACTGTTACTACTGGGATTACTGTGGGGGGGGTCACTATTACTACTGAGGCCACTGTGGGGGACACTATTACTACTGGGGCCACTGTGGGGGTCATTAGTACTACTGGGGCCACTGTGGAGTTCACTATTACCACTGAGGGCTACTGTGGGGAACACTATTACTAGTGAGGCCACTGTGGGGGTCACTATTACTACTAAAGCCACAGTGAGGGACACTATTACTACTGAGGTCACTGTGGGGGTCACTATTACTACTGAGGCCACTGTAGGGGTCACTTACTACTAGAGCCACTGTGGGGAACACTATTACTACTGGGGCCAATATGGGTGTCACGATTACTACTGAGGTGAACGAGATTAGAAAGAGAGGGGTGGAGCAAAATCCGTACAGTCGTGTTTGTTGTGAACAATGATACTACATATGTGGTGAACTTCAAAAGTGGAGGTGCTGCCTGACCAGATGATGCACCACCTGGCTGGGTGTGATAGAGCAAGAGAATAGGACTAAAAACTGGCATCCAAGAAAGCGCAATGCTACAGGTTATAGGAAGTGACCAAAGGTATGGAAAACTTCTCCTTTTATTTAATAACAAGCTCAGCTTACGTTTGGCAGTTCGACCAGTATTTAAAATATACAAGCAATTGGTAGGTCTCAAAAAGGGTTAATAATGAGATCCTGTTTGCCTGTGTAAGGCGGTCGGCCAGGGCAGAAGCAGGAGAACTTCTCATAAGCTGATCGTGTACTTTATTAAATAAAAGGAGAAGTTTTCCACACCTTTGGTCACTTCCTACCGGCTATAATCTGGAGTGTTGCGCCTTCTCTACTGCCAGTTTTTAGTCCTATTCTCTTGCATGATTACTACTGAGGCCACTGTAGGGGTCACTATTACTACTGAGGCCACTGTGGGGGTCACTATTACTACTGGAGCCACTGTAGGGGACACTATTACTACTAAAGCCACTGTAGGGAACACTTTTACTACTGAGGCCACTGTAGGGGACACTTTTACTATTGAGGGCCACTATTACTACTGAGGACATTGTAGGGGACACTATTACTGCTGAAGCTACGGTGGGGGACCCTATTACTACTGAGGGTCAATGTAGGGGTCACTATTACTACTGAGGCCACTGTGGGGGTCACTATTACTACTGAGGCCACTGTAGGGGACACTATTACTACTGAGGGCCACTGTGGGGGACACTATTATTACAGAGGCCACTGTGGGGGACACTATTACTACTGAGGCCACTGTGGGGAACACTATTACTATTGAGAGACACTGTGAGGGTCACTATTACTACTGAGGGCCACTGTAGGGGACACTATTATTACAGAGGGCCACTGTGGGGGACACTATTATTACAGAGGCCACTGTGGGGGACACTATTACTACTGAGGCCACTGTGGGGGACACTATTACTATTGAGAGCCACTGTGAGGGTCACTTTTACTACTTAGGCTACTGTCGGATTCACTATTACTACTGAGGACATTGTAGGGGACACTTACTTTTGAAGCTGCTGTGGGGGACAGTATTACTCCTGAGGTCCATTGTGGGGGGTCACTATTACTACTGAGGCCACTGTGGAGGACACTATTACTACTGAGGCTACTGTAGGGGACACTATTACTACTGAGGTCACTGTGGGGGACACTATTACTACATAGGCCACTGTGGGGGACACTTTTACTGCTAAAGCTACTATGGCGGACACTATTACTATTGAGGGCCACTGTGTGGGTCACTATTACTACTGAGGCAACTGTGGTGGTCGCTATTACTACTGAGGCCACTGTGGGGGACCCTATTACTACTGTGGCTATTGTAGGGGACACTATTACTACTGAGGCTACTGTGGGGGCAGTATTACTACTGAGTACACTGTAGGTGACACTATTACTACTGAGGCAACTGTGGGGGGACACTATTACTACTGAAAACACTCTAAAGGACACTTTTACTACTGAGGGCCACTGTGGGGGACACTTTTACTACTGAGGGCCACTGTGGGGGACACTTTTATTACTGAGGACACTGTGGGGGACACTATTACTACTGAGGACATTATAGGGGACACTATTACTACTGAAGCTACTGTGGGGAACTGTATTACTACTGAGGGCCACTGTGGGGGTCACTTTTATTACTGAGGACACTGTGGGGGACACTTTTATTACTGAGGACACTGTGGGGGACACTATTACTACTGAGGACATTATAGGGGACACTATTACTACTGAAGCTACTGTGGGGAACTGTATTACTACTGAGGGCCACTGTGGGGGTCACAAATACTACTGAGCCCATTGTAAGGGACACTATTACTACTAAAGCTACTGTGGGGGACAGTATCAGTACTTAGGGCCACTGTGGGGGACACTATTATTACTGAGGCCACTGTGGGGGACACTCTTACTACTGAGGCCACAGAAGGGCACGCTTTTACTATTGAGGGCCACTGTGGAAGTCACTATTACTACTGACGGGATTGTAGGGGACACTATTACTGTTGAAGCTACTGTGGGACACACTATTTCTACTGAGGGCCACTGCGGGGTCACTATTTCTACTGAAGTCACTGTGGGAGACACTATTACTACTGAGGCTACTATAGGGGACACTATTATGGCTGAAACTACTGTGGGGGACACTATTATCACTGAGGGCCACTGTGTGGGTCACTATTACTACTAAGGCCACTGTGGGGGACACTATTACTACTGAGGTTACTGTAGAGGACACTATTAAAACTGAGGCCACTGTGGGGGACAGTATTACTACTGACGCTACTGTAGGGGACACTATTACGACTGAGGCCACTGTGGGGGACACTATTACTACTGAGGCTACTGTAGGGGACACTATTACTACTGAGGCCACTGTGGGGGACACTATTAATACTGAGGACACTGTAAAGGACACTTTTACTACTGAGGGCCACTGTGGGGGACACTATTACTACTGAGGGTCACTGTGGGGAACACTATTACTACTGAGGGTCACTGTGGGGAACACTATTACTACTGAGGGCCACTGTGGGAGTCACTATTACTACTGAGGACATTGTAGGGCACACTATTACTGCTGAAGCTACTGTGGGGGACAGTATTATTACTGAGGGTCACTGTGGGGGACACTATTACTGCTGAGGGTCACTGTGGGGGACACTATTACTGCTGAGGGCCACTGTGGGGGACACTATTACTACTGAGGGCCACTGTGGGGAACACTATTACTACTGAAGGCCAATATAGGGGACACTATTACTGCTGAGGGCCACTGTGGGGGACACTATTACTGCTGAGGGCCACTGTGGGGGACACTATTATTACTGAAGGCCAATAT
Source organism: Eleutherodactylus coqui (assembly GCF_035609145.1). Classification (NCBI taxonomy): domain Eukaryota; kingdom Metazoa; phylum Chordata; class Amphibia; order Anura; family Eleutherodactylidae; genus Eleutherodactylus; species Eleutherodactylus coqui. The sequence continues at coordinate 130,078,249 of NC_089847.1, read as the reverse complement.
AGGGGACACTATTACTGTTGAAGGCCAATATAGGGGACACTATTACTACTGGGGCCACTGTAATATATATACACCACACAGGAGGTATATATATATCTATATATACTGTATATGCACTGTTCCCTGATTCCTGGTGTCACGTGACCCGTTGGCTCAGTGAAGGGATCGGGATTATCACGTGACTCCGGTGACGTCAGATCGGGAGAGACAGGAAGTGGGATAGAGCAGCCGCCCCTCCATCTCCAGAGCGGAGCCGCGGCCGGGAGCAGCAGGGTGAGAGGCGGAGCGCCGCCGTGTGTGTGCCGGTCCTGTCAGTCCTCCCTCTACCCCTCCGTCCTGTCAGCCGTCACCATGACACCCCCCGCCGTCCCCGCGGCCCCCCTGAGCCCCCGCTGTGTGTCCGCAGCCCCCCATCACTGCTGCGGCCGCTCCCTGCACATTCCTCCCGCCGCACCCCTCAGCCTGCGGCCGCGTTCACACCCTGCGGTATTCCTGCCCCCTGTGAGCGGCGGTGCGGTCATCCCATTCACTTCGGTAGTACGTTTGTGTTGCGGTTTTCCTGCAGCGGCTCCGCAGTGTGTGAGCGCGCCTTTACAGGTCCCCGCAGTGTGAGCGCGCCTCTACGGGTCCCCGCAGCGTGAGCGCGCCTTTACCGGTCCCTGCAGCGTGTGAGCGCGCCTTTACAGGTCCCCGCAGCGTGAGCGCGCCTTTACAGGTCCCTGCAGCGTGTGAGCGCGCCTTTACAGGTCCCCGCGGCGTGAGCGCGCCTTTACAGGTCCCCGCAGTGTGAGCGCGCCTTTACCGGTCCCCGCGGCGTGAGCGCGCCTTTACAGGTCCCCGCAGTGTGAGCGCGCCTTTACCGGTCCCCGCAGCGTGAGCGCGCCTTTACCGGTCCCCGCAGCGTGAGCGCGCCTTTACCGGTCCCCGCAGCGTGAGCGCGCCTTTACAGGTCCCCGCAGCGTGAGCGCGCCTTTACAGGTCCCCGCAGCGTGAGCGCGCCTTTACAGGTCCCCGCAGCGTGAGCGCGCCTTTACAGGTCCCCGCAGCGTGAGCGCGCCTTTACAGGTCCCCGCAGCGTGTGAGCGCGCCTTTACAGGTCCCCGCAGCGTGTGAGCGCGCCTTTACAGGTCCCCGCAGCGTGAGCGCGCCTTTACAGGTCCCCGCAGCGTGAGCGCGCCTTTACGGGTCCCCGCAGTGTGAGCGCGCCTTTACGGGTCCCCGCAGTGTGAGCGCGCCTTTACGGGTCCCCGCAGTGTGAGCGCGCCTTTACGGGTCCCCGCAGTGTGAGCGCGCCTTTACGGGTCCCCGCAGTGTGAGCGCGCCTTTACGGGTCCCCGCAGTGTGAGCGCGCCTTTACGGGTCCCCGCAGTGTGAGCGCGCCTTTACGGGTCCCCGCAGTGTGAGCGCGCCTTTACGGGTCCCCGCAGTGTGAGCGCGCCTTTACGGGTCCCCGCAGTGTGAGCGCGCCTTTACGGGTCCCCGCAGTGTGAGCGCGCCTTTACGGGTCCCCGCAGTGTGAGCGCGCCTTTACAGGTCCCCGCAGCGTGTGAGCGCGCCTTTACAGGTCCCCGCAGTGTGAGCGCGCCTTTACAGGTCCCCGCAGTGTGAGCGCGCCTTTACAGGTCCCCGCAGTGTGAGCGCGCCTTTACAGGTCCCCGCAGCGTGTGAGCGCGCCTTTACAGGTCCCCGCAGCGTGTGAGCGCGCCTTTACAGGTCCCCGCAGCGTGTGAGCGCGCCTTTACAGGTCCCCGCGGCGTGAGCGCGCCTTTACAGGTCCCCGCGGCGTGTGAGCGCGCCTTTACAGGTCCCCGCGGCGTGTGAGCGCGCCTTTACAGGTCCCCGCGGCGTGTGAGCGCGCCTTTACAGGTCCCCGCGGCGTGTGAGCGCGCCTTTACAGGTCCCCGCGGCGTGTGAGCGCGCCTTTACAGGTCCCCGCGGCGTGTGAGCGCGCCTTTACAGGTCCCCGCGGCGTGTGAGCGCGCCTTTACAGGTCCCCGCGGCGTGTGAGCGCGCCTTTACAGGTCCCCGCGGCGTGTGAGCGCGCCTTTACAGGTCCCCGCGGCGTGTGAGCGCGCCTTTACAGGTCCCCGCGGCGTGTGAGCGCGCCTTTACAGGTCCCCGCGGCGTGTGAGCGCGCCTTTACAGGTCCCCGCGGCGTGTGAGCGCGCCTTTACAGGTCCCCGCGGCGTGTGAGCGCGCCTTTACAGGTCCCCGCGGCGTGTGAGCGCGCCTTTACAGGTCCCCGCGGCGTTTGAGCGCGCCTTTACAGGTCCCCGCGGCGTGTGAGCGCGCCTTTACGGGTCCCCGTAGTGCTGGTGTCTCGGAGCGCCCCCCTCATCGCTGGCCTTAGTGTTGTTGGCAGCGGTGTCTGGCGTTCTCTGCCCGCGCCGTCCGTTCTGACAGGTGCCCCCGGACGCCGCTCCTCCCTGTGGAGGGTTTTACGCTTTTATGTCCAGTTTGGTGGTTTTATAGTTAAAAGGTTGTTACTTTCTAAGATGTCGCCGTTGTCAGGATCTCCGTTTGCTTTCAGTGAATGATTACCGCCTTGTCTCCGTCCCGATCACACGTGCGGCCGTCCGCTGCGGCGCCGCGGGTTACTTATAGACCATTACCGACCGTACGGTTTATCCAGGATGCGATTCCCGTGACTCACCCGCTAAAGGGTTAATGATGTGTCTGTAAACGGCGCCCGCCGTTACGTAAGGTCTGATTCGCGCGTTGGTTCGTATCGGGGGTGGAGTTCAGTCCGCGGTTCTCATTATTACAGGCTGGAATCCCCTCCGCCCCGTGAAAAACACGGTCAGTGTGCACAAAAGGGGGAAAAAGCAGGGAGGACCAAATACGCCACAAATACGTGCGGCTTCTGTCCGTGAAAACGCTGCGTATTTCATGCGCCAAAGTTGCACACGCCGGCGGTAATGAGGCCTGGGGCGGTTTTGTATCACCGCCATCTTCTCGTTGATTTACAGGAGTATTCAGATGGCCGTATTTTCCTCGTGTCATATTTTGCGCGATCCATGGTTGCACAAATATTACGTGATTGAAGCCGGCATACGTCCGTGTGATCGAGCACTTAGTCCGCACCTGCAGATCTGCCCACCGCTGAGGGTTCGCTCCAGTTACACCCACCTGATTCCGCCGTTCCCATCAGTGCGTCGGAACCTTTGTTGCTGATTTCTGCTGGTGAATGCGGCACAATATGGCAGCGAGCGGCTCTATCATCCTGTAAGCGCTGCTGCGCCGCCGCAGATCTAACAGACTCCGTTACAGTCAGCGCGGTATGGCGCCGGTCGGTTCCATCATAAGATAGAACCGTCCGGCGAGGGCTGCTGGTCTTCTGCTACACGAACGGCACAGGATCGCCAAACGCGGATGTGAAGGAGCCGTACATCAGCTGCACCGATCCGTCTGCTGGTGGGTTGTTACAGTGTGTCGGTGCAGCTGGTTGTAACAGCGATTTAAGATCAGTTTACACTGCACAATCCTCAGGCCGCCGCGGGGTGGCGCTGGCCGGCGGAGGCCGCCGCGGGGTGGCGCTGGCCGGTGGAGGCCGTTCCTGCTGTTCGCACGTGGCAGATTATCACTCGTATGGAGGTGAACGGTCATTCTTCCCTGTGTGGGTTTCATTGGTCGGGGGCACATCACGCCGTTGAAGGTCCTTTTCATGGAGTCCAATGGTTGGCCCTGAACGCTCGCTCATCGGCGGCACAACTGACCGTGTAAACGGCGATGAGTCATTGACCGGTACGTGAGGAAGAACGATTGTAGTACTCGTCCCTGTGCCAGCGATCCTCTGCCACGTGTGACCAGCCGGCATGATTCGTGATTGTTCGCACCGGGCCGAGACTTGCCTATCAGTCTAGAGCCTGTAGGGTATGTCCGCACGGGCCGGATGTGCTGCGGGATCGCTGTGTCGGCGTTCATCCTGTCATCGAGGTGTTGCAGATTTTCTATGTGGAAGGTAGGAAAATCTGCAGCAAACCTCCCCGTGTGAACGCGGCCGTAGTCTGTGCCCACACAATGCGTTTGCTGCGGATTTTGCGTACACGCCGCATAGAAAAACTGCGACATTTACAATAGCGGGAATATGGGGGAGTTTGAAAATCTCGTCCACACGCTGCGGAAAAAAATACGTGCAAAACCCGGGCGGAAACTGACAAGCAGAGCGGGATGTAAATCTGCAACGTGTCGCTGATTGCAGCGGATCTGCCGTGCGGATTCCACATCTCAATATGCATTATAATGATGCGGGTTTTGCGCTGCCGATTGTGCTGTGGACTCGCCGCGGTATATCCCGTCCCGTGCGGACTTGCCCTCAGATGAGAAGACGTGCTGCATATGAGCGAGCGCTTCATGCCGGCGCAATTGACGCAATCAGCCGACAAATAAGCGTTCGTTCGTGTTCGCTCACACGGAACGGCCGTCCCTGATCATCTGTGTGAAAGGACCTTCCGGGTGACCGCAGATGTCCTGCGCAGTCCTGTCCTTGCTGCTAGTGACTGTCCTCCCTGCAGCCGGCATCTGGCGCGGCGGCGGTGTCCTGGGAGCGACCGCTGGGATGAAGGAGCATCTGATAAGTGGGAACAGAGGACATTTGTCTTGGGCGTCCCCACGGGCGTGACACATCACCACTTCCTGGCTTCACCTTCCATGTCATGTACAGACCTGCGCTTGATACACGCGGCCTCCGCTCACTGCGGCTCACCTGGGGAGTGAAGAGTTAACATAAAGCGGTGGAGGGGGGTGCTGATCTGTAGGGTTGGAGGCGGCCAGATTCATCAGTGACGGCTCTCTGCGCTCGCCGCATCGTGTAGGACGTATTCCTAGCCGGCGAGCAGGACGCACGCGCCGGAGCTCCTCGTTACTTCACATCTACTGCTATTAAATTTTATGTCCTAATTAGTCAAATTATCTCCTGCTTGTAAGAAGTCTGCCAGGAAGCTTTATAGGAAAGGATGTCCACAACCGAGCGCCAGTGTAAAGTATTTAGCCGCTTTATTAGAGACCCCCAACAGAACCGCAGCAAATCATTCTGCAGGAATATCGGCCCCTGCGGACAGGAAGCTTCTTGTAGTTGCTGCAGATTAGATGGCGGTGCTGACATGTTCTGACCAGCTGACAGGAAGGGGTCAGTGATTCATGCTGCTTGCGCCAAATTCTGGCCTCCCATTAGTGCTGGGCAACAGAAATCTTGACCCACCTGACCAGATGTTTTTCCGCTGCTCAGTGATACAAGTTTTACGCCCTCTTGCCCGCTGGGGTCTCGCCTTTCTGTTTTTCTTAACATTGGCGCTGGAACTGATCGTCTGCTGTTATAGCCCATCCGTGCGGAGGAACGGCGAGTTCTGCTCTCGCACATGTTAGTTGGAGCTCCGGCGTTGTATTCGGCTGCTCCTGACTGCGAAGCCTGTTAGAAGGATTCCTGACATCCTCCTCTGACCCCTTTTGGTGACGAGTTGCTTCCATCTACTTGATCCCCTTTCGTTGGATGTTTTCCTCAATCACGCCATTCTCGGTCTATGCTCCACATCGCTGCACGCATTTGGTGGTGAAATCCTGTCCCGCGCCTAGTCCAGCACCGATGACCGGCCTCATTGGAAGTCGCTCCGATCCCTGGATTTTCCCATCTGATGTGGATTCACACTGAAACTGATCCACGGAAAACTTGTCATGTGATTTTATGCCGCACTCCGGGGTCACAGGGAGACTTGCCATACAGGGAAGGGCCAATCGTGCCAGAGTCGGGGCCGCTGATAAAGGGGCCGTTCAGCTTATATTTCCTTTAATACGCAGATAAGCAGCGGACTATGCGACAGCCGCTGCTCAGTGACATTCCTCTAACCTGTCGGTGATTTCTCGTAGGACCGGATTGTCTTGTAGCTGATTTCACATTGTGGGCGTAGAGGGTAATTAGTGCAGCCCTGATGTCGCAGCTGCTGGATGTTGCAGTCTTCTGCCGCGATCATCAGCAATGCACTAAATGGCGCGAGCTGCGGAGCGCGGACTGTGAGCATCATCTCTTAATAGTGTCTGCCAGTCGGACCCGGTAGAGTTCCAGGGGGGCGGACTGCCTGCCAGTCGGTAGGGGTCCAGGGCGGCGGGCTTCCCTGCCCGTCAATTATTGATGACCTATTTTCAGTATTGATCTGTAGTAAATGCCCGAGGGTACACTGCTTTACATAACCGAAACAGTTTGAAGCACTTTCCTGACTGCTGGAGCGGCATTGCTGCCCGTCGGGACTGCTGGAGCGGCATTGCTGCCCGTCGGGACTGCTGTGCCACCTTGAGTCCTTGCTCAGCAATGCCTCCTCATCATTAGGATAATTACATATATAATGATGCGTTCAGTTTACCCGCGGAGGAGAATCCTCCAACGTTTTGTTTGGTCGGAGTTCTTCCTAAATTAACAGAGCAAGAACCAGCCCTGCCCAGGCCACACGGGGTTAAGCGATCAGTCCCGGCGGCCGGGCGCCCCGTCTTGTGTTGTGCCCGCTTGTTTATGCAGCATGATTCTTCTTTATCTAGCACTTTGTTCTAGAACGAGACGCGCGGGGCACGGGCGCCGGGCCAGCGGTTGGCACAAGTTTGCAGCCATGTTTGTGTCATCGCTGTCGCTTGGTGAGAGACTGCAGACTGTCATCAGAGGAGCTTGTAGATGCCGGCTGGAGTGATGACAGCTCCGGAGGATGCGGGCTTACAGGCAATCCCCACGTACGGGAGCCATGGAGGACGAACAGTGTGATACCAAGGAGCTGGATGTTTGTGGCCGCGACTAACGGCCTTTTACGCAATGTGGCGACGGTTCCGCTTACAGACGGCCGTAATAATTGAACGAGTGAGAAAACGATGGATGACAAATAAGCCTCTTTCTGTCACGGATGGAAGGTTAGGAGATTAGAGTTCCGCTTGCTGCATATGAACTGGACTAGAAAAGGGGTCACATGAGAAACGGACAGCGCCCCTCCTGCCCATGGGCTGTGTCTGGTATTGCAGCCCAGTCCCATTTTTAAAGGCAAATGTGTGAAAATAAAAAATACAGTAATAATGTCTTACAGTAGTCTTCCGGCTCAGTGGCAGCGCCGCGGGACTCCCAGTCTCCGACCGCGAAAGTCGGGTGACCGTCGCCTGCCAAATGCATCCTGATGCCAGGAGTTCAGAACGGTCACACCACTGTTTCTGATTGGCAGGCAGTGGTCACCTGACTTCTGTTGTCAACAGAGACTGGGAAAACCATGGCATTGCAACATGGTCACCAAAGACGGGTCAATACTGCTTGATTTGTTCTCACACATCCGCAGCGGCCATTAACGTTTCAGAGAGTAAGCGGACAATCCCTTTAAAGGGGTGACCAGGATAGGTGATCAATAGTTAATCCACTGGTGACGCCGGCCAATCAGCTGGTTGGGAGCCCGTTGACTGCGCTGCAAATACACAGGGATTGGAGTGGAAGCCGCTACTCCGACTCCTTTGTAGTGGCCGGCCCTTGTAACTGCAGGTTGGGGTCCCATTGATTTCATTGAGGGCTGCACTGGCCACTGCACAGGAGTCGGGGTAGCTGATAGGATATCAATACTGCAAGCGATCTTCAGGTAGGTCCTTAAAGGGGCTGTCCAGCTGTAAACTATTGATGGTCTTGGGATAGGCCATCCGATAGACTGGTGGGGGTCTATGGCTAGTTGTGCATTTGGCTGATTTCTGCAGTGTGCTGGACCCCTGCGGATCTACTACTGATGACCGATCCTAAGTGATAGACCATCCGTTGTTTATAACTGGACAAGCCCTTTAAAAGTTGACCGGCGGGGGGGCTTCTGCTAGGAACCCCCGTCGATCAGCTGATCTCTGCAGCGGGCTGGATGTAGATAGCCCAAACCTTGACCTATAGGGATGTCACCTTCCAATAGGTGGCGCTGTGGAGTTACTCTTCTATCCCAGGAAGCAATACATGGTGAAGTCAAAAAGCCAGATCCAGCGCTATATCCCAATATTGGTGTCCTGTATGGAAATATCAGTAGTGTACTTGAATATGATGGCATGGCACACGGCTCCTGGGGGCCCCGAAACATGGATTTCAACTTTGTGTTGTGGCCCCTGTAAGAGAGAGGGAGAATAAAACCCAATTTAAAAGTTAAAGAGCAGCAAGTGAGAAGCAGACATCCGCTTTACGTGTCTCTCCGAATCCCGTGGGATCGCAGCGATGACTGAAGTAAGGAAAGCGGGCTGCAGTCCAGGGCCGACGCCGTCATTGCGAGTCCGTGGTGTCCGATTTTCTGCAGATACAATGGGAATTACTAGTAAGGCTATCGCACAAGAAGCTGTAGACAAAACGATGCAATCACGGCGCTCTGCTGCGGTTTTACGCTTGTTTTCGGAGGCAGGTTCCTGTGGCCGGCAGCAGGTTTTAACGCATCCCATCATAGTGACGGGAGTTGTCTGCGAGCCCCATTGAAATCAATGCGAGCGCTACACAGCGGCGTTCAAAACGCTGCGGTAATCGTGGTAAAAAATGGATGTGAGAGCGAACCAATCAGTAGACCATGCAGATTTCAGCATGACCGTGGGGGTTGGATTTTGGCACGTTCTCCTCGTCCGACCTCTGTTCATTCCAGGGGCTCAGCGCACATCGGTACGTGAATCTCCTGGATGATCGGCCCCATCACAGCAGGAGGAGCCACTTCCAGTCCGCTTTCCTTACTTCAGTCATAGCGGCGGTCCCACCAGACTAAGGCCGCCTGCAGACGGCCGGGTCGGATCCGGCTGCGAGAATTCTTGCAGCAGGACCCGACCCGAGCGCCTGCAGAGACCAGCGTGGAACTCACCTGCTCCCACAGCTCCGGCTCTTTCATGTGCCATCTGCTGGGCAGCCGGCGCATGCGCAGAGCGGAGCCGGCGGCCGGGGAGTGACGTTTCTGTGCGGGGCTCTGCCAGCCCCACACAGAGAGCATGCCGCGATTTGTTTTCTGCACGTGATTTCGCGCAGACAAACCACGGCTGTCTGCCTAGGATTGCGTAGTGTAATGCAATCCTATGCAGGCGTGTACGGGCGTAAGTTCTGCGGGGAATCCCGCCACAGAATTTCCGCCCATGTTCAGGAAGCCTTAGAGAGACGCGGAAAGGACATTTCTGCTTTTCACACGTTAATTTTCAACTTTGTAATTTGATTTTAGTCTCTGTTTCGGTGTTCACAACACAGTTAAAATCCATTTTCTGCGGCCCCCAGGGGCCGGTGCGCCATACCATCATGTAGCGATAGTCTTCCTATACCAGTAAATTACTGATATTTCCATATAGGACACCTATATATAGATTTGGCGCCAGATCAGACTTTTTAACCTGTACAGGGGTGAATGCCCATGGATGGATTTCTATTGCGTTTCCCGCGGCGATTAGTTCTCTTACACCTAATGGCTTTCTGCCTGCCAACGCTTACATACGGAATTCTACTGCCGATTTACGCAGCGGGCAATAAATCGCGGCACGTTCTATTTGCCACGGATTAACGCCACTGGAGGTCTCGATTAACATAGCATTAATGGAGACCACGGAATTCCGTGATCACTCGCAGGCACTTTTTTGTTTTTAATCGCAGTACTCTCGCGGCGTCAATCAGTGTACGTTTCCCGTGGCGCTCGTGGGCATGAGCCCTAAGACCCCTTCTACAAACCTGGTACTGTTTTTAGAACATGTAAAGAGATAAAACCCATCTTATGACTCGGGCTGGACAAGTCCCAGTATTGGGGGGCTGTGCACCTCGTAATGACCCCCACACAACGCATTTCACGTAACCGCTCCCTTGTGATTGCTTTTAGCGCTTTGCTTCTCGCCATCGCTCTTCCTCTCGCTCCCTTGCGATGCGCTCACGGTATCCCGACTCCACATAACGCTGTCCGGCTTTTATCTTCCAGATGTGGAAAGCTGCAGCAGGACATTCTCTCTCCATTTCTGCGGATGATGGAGACGACTGGGAGACGGACCCTGACTTTGTGGTGAGTTTATGAGAGGCACCCCCCCCCACCCCCACCCCCCTCGAGTCGCTGCCCGGATGGTTTAGTTTTTCTCTTACTCTTTTACAAGCTTTTACTTTTTTCGTTTCTTTCAATGAGTTTTCAGTTTTCATGTCAGTTAAGGTCACTTAGTATTGAAATCAAGTTTTACAACTTCCTAATAGACTTTGGGGCAGATTCATGTAAGTTGGCGAATAGAAAAACTTTGTTGCCCTTAACAACCATCACAGCGCGTTTTGTATTCTGTGCTGTGATTGGTCGCGGTCGTCACAAAGGCAGATGTAGTCTTTTAGGCAGGTTTCATAAATCTGCCTCCATGTTTCAATTTCACCATTTTCATGATACTAGTTTGTTGTCAGTGAATGGAAACTCTTCTTGTTTATATTTAGAAGCAGCAAACCTGAACTAACTTGGGGTCCTCTAACTACATGGGATGCCTGTTGGGCACTTCAGCCCTGAAAGTCGTCCTAGCGATAACCGTTCTGGTGCTTTTACACGGGAACGATCATCGCTCAGTGAATGGAGGTGGAGGGGGTCGGGGATCGTTCCGGCCGCCCTCCTTCATTCGCAGTAAACAGGCAGTCATTCATAGATGAAAGACTGACTGCCTGATTACACAAAACGATCGTTGTTTGATTTTTTTTTTTTGCCTGAATGAATTGCCCTTCATCATTCAGATCTTTTGGGCACTTGCACTAATGATTGGTCAGATGTCGGCTGTAAGGTGGATGTAACTGTGTACAATCAGGACAATGCTCTGTGAGCTAAACACACCAGCTGCACCAATTATTCTGGCATTTTGCTACAATGTGTCAGTCTGGAGTCTGACACATTGAGCTCACAGAGTATTGTATAGAGTGGATACAATTATATCCACCTCTCGGCTGAGGGCAGGACTAGCTGTGTACAGGATTACTGTCTCTGAATGGAAGCAGTGTTGTAAGTCACTAACAGCAAACTAATATCTTACAAATGGGGAAAAATGTAAACAATATTAGAAAATTTTCAGTAAAATATTGATTAAAGATTAACTGCACCTTTAACTCATTAAGGACCAAGCACCGTAAATTTATGGCGCTTGGTCCTGGGCTTTAATCCTAGCCGATAGTAAAAAAAAAAAAAAATAGTGGGTGGGGTCGGATTAAAGCCTCTGCTTCTGCAATCAATCAGAAGCAGGTTGAGTTGTTGGATGTTAGTCACAGCTGATAACCTGGAGACGGAGGGAGAAGCAGTTTTTAACCCCTTCTGCCTCCTCCTTTCTTTATGTACACAGCGCTCAATGTGGGCCATGTACTAAAGAGTGAAAGTGGCAGCGTTTTTTCCACTACGCGAGACGGCAGTCACATGACCGCCAGAATCCCCTGGCACAGGCAGATTTTACCATATGGGTAAAATCCCTAAAAAGTGTATGGTCCTTAAGGTACTAAACAGCCTGGTCCTTAAGGGGTTAAAAAAAGGGGAGAAAAACATCTGATATGTCAGTGCGACATATCATAAGTTTTGACTGGTGAGGTTTGGATCCTGAGACCCCTGCTAATCACTGTACTGAAGGGGCAGAAGCGTTCACCTGGGCACTATGCCCCATCAACTGTCTTGGCTCCTTGTCTTGATGCAAACTGAAGCAGTCGAAGACGGACGTGTTGATGTTTATGGAAGTCTGTGTGTCCGTCTTTAGCGCCTGTGAAGTACGGACAGGGAATGATGACAGCCAAAGAGGCGCAGCGTTCACGTGAACAGTTATGCCCCTTCATTTCAGCGATCAGCGGGTATCTTGGCACCCGGACCCCATCGATCAAAACTTTTTACATGACGCTTTAACATTTCAAAAGTTTTTCTAAAAGTGTAGATGCTTTTTAAACTCTTCTTACATAAATGTTCGTCCTGGCTGGAAAGCGGTTCCCACAAATGCACATACGCTTGCATCCTATGGATGGTGCAGACTCCGAAGCTGAGCCGGCTGTGACGGACTGCCGGTCTACTGCTGCAATGGTGGGGACTGATGAGAACACTGAACCCTGCTGTTAACACCATCCTTGCTGGGATGAATGTTGATCATGGAATGTAAAGGGTTCACGGAGAGAGGGTGCTCACGCGATTACGTGGTAGAGGCACGATGGGTTTGCCATAGCCTCTGATTGCTAGCGTTAGCAGTAATGCATTGCAGTACAGAAGTACTGCAATATATTATCAGAGCGATTTATAGCATCGCAGCTTCAAATGTCCTACAGGAACCTAAATAAGTGCTTAAAAAAGTGTGCAAAGAAGGGTATTTTACTATCTTCTTTGTTTAAAAGGGGGGGGGAAATAAGTAAAAACCCACATGTGATCAAAACGTCTTGTGTATACCCCAAAATGGTACCAATAAAACCTACAGCTCGTCATGCAAAAACAAGCCATCAGATGGGGTGGTTCCTCATGTGCCGAAGCAGGAATTGCTGCGCAGGCATGTGGCATCTCCACCATTAGATGGTGAATGTGGAGGGACCGGATGACTTCGGATGCAGAACGGTTTGTCGGTTGGTTTGATGTGGATTTAAAAACTGTGCAGGAAACGCTAAAAGAACGTGGGGTTTTTTGTTTGTTTGTTTTTGGGTTTTTTTGCTATTGAAAGCATAGAATAATGTAAATGCCAGCAGGTCGTCCGCTCCAATATTCCTTCTCGGAAAGCGTCAAATAGTTCGATCAATAACACATTGACAGTTCAGAAAACACATCTAGCATTATACGGGGGTCTATATGATAAGACCACCCAGTCTGCCGGTTTTATCTCCTGCGGTCACGTTTAATCATAATTGAAACACCATTTTTGACATTTTCAAGATCTCTGCTTGCTATCATGTAATAGAAGGGTTCTTGTTTACATGCAGAAATTTGAAACCTGTCCTCACCTAGTGATGCGTTTTATGCATATCCATAGTATGCAATGCTTGGAGCCAGACACGGCAGCACCAAGCTGTCATGTCCTGGATTAGGTCGGGCAGGGCTCTATCTAGGCCTTCCTTTACCCAGAGCCAAGATTCAGTTTGCAGTCCCCTCTTAAACCACTTATGACCCCCTAGCATCTCGCACCTAGCACACATGCCCTGTTGGCCCCCCAGGTCATGAATGTTTTTATTCACTGACAGCAAGCAGAGTTCTTAAATGGTTTATAGAAACCTAAATTGTGATAGCAGGTTGCAGCATATAAGTATTAAAGGCAGTTCCCCAATAAACACCTTGATTTCCACTTCTCCCATAGAAGTAAATGCAAAGGTGGTGAAGCATGAGCACCGCTGCTCCACTCACATGGGCATCTGGGTGCCCTGGTCTCGGGATCGCTGAGGGTCCCAGTAGTTGTACTCCCTACCATCAATGGGAAAACCTCATTAATAGAGATGAGCGAGCTTACTCGCTAAGGCAAATTACCCCCGGCTCCCCCATGCTCACTCTTGCAACTCACCGCTCACCCCCGCCGGGCCCCGAATCTTTTGGCACGAGCGGGCATGTACTTGAAAATGGCAATGCTCGCTCAAGTAATTTGCCTTAGCGAGTATGCTCGCTCATCTCTACTCATTTAAGCTTTATTTATACAAAGCTTAACCTTATATTAAAGAGGTTTTGCCAAGTTATGAAGTTATCCCCTATGCACAGGATAGGGAATAACTTTGTGATCGGAGGGGTCCACTGGAACTCCCACTAATTCCAAGAATGGGGGATCTCGTCGGTCCCTGAGTGAAGGACACGCCGTTGCTTCATTCACTTTAATCATAGCGCTGTCCTTGAAGTGAATGGAGCAACGGTGGGCCTACACGGCCTCTGCTTCATTAACTCTGGATCGACCGGACCCTCATTCTCGTGATCTGTGGCGGGCCCAGTGGTTGGACCCCTCCTATCCCCCTGGATAGGAGATGGCTTCATGACTTGGCACAACCCCTTTTAACCTGGTCGATACCACGCACTTATCCCCAAACATTCAGGTCTGTCTAATCTTGCTTTAGAATTCTCTTTTATGCTCCAGTCACATCCAGAGCTGCATTCAGATCTTCAACTGAAAAGCAACCCTAATATATAATATATATTTCTTTGCAGAATGATCTCAGTGAGAAAGAACAGAGATGGGGAGCGAAGACCGTGGAAGGATCTGGGCACCAGGAGCACATCAAGTAAGTGACTGTCAGCGGGTATATCCACCATTCATTACTTTGTAGTAAGTCCCTGGCGGACTTCTCTACAGGACAGTCATGGGATGCAGAGAATGGAAGGTGAACCAGTTGTCATAATTGGGGTCCTCGGTATTGTGGGTAGCAGGAGCTTGCTCACAAAAAACGATCAGGTCTCCTCGGCAGAAATTTGATGCTGGCTGCACAGGGAAGAGAGCGATACAGAAGTCGGCTGTGATGGACTCGAGCGGATTGCTTGCTCTGGCTGCATAGCTGGAAGCAAATTGGAATTTTACAGCCCCTACATGACGCGCATTCAGATGACTGAGCAACTGCAATACTGGGTCCTACCAGGTCCGTTGGAGCAGGAGCTGCTATTAACATTTGCTAGTAGACCTCTATATATCCTTAGAGGGGTCCTCACACCATTAAATATCATATTTGTTGCATAGGTCATAAAATAATGGGGAAGCTCTTATAATCCTGGTAATAGTCAGACAGTAAACCTACACTACACAGTCCTAAAATGTGCCGCATTTATTATCACAGTGACTTTTGATAATACGGCACATTATACACTTTATACCACCTATTAGATGGCTGAATTTACACCAGGTTTGCAACCACAAATTTGGTGCAAAATGTTGTATGAAGGCCCCAACCCCTTTCCACAAATGTGTTTTTATAGGGCTGCTGAAAAGCATCCAGAAGTATTTAAACGCCTAATTAATGTGGTGAAAAACGTGTAGCAGAATAATGTTCTTACAATTATCACCAGAAAACTTCAATAGTAAATCTGCCCCAACGTTAGGAGAAACGATCCAGTGAGGTCCTGACATTTGCTTGCGTAGTACAGCGCCACCTGGTGTTCAGTGTACAGCAATGCGCACATCCTGCTAATGAGCTGCGGAGACAGATATTGGGGCCTAAATACTAGTGCGTGTTCAAGGAGTCTCATCCACTCGGGATCCATCTGTTAGATTTGACTAGCTGCCACGTAGCATCACAAATTGGCGCCCCACTGCCATCGAGTCCTTAGTCAGCAAAAGCAATGCAAGAACTGATGTCTGGAAGTGATAAGGCATTATTAACCTCTTAATAACGCAGCATATTTTGGGCATGACTATTCTTGGGGGAGGGGGGGTGGATTTCGTCTCCACTTATCAAAAGTCATAACTTTTTTTTTTTCGACCTGGTCATATGAGGCTCTTGTTTCTCGCATGGTGAGCTGTTTTGGGTGTATAGAATGTATTTTACTATTATTATTATTTTTTTTTTTTGATGGCAGGGGGGATAAAAACAAATTCTGCAATTTTTTTTTCAGTGTTGATCATGCAGCACAAATGACACTTTTTCTTCGCTAAGAAACGTAAATACCAACATAATTTTTTATTTAGATTTTTGCACGATAAAACTTTTTTTTTTTTTTTTTGGGCCATCACTGCATTCAAAGTCTCGGAACGTTTACACTTTTTCATGGACGGAGCTTGATAACGTGTAGTGTTTTGTTAGTACCATTTTCCGGTACATAAGGCTTCTGATAGGCAAAATGAACAAAAAAAGCATTTTGACTGAGTAGTTGCTCTCCCCACCCCCACACCCCCTTTTTTATTTTTAGAGCGTTTGCCGTACAGGATATAAAATGTTCAACTTATTGTACGGTGTTCTCATCGATCCCTACTGTTGTCAGTTACAGCCGACTACTGCTGCGGGTTGCTCGGCTTCTGAGCCCGTGCCATCCATAGGACGTAATTGCACGTCCATTTGTAAAAAAAAAACCCTTCTCACCCAGGGTGTCAATATACACCTCTGGGGGGGGGGGAGGGGTTAATATCCAATTCAGTGAATTACTTTTCCCCCAATGATTAGCAGTCTTTGGATTTATGATCCACATATGTGTATATATATATATATATATTTTTTTTTCTTTTTTTTATCTCTTCTTTAGCATTCATACACTGAGGGAAAACGTGTCCCAGGAGCACCAATGCCTGAAGGAGCAGGAGCTCGCGGACGGACCCAGAGCCTCTCACGGCTATGGAGGAAAGTTTGGTGTGGAGCAGGACCGCATGGACAAGGTGGGGCTCTGGGCTCAGGGCACTACGGGGCGCATTTATCAATGGCACTTTACAGATCGAAAAAACAATTCTTTGATTTGCCTCTAAACAAATGTAAACTGGTCATTAAGGCTCTGGGTGATAAGGGGTTAAAGGAGGCTTACTGTAATGAAACCAAAGTTAAGTTTTCTCTTAGCTTGTTTTCAACGAAGGGTAAATCTAATCGTTTACAACCTGATATTAAGGGTACGGGTGTCACATTAATTCTGTGCGGCAGCGAGGACTCCTCGGGTTGCGCTCATTGTGCCGGGTCTGGCTTGGCTGCGGTGTGACTGTCAGATTGTAGCGGCCGCTCACAGCGCTGATGTTAGGAGCCAGTAAGCAGCCTTGAAATGAAACGACTGTTTTAAAGGAGGTATTGTAGAGCCTGCCAGCTGATTCACAGGCCTCCTGCCGAGCCGCTTCATCACTGCCGGCGTGCAGGGAATGGGAAGTGGTGGGCGGAATAATCTCCAGCTCCGGGGTCTGGCAAACAGAAAGGACACTTTCCTGTGCCTTGTGCCATCCAGGCAGGTCACTGGAGAGGCAGCTAGAGAACTGCTGATTATACGGATGCCGGGCTACAATGAGCACTGATGAAAAGCTTCCTTCTCATTCCAGTGTGCTGTGGGACATGAATACCAGACGAAACTGGCCAAGCACTGCTCACAGTCCGATTCGGTGAAGGGTTTTGGAGGGAAGTTTGGCGTCCAGACAGATCGTGTGGATCAGGTAAGATTTCCTTGTGATATAGGCCTTCTGATATTCACTTTCCAGTCCATTATGCTCCGCACACACGGTATTCTGCGTATGCGCTGGGAAAATCGCTTGAATTATACACTTAGCGCATGGACCCGACATACAATATTGAACTGTCTGCAATACAGTTTCAAAGGTCGTCCAGAATATTGAAAACTATGGTCCACTACGTAAAACAAAAAAAAAGGTATGCCAAAGTATACCGCCCTGAATGTATGCCATAGGGACACGCTTCACATACTGCATTTTGGACCCTTTATCCCCTTCCTGCCCCAGCGCATTCCTATGCGCCAAAGACATATTAAGAGGGATCGGAAGCCCATCATGCTCCATGCATGGTGGGTTCTGGATGTCTTTAACAGCTAACACATACCCGCAACAGCCACGATGAAAGTTCACGCCGATCGTAGCTGTTAACCCTTTAAATACCACTGTCCATTTTAACAGTGGCATTTAAATGTCTCCATAGGTGTTTGAATAGTTTGGTAGAGGTGTGGCACTGTGTTGCATCAATACAGCAGCCTAAATGATTTTAAAGGGGTTGTTCCAACATGCATAATCCCTTTCAGCATACGGGGTAAGCAGCTGATTGCTAGCTCTCAGGTTTGGCACTTTCCTCCACAAACAGCTGATGATGTTGGGGGAAGCTGTGGCCAGCAAGATACTTGCCCTGCAGAGGTCGCTGCAGGGAAAATGTAGCATTACAGGATGATTCTTCACATGATGGCCTTACTGTAATTACTTGGACAGCACATACTCCTTTTCGGCCATAGCGGGTCACAATCCATGATGTTCATATACCCTAATAGGTCATTTGAACAGCAGGTGCAACCCTTATAGCTGTGTTCACATCTTCATCTCAGGCTCACCTTGGGTTCAGCCGTCTTCGTTGGGAAGAATAATGCTACATGCATAACGCCAGACACCGTGTTAGCACCTATTATAAGTCGGTGGGGTTTGTCGGTGTCCATTCTGCAACGGACCAGACGTTGCATCGCTGTTTCTACTTATGATGCAGACCATGAAGTGGATGTGATCACCGCTCATTGACACGCCGCAGGGTAGATTTCTTAATGCCTTGTTTTGAGCAAAACTACACAACGCCATATTTTTAAATCTTGATGCGATGTATCAGATATTTTTGTAGGGAAAGGGGAATTGTGTGTATTGATAACCACGAAAAATATCAGTGAATGATTCCAGATGGTGCTTGATCATATAAGATGGACTCGCCATGTTGAAGTGCACATTACACAAACATATGGTGTCCGCCACACTAGAATTACACATTAGTGTTCCAAGTAGCGTTTACTTCATGGTTAGTGTATGTGGCCCAGTGTTTGAGTTTTCTTCATCCGTTCTATCATGACCCCCTGATATATTCCCCAGACTTCCTTCTAGTAGGCGCATATAAGTAAGAGCGGAGCAGCATGGCGGCCATTCCCTCGTGCACGATCATTACCCAGTGCTGTTTTTGGTCTACATACAGTTATAGGAAATTTCAGACATGTTCTGATTGGTGGAGGTCCAGGATCGGAGCCCCCAAGTGGTTTTTGTATTTTTGTGGGGGCAGGTGTTGGGGTTTGGATGAGGGGCTTTTCTGGTCTTCCTTGAGGAGTGGTGAACCTACTGATGCAAGGTTCAGGGCCTGCCATATGCTCCCTGT
This sequence comes from Eleutherodactylus coqui, assembly GCF_035609145.1. Classification (NCBI taxonomy): domain Eukaryota; kingdom Metazoa; phylum Chordata; class Amphibia; order Anura; family Eleutherodactylidae; genus Eleutherodactylus; species Eleutherodactylus coqui. Next base: position 130,059,588 of record NC_089847.1, on the reverse strand, counting down.
AGCTGGAGGTACACATGAAATGTGCTCTTTTAGTGCTGATTGCTCATTGAACAATATAATTATAATGATTTTACTTTGCCTGAAGATATAGAGATTATGGCGCTAACAAATATCTAACTCTGGTTGTCTTCTACAGTCGGCTATGAGCTTTGAATACCAAGGAAAGACTGAGAAACATGCATCGCAGAAAGGTAGGAAACGGCAAGCACTTCATGTCTTTACATCTCTTCTTGTATGGTTTATTCCTGAATAGCACAGGTGCTGCTCTGGTTCCACACAGATAATGGAAATACCAGCATTCTGAGTTACATCCTGTATTATACTCCAGAGCTGCACTCACTATTCTGCTGGTGGAGTCACTGTGTACATACATTACTTATCCTGGACTGATCCTGAGTTACATCCTGTATTATACTCCAGAGCTGCACTCACTAACTTTGCATACTTCAAAACTGAAATTTCCCAGTACTCCCTGCTTGTTCAGTGTCTGTGCAGCTATTTCTCTGAACGTGGACAAGGGAGATAAATGCTGTCCTTATGAATGGGTTTAGTTTAGAAAATATTTATAAATTCCCCATGAGGGAACCGCCCGCCATTCAGGGTCTCCTCTATTGGTATTGCAGTGTGCAGCTCTGGAGGATGCAGTATGTTGGTGCATTACACAGACATTGATTTAATTGCTTCTGTGCTGGGAAATGGAACACTTGCTTTCCCCTCTCCGTACAGCTGATGGCTGGGGGTCCGAGCAGTGGGACCCCTGTGATCTTCCCACCACCGCCATGCCCTTCTGACAAAACGAATAGTTACAAGCAGATCACTCCTTTTACGAGTCGGACTTCTCATTCGTTCTCCTAAGCGCCGGCTCTGACCACATTTGTTCTGGCTCATCGCCGGTTATCAGTACTCTGCGTCTTTAGACCACCTTTCCCCTAAATACCGATCTGTTCCCTAGCCGGTCGGACCGCCCGGTAGTTTGTCCTTCCGCAGATGGAGAATGTTTTCGACTTCAGACTTTTAAGCCGTTCACAGCTCTGAAATAACCCGACTGAATTGTATCTCTCCCCAGATTACACCAGCGGCTTCGGGGGCAAATATGGAGTTCAAGCGGACCGCGTGGACAAGAGCGCCGTTGGCTTCGACTACAAGGGCAAAACGGAGAAACACGAATCCCAAAAAGGTTTGTGTCAAAATGAGGAACGTGAAAGGTGATAAGTAGCCGACAGCCGGGGAAGGGAGATGCAGACGGAGCTGAGGGGCGTTTGACTTTCTAGGAACGATCACTCGTGCACAAGATAGCGCTGAGCGAAGCTGAAGCGTTCTGAGGACAAACGAAGAAACAACAACCTTTACTTCCGTCTGTACTGTAGACCTACACGGGGGCTTTCTCTGATCCAGCAAGTGTAGTATTTTTATTTTTTTTGTCCCCGCCCATCACCCTATTTTCACTGCAATTGCTCCATTCACCTGCAAGGGATGAACTGCAGTACCAAATTCAGCCCATGGGCAACAGTGGCGCTGTTTCTGAGAGAGAAAAAGCAGTTGTTTTTTTATTTTTTAAATCCTGTCCTGAGCGAACGGTTTGCCCCCTAATGACACTGCCCTCTTTTATATTTATATATATATAATTTTTTTTTTTTTTTTTTTTTCATTTTCATGGTTTTTTTTCCCCCCTTTCAAATAATCATAGCTCCTTTATTCATCCATCATCGTCGCTGTATGAAGGCTTGTTTCTAGCAGGACGAGTATTTTTCAATGGTGCTATTTAATGTACTGAAAATCTTTTTTTAAAAAAAAGTTCTAAGTGGAGTAAAATGGAAGAAAAAAAACAACCTTCCGCTATCTTTCGTTGCGCCTTGTTTCTACGGCGCACACACTGCAACAAAAAGGACAGGGTACCTTTTATTCTATGGGCTAGACTTACTACAATACCAAACTTTATATAATTTTTTTTTTTTTTTTCTGTGCTACTTTTATTTATTCTAAGAAATTAAATTTTTTAAATTATTTTCTGCCGCCATCTTCTGCCCGCAATAACATTTCTTTTTTTCCATCTACAGTTGTGCTAGGGCTCATTTTGTGTCGTTATGTAGTTTCCGTTGGTACCATTTTGGAATACATATGACCTTTTGATCACTTTTTATTGCATTTTTGTAGTCCCCACAGCGGACAACTTGTGATGCTTTGATCACTCCTGCAGTATGATGTAATGCCATAGGATTACATCATACTGTTATCGGGCAGGCATTCTGCCAACACAGCCCTGGGGCCTTTCAGAAGGCCCCCGGCTGCCATGATACCTGCACGGCTCCCTACGATCTCGTACAGGACCCCTAAACATCGGGTGATTTTTTTAAATGCCACTGTCAGAATTGACAGCGGCATTTAAAGGGTTAATGGCTCCAATCAGCCGCCGCCGTGTGTCAGCTGTAGTAAACAGCTGGCGCCCACACTGTATGAAGAGATTGCCCTGCGATCTCTCTTCATACATACCCCAATGCTGCTGGACGTAAATATACGTCTTATAGCAGGAAGAGGTTAAAGATGTTGTACGAGAATTAACTTTCATCACCTATCCTTATGTCCCTCTCTACTCCTCCATGTCAGCTCACCGCACCTCGTGGTTGGAATGGACCGGTGGTTGCGCATGCGCGGTGACACTCCATTAATTGCAATTTCTGTTGGAGATAGCAGAGTGCTTGTATTCGCCTACTTCCATCGGCCCCATTGAGATAAGTGCAGCAGCGCCATATATATGTCACTGGCGCTCTATTAAATCTGACGTCACTGTGGTGGGCTCAATGACCTCCAAGTGAGATGAAGTGACCACAGGACACCCGTTCTCAGGATCAGTGTGGGTTTCAGTGGCAAGATCCCTACTGATCAGACTTCTAGCACTTTTCCTATGAATAAGTGATAAAAGTGAATCCTTGTACAAGCCCTTTATGGCCCACGTGGACAGACTTGGGTGTTCCCCTTTGAATTGCTGGACTGAAGCCCATGCAGCAAGCATCTTCCCCTCTAAAAGACTTTTCTGTCTCCATGTATTTCTTGGCTGACCTTTGCTGGACTTTGTGCTGTGGTGGTCTGCGTTCTGAAATGTGTGGGTTCCCAGCTTCTTCAAAGTCCCCTCAATCAGTTGATTACTAGGGGTCGTCTTATCCAGCAGCAGCCAAAACTAAGCTAGTCACCCTGATCGCCCCTCTATAGGCGGCTCCAGATGCATTTTGATGTCTGTTTAGCTTAGAATATTTAGCCCCCCCCCCCCCATGATGTTCCATGGAGGTTAGATCACTCTTCCGCATTACAGCTGTTGGAAACTGATCACAATATGACCGGAGTTCCCCTTTAACACGTCGCATCTTAACCGCGTGGCATGAAACCTACGGAGTTATCCACGGCTCTTCCTTTATGAGTGTTTATAATTTCCAAAGATTAGAGGAATTTGGATGGCACAGAAGTTAATTAGCTGGTTCAGTGTACGAACACTTATCCTAAATTAGTCTGAGCTCTTGATGCCAGGAGCAGTCGTGCGCGTCTGGAGGCAGATGGGTTTATGAGGATCGTTCAAGGACCCCGCTAGCATGGGGAAGAGGAATGCTAGTTTTTGTATGTATTAACGATTACAATATGTCCAATCATATTGTGTTAAAGACTATTTATCAATGCGCCGTCTAACTGCATGGAAAAGTGGCATCCATGCGGAACACCATATTGATCAAGACCCTTATACGTGCTCATGGAGTAGGAGGCGCGAGTAGATGCACTTTGGACTAGTCGCGTGTTGGAGGAGCTTTATTCTGGACCCGTCTTAGTTTTCTTTGTTACCTATGTCTCACTTGTATACTGTACCGCGTACTCACCCACCAAGGCAATTTTTTACGTATGATTTCTGCAGCAGGTTTGCATGAGGATTAGTGCCACCGTCCCTCAGTGGCGCCTATCCTTGGCAGCACTGTCTGAAATAAGTAGCTGGTTCTTATAAATGTGGCAGATTCCCTTCTACTGTGTAGTCTCCAATGAAATTGTCTGTTACATGTAAACGGAGTTGTGGAATCCCAGCCCACGTGTACGAAATCCCAGTTTTCAGATTTGATGCAGATTTCGGTGAGGAATTTGTGACGATCTTGCTTTGTTTAAACCAGTAGAAATGGAATAAAATGGCATAGACCGCTAATAGAGATACTTCTCTTTTTGCAGATTATTCCACTGGCTTTGGTGGGAAATTCGGCGTCCAGGCAGACCGAGTGGATAAGAGCGCTGTAGGATTTGATTACCAAGGAAAGACTGAAAAGCACGATTCCCAGAAAGGTCTGTAGCTCGGAATGAAACTACATCTATTTCCACACCTCCCAACATCACCGTTATTCCCAGCGCTGTACCAAAAACGGAACCACACAGAGGCGGGGCTTATGTGGCTTTTCAGCAAAAAACCCCGAAACATTTCTTAGCTGGTTGGCTGCGTGTTTTCCTTGTGTAAATGGAGAAATGTGCAGCCAAGCAAAGATGGCCGTACAAGGATGAGCGATCGTTAACAATGGTTTGCCCCCCCCCATACTGCCCATAGACGTTATTAGCGTGGGCAAATGTTCTGCCCATTAGTGCCCTTAAGCCATGCCCTGTATTCTAGACCCTTCAAAACTGTCTAGCGAAGTGTAAAATGTGTCTAAGGGCTCCTTCACATCAGCATTTGGGGGTTCGATTTTCCTGCTCCCCTCAGGGAGCAAGATGACTGCACCCCCTGGCCAAACAGATCCACCGTAACACAGAACTGAAGAGCACTGAATGGATCCCATTGATTTTAATGGGTCAAGAATGAACAGGACAAAATGGGGCAATTTGCTGCGCTACTTTGTCCTGTTTTTTTGTTTTATTTTTTTTTTCTGAAATCTATGCTGATGTGAATGAGCCCTAAAACGTACAATAAACTTGTTGCGGCGCACGGACGCTGGGATTTGTATTTTGTTTACTAACTACCCTAATGTGTATAAAATTTGTAGATTACTCCAAGGGTTTTGGTGGCAAGTATGGCATCGATAAGGACAACGTAGACAAGAGCGCGGTGGGGTATGAGTATCAAGGCAAGACGGAGAAGCACGAATCCCAGAAAGGTTCAGTATTATCACCGCTTTCCTTTTTGTTTTATGTCCGATCGTTGTGACCCGGGACTTGTTTAACCCACGTCTGCATCCTGCGAGGGGCTGTGGATACAAGCTGGAGGCTATTGGACAACCAACTACTTGTGCGCAACGCTGGGATGTCAATTTTTTTAGGGGAAAAAACTGAGTGAAGATATCAAAAAATAATTTCATAATGAGAACTAATCTCTTCATTTTCTGCAGATGGGATGCTTTGAGTTAATGCGGTATTTCTGTGTTTCCGCACTAATGGTGGCAGTATATAGATGGGTAGACAGATCTCGGACAACGATTATGTATATCGGTGGTATTTCCACTACTGAGGGGTCTTATAGTGGCAATGTGTTTATTTTCTCTTTTTGGCACTGTAATTTCTTTTACCAAATCTGTTATGTGACCCGTTTCTAGAATTTTCCCATCATCTGAAATCAATCCTCTGGTTTTAGGGCAAAATTCTGTACCTGCACTTGTTCTTCTCTACCGCTCCTCCAACCTGCCAGGTCCGGGCTCCATTTTCAACTGGCCAAGATGGTTGCAGCAATTTTCTAACCGCCTAATGCACACTATGCGCTGCTCTGATCACTGCTTTTATTGATCACGTGAGCAGCGCTGCCCAATCAGAGAGCAGGTATAGAACCCTACCAATACAGTATGGGCTTTTGGTAGTTTGAAGATTGCCTTGACCATCTTAGAAGGCCAAAAGCAGGAGGGACTGCAGAAATCGATTGCAGGTAATATACCCCCCTAACCACCCTACGGTCCCTGGATGGAATTTTTTTGCCCTGAAACCTAAGGGTCGCTTTAAGTTTTGGCATATTACTAGGATAGACCATTCCGTTATGATTAGTAGGAGTCTGAGATCTACTCTGATAATGGGAATAAAAGGCCCGCTGTGCTGGTATAGTGCCGCATACCCTTCCCTGTTCTTTCCCTGCTCCACTCCGGTCACCGTCTCTGCAGAGCGCTGCAGCACAAGCTCTGTTCCAGTGATTGGGGCTTTGCTGCTGCTCTCTGCACGCTTGGAGGCACCGCTGTGAAGGGAAATGTAGAAGAGAAATCCATGCTAAACCAACTCTGTGGCTCCTTTGTTCTCAAAATCAGATGAGGTCCCGGAGGTTAGACCCCCACCAATCAAGTGATGGCATTTATTTGTGATGTGAATAGTCCTATAATCCTTCTTCAAAACACAAACCCTTCGGAAGCTGAAGCCCCCTACAGCCAGCAGATATGGCGTACAACTGTGACTGCGTGGCACCTATCTAAATGAGTGAGCTGTCATCTCCTATGTGGAGGCATTGAGCTCACTTTGAGAATCGCTTTCTGTAGTTCCTCTCCACTTTGGTTAATTTTATATCCATCCTTAAACATAACCATATGTCTTAAAGTGACCCTCCGGTCCTGGACAAACAAAGATGGCCGTACCGCTGTTTTGACTACTTGAGGCTCGCCATACATTAGTATGCATTGGTAGTCTGAGGCACTGCATGCCACTGGCTAATCAGAGCAGTGTCCTAAATAATGATGCATACTAAAGCACAGTGTGCATCTGGTAGCCAGGGAAGCACTGCGGCCATCTTTGTTTGTCCAGGACCAGAGGGTTGCTTTAGGAAAGGGGTTTTCCTAATGGGATCTTCTCCTTAAACTGACCATACATCTCCAAAAATTGGTTCTTGGCTAATTGGGAATGCATTTGCTCCCCCCTCCCCCACGTATATATACATATTGCACCGGTCTTTATATTGCCCTACCTTCTCAGCGGCTAAAACAGGTGGTAAAGCACAATCCGCCGGGCTCTGCCACCAACACCACACTTGCACAGCTGGGACAGTGTCAGCCAGAGTGCTGAGGGATGATGGGTGTTGCACCTTCAGGCAACTTTTTCCAGTGCCCAAAGTGTAAACCCTTTTTCAGGCTGGGTCCCATCCTGATGGTTTGCCACTATAAGACATCAACTTGCTATACTGTATGTTTTTAGGACAGTTCATAGAATTTATTTCAAATTCATTTAATACATTTCAGCATTTTTGGGGTGTTTGGACTCGGACAGATCTGAAATGCTGCCACCATTAGTGTCTATGACTGTTGGAGATCTGAAGCTTATTTGTAGGGTGTCTGCTGCTTGTTCCTGTTTACGGACCGGTCCTATGTAACATTCCTGTGTGCTGCGTGGAGGGGGCGCTGTTGAGGCGATCATTGACCTGCTCCAACCCTCTGACCCTCTTACATCATCCTACCTTGTTTTAATTGTCTTGTATGAAGGGGCTAAATGTTCCAACAAGCCTTGTTCCTAAACGAGCCTGTTAAGTAGAAACTGTGAAAGGAAGCAGATATTACTTACAATGGCCGATGTCATTGGGAAGACCTTTAGAATAATCTAATGTATATGATACTTGAATCTGTATGATTTCTTGGTCTTATCACTATGGCCTGACCGGTGCACATGAAAGCCCCATGTGAATGGAGTGGCGGTGCGCGTGCGTGACCACTGCTCCGTTTCAAGAGATTATGTCATGACAGGATCGGGTAGACACCCCGGCAGCGGCTCATCCCAAAGTGAATGGCAGTGGCTGTTCTCCACCCTCTTCAATTGGGATTGAGCCACAGTTATAATGTCTGCAAGATCGGAGCTCTGTCTCCGCTATCTCTGGTAGTACCATTGCAGGGAATGGATGAATGGATCGTGGTGCGACTACCTACTACCGTTCAATTTGAGCTGAGCTGCCAATGGGGTGTTTTCATGGTCGTTGAAACTTGTCATTAGACAGCCTCTTTAGTTCTATGGGATGGATTGGGGAAAGATTGCTGAGTGCATCAATCTCTGCATGTCCCATGGAAGTTAATGAAGATGTGGTCACTGCTGCTCCCATGGGGTATTCGTATGCACTGGTCTCAGGATTGTCGGGTGACCCCAGCGATCAGAGATTTATCTCCTATCATGTTGATACGGGATAACTGTGTTCAATGGAAAAACCCTTTTAAGTCCGTACACTATCCACTCCACTTGCATGGGAAGTAAATGCTGTATAGCTACAATAAAGGAGCCGTGTAGCATAGAATAAACATATTAGCATAATTAAAAATGCGAAAAAACATTTTTTTATACTTCAATGCTGAGATATGATCATTTAACACTACAGGCCCAAACCTGAGGCTGTACTACTGAGACAGCATGTCGCCTTCTGATTCCGGTCTGCTGCATCGTTATGGTAGATCGTAATCACTAAATACATTAATGTCCCCACTATTTTACTATTTAAGCCAGTTAGGAAGAAGCTCATCGCACTAGGTGGAAATCAGAGGGGGATCTGTTAAAAGAAGCCCCCAGTAGTGCAGCCTCAGGCTTTGGGCCTGTAATTTCAAATGATCATATCTCGGCATAGAAGTAAGATTATAAAACATGAGTTTCACACATTTGATGTATATTTTGAGGGGCTTTCCTTTAAAACCATACAGACAATTATTAAAATCAGTTTCCATTTAGCAGGCTCACCCCGATATAACGTCACGTGTGCCCCTGGGTACTAAGCAGCAGTCAGTAACTCATAACCAGTTGAATGTGCATGGGGTGTGTCTCATTCCCGTTTAATGGCCCGTGGATTTCTGTGTGCGTAGACTATGTGAAAGGGTTTGGAGGAAAGTTTGGTGTACAGACAGACAGACAAGACAAGTGTGCGCTGGGCTGGGATCACCAAGAGAAACTGCAGCTCCACGAATCCCAAAAAGGTATTCTGTGACTCTCCGCTCCTCGTTACGTGTCGTCCGTGTGCTCCTCTGTCCTGTCTAATCTTTGCATCTACCCGTCAACACTTCTCGTGTGTCTCCTCACGATAACCTGTACTACTATGCTATGGGATGTGGGCGCCTCACACTAATGGCTAGGGATGGGTGCAGCCGCAAGGTACTATAGATCCTGTCACAGCAGCACTAATTACACTTCAGCATTTTCTATATGGGTTTGCAGAGAGGAAATTCCTCTATAACACTATGATAAAACAGAAGGTAACAAAATGTGCATTGCAAGACATCCCGAAATGCGAACAACGCCACTCCTTTCAATAGGTTCTGTCTGGTATTGCAGCTCCGATCCTGGACATTGTCTGTGAGCCAAAGTGACCCTCTTTTTTAACGAGCCACTTCAACCCCTATAGACAATTTCCTTCTATTAAGGTATAGAGAGGTAAAAGATGGTAGTCTCTGGAGCAGACTGCTGTCTTTTTTTGCCCTGACAGAAGGCCTTTATGATAGGTGCCCGCTGCTCGAGAGGGTCGCTGGCATCCATGTGTTTGAGACATTATCACTTTGGAATGCGTCTCTTTCCCAGCAGAGTCGCTGTAGGGAAACTGAATTTGCTGAGGCTATTCCTATAATCAGACGGTCGCTGAGGGAGTCTGTAAACAATTTGGTATTGGTGGTGGTCCAATTCTCATGAACCTTGCCAGTCGGCTCATTGAAGGACCTGCGGGGCTCCTCTCATCTATCAGACAGCATGTACATTTTGTTAGCGGAAGGTTTATGCAAGTGAATGAGATGGCGCAGCAATACCACGCACGACCACTTTAGAATGTACAGCACTGTAAACAATGAAGGGGAGCGCCATAAAAATCCCTTTTTGGTTCTGGAAGGAGGTTGAAGGCTATAGGTTCTGGTAAGTAAGAGCAAAATCTACGAGGGGGAATCGGGTCAGAGCCACTTGGAATATCTTGTCAACAAAGGTAGGTGCAAGTAGGAAACTTTTGTACAACACTGATTGGTGGGGGGGATCTTTTTAGCACTATAATGGTGTCTGTCGGCCCTCTTGGTCGCAGCCATTCTTGGGTTTCGGCTCAAGAAAGGTCAATGGAAAAAGGGGTACATGGGATATGTAACTTGAGAGTAGAATTTCATCGCACATAGGTGCTATCATATATATATATATATATATATATATATATATATATATATATATATATATATATATATATTTTTTTTTATCAATACCTGCTGCAATTTTCGAGTTATGGTTGATGTCCTGTTGAGTATTATTAGTTGTGTTGGATTATGGTAGTATGGAGAACACTAATCACATGTCTTTTCAGGTACCAGAAGATGCTGGTAACAATCCAGGACAGAATTGAGATCCTCCTGCTGGTCAGTAACAGAAGTTCACATGAGATGCCTGAGGCTTTCTTGTGGACTCTTTACTACACTGACGACCAGTTCTCCTGAACTTCTGGATGACTCTCCTGACAGTTCGCACCTCTCTGGCTTCTTCCAGGGTGTTCTTGATTGAAAGCTTCAGCCACCTCACATGAACTTCTGGTCCCTGAAACGACATGTGATTAGTGTGCCCCGTACCACCTAATTAAACATTATGACTTTATTAACCCTGGAATACTATCCTGGGCAAAACGTTTTCATGCTTGTGCCACCGGAGTGCCATTAATTTAATTTCTTTTATTACACCCAAAAAAAATTGACTTCAGCTATCGCTTTCTAATGAAATTCTACCCTTAAATGATATATCCCATGACCCCCTTTTCCATTGAAGTTTCTTGGGCAGAATCCAAGATGGCTGATGCCAAAATTTCTAAAAAGCACCACCATAGTTCCAAAAGGTTCCCCCACCCATCTAAGTGTTCTGCAAAGTTTCCTATTTGTATCTCTCTTCGTTCATAAGATATTCCGGCTGGCCCTGACTTTCGAATCGCCCTGTACTATTTCCAAAGCTGTTTAAAAATTACCTGTCAGTAGCTTTATACTGGCTGACCCACCAAGACTCCCCATTAGAAACCACTATGTTGTTGGGGTCTTGTACGTTGCCCAAAGAACACTTGCTCAAGCATTATCATCGCATTATGTTAATGCACTAACAACCAGCCGATGAATGAGCGAATGCTCGTTTGTCGGCTGACCGTGTCTCTTCTGCAAACATTAAAATGCTTGCTGGTCGGCTGCGCATCTCCTTGTGTACGCAGAGACGTGTGCAGCCAGCCAATGATGGCTTTATAAGGAAAACACTATATTCACAGTCATTCGCCCCCCCCATAGCGTCGATCTGCCTGTTAGACCTTAAGAAGTGTCAATCGATATACGTTTTGTCGGTTGGCGCTTATTAGCACGGGACGATGATCTGCCATAGGAAAGCCCCCTTCCTCTAGGAGCTCTTAAAAAAGCCAGCCCCGAGGAGAAGTGTTCACTTAGCTTTCCTCCACTCAAGTGGCGGGTCGCTCCCAAATCTGTGTATGAGGACAGAACATCAGTCAGATGGACGCTTCTCCCCGTGCCCGGCTCATTGTAAAGCTGAGGCTGTAAGACAACTGTAGTCACACAACACACAGATTGCAATGTTGCACTGCAAAAGGCAATATGGTGCTTTGGCGACCTGCAATGATGCAACAAACCCTTGCACCGCGGCCCTCTTACACACGTGTTTTTGCTATTGTATTTGTTGCAGCCGTGCTTATGTGCGCCTGTGCATTCGATTCATTTGCCGGAAGCGCTGACTGAATAGGTTTGTAGCTAAACTGATGTGAATTGCATATAACTTTGCAATTATAGACTTCACTGATGTGATTGACTGTCAGGCTGCAGTCCAGAGCAATACATTAAAGGGAACCGGTCATCTGCTTTGAGCATAAACTACTGTATGTTACAGGGCTAAAAGATGAAACGGGGAGTCTGCGGAACGGTTTAATACTCGCCGGGTGCCCCGATCCAGCGCTGTGACCCTACGAAGTCGGCGTGCTCCAGCAGCCCAACTTATTCTGCACGCACATCTCCCACTTACTTATATAGGAAACGTGCGCACAGAAAGTCAAGCTGCTGGCACATGTCAACTTTGCAGAGACACCGTGCAGGAACAGGATGCTTGGTCAGTATGAAACGGTTTCCTGGACTCCCCATTCACTCCTCTTTGGAGCCTCATAACTTAGCGGGGCTCAAAGATGATGGGTTCCCTTTAAATTGTATGTAATGATGTGACTTGCAGCTGTCACTCTATAGTTCTAAATCAATCAGGGCGCACATTACCGTATTTCAGTCGCCGTTTTCCAACCACGAAGTACGTCCTGACCCAAATTCTGGGCATTTTACTATGATGATCAAAGTTCAGGCCAGGAGACCCGCAGTCAGACTGGGATGCACTACCATAATAGAGATGCAAAACGGCGGCCAAAATATGGTGGGGTGCTGCCAGCCTAACCCGATTTGCTCTCTTTACAAGCCGCAGGGACTTGGTGTAAAGGTGCAGAGGAATTCCTATTGACTCCTCCTCCCATCGCTGTCAGCAGACTACAATGTGTTGTACTGCAGAGGGTTAGATTTCCAGTTCCAGGGCGAGAAATGCCATGAGTGCAGTTCGCTGCTACATGAAGTTTGATCTGTTGTTCTGCTTTATATGTTAAGATGTAATTGACTAACAAGTGGCCTGACAATAGAGAGAACGAGTACAGGAGACACTAATCCTGAGATCCTGCATGCAGCAGGTCTCGGTAGTCTGCGATTGATGATCCTAGGTTATATCACCGTCACATGGTTGTCATGTAGTGCTCAGACACAGACAGGAGTGTAATCATTGTATCTGTGACTGTCAACATGTAGTAATTCCACTTCTGTCTTTTAGATTATTCCAAAGGATTTGGTGGAAAGTACGGAGTGCAGAAAGATCGGATGGACAAGGTAAATCCCAGCATCAAAAGTAATTAGTCTGCAGGCTCTGGGAGGGTTTTGTGACCACTGTCTGCAGGCTCTAGGAGGGGGCGCTGTGGGAGGGTTGGCGGGAGGGGGGTCCCCTGTCTGCGGGCGCTGTGAGAGGGTTGGCGGGGGGGGGGGGGTCCGCTGTCTGCAGGCTGTGGGAGTGTTGCCAAAATCACACGCAGAAAACAAATCTCTGCATGCCCCGGTCTGCGCATGCGCCGGCATCCGGCACATGAAAGATCCGAGCCGCAGGAGCAGTTGAGTGCCACGCTGCTCTCTGCAGGCGCTCGTGTCGGGTCCCGCTGCGAGAATTCTCGCAGCAGGATCCGACAGGATCTGACCCGGCCGTCTGCAGGAGGCCTTAGAGGCAGGTTCGTTACTTGACTGCAGGAGGAAAGCTGTTTTTGCATCAGGCCTCTTTCACACGGGCAGCAGCGATATTGCATCGGTGTTCTGTGCGATATTGCTGCGTTTTCTCACAATATCGCAGTTTTTTTGTCGCCTATTTTGCTGGGATTTTCAGGGGTGAGGCTTATTTTAGGGGAAACAGTAAGATTTCCTACTGTAAAAGTTGCATTGCAACACCGGACTACAAAACCTCGCAAATCGTGGCAATATTCAGCAGCCCGCAATTTTTTTTCTCGCAATGCTCCAGGCTACAAAACATCGCTTATGTAAAGGAACCCATTGAAAAGCATGGGCTTCACATGCAACAGCGCTACAAAACGCATGTATCGCAACAAAAATCGCACGATTTTGTCACACGTGTGGAAACCGGCCTCAATTAGACCCGCTATTCTCTTGCCTCCAACAACCTTGCAAGCCACTGGTTTTGCTACTGTATTTCCAATTAGTCCTATTCGGACAGATCATCAGGGATTAAGCGCTGCTCCCTGGGGGTTGTCTAGGTAAACATATTGCGGTCCGTGAGGTTTTGGTTGTTGCTACCATGCTGAATGAATTCTGCGTCAGTGCAGCTCCCTCTGCGTAGGGTTATGTCTGTTGCCACGTGGCTTTTAGCTTCCAATACAATGTTGACTTTTTTGCAACCTTTTTATTTCATTAACTTCATCAAAAGTAAAAATGAAACTACTTGTCAGATGTTTTTTGTTAAAAATCTCCTACCGTTTTGTGTATACAGCTTCTGTGCAGGCCTATGTGTCTCCATGGTTATATACTACAAATAAACCCTCTGTAGTCCGATCTCGCCCGTGTTACTCCATCCTTCTGGGTTATCTTTTCATTCACACACTATAGAAGAGCGAGCAGATAGAAGGGAGTAAAACAGGACTACACATTAGGGTGCCTAGCTGTAGCCATGACGACACATAGTCTGCATAGGGGCTGCATACACAAAAGGGTAGCTGATTTTCAAATCCATATATTTTATAAAATTCTCACATGACCTATCGACAAATTACACCAACACGGCTTTGTTACAAGGTATTAATGAATCGGACATGTAGCACAGTATTGACTGTCTGTGTTATATTTTCAGGCCGCTTCTTCCTTTGAAGATGTTGAGAAAGTGGCTCCAAGTTATCAGAGAACGCGGCCGGTGGAAGCCGGTGAGTAATGACAGACGTGGGCCTAACTGATTTGATGTACTGAAAAGTTAGTGCCCCTTTAAGGACAACTTCTGCTCATTTGGCAGCTCTGGTTAGTCATTCTGTTAATATACTTGCACTTGTAGCCTGACAGATCTGCAGCCTCTGTGATAGCGATCTCCACAGTCTCTGCCTCTCCTGCTGTTACAGCCTGTGGGGGGGGTGTTTGTGCACATACTGCGTTTATGAACAATTTGGCCAGAATGTCTCTAAATGCCTGAATCTTCCTGGGAAAGCAGAGGGATGGACATTCTATACAGCAGGGATACTGCCTCCCTGCTGACTAGACCAGACACAATGCAGTGCAGAATAGGATGTAAGGGCAAGGAAGTCAGGACAGGGAACTACTGGCAGAATGCTAGGCTTGTTACACCCCCTCCCTGCAAATGCTAACAGTAGAACCATAGAAAATGAGACCACCTGAAAATTAGAACTTACAGATCTGAAACAGTGCAAACAGCAGAATGAGAATAAGGAGAACCTGGGGTATTATAGAAAACTCAGAAACACTTTAATCTGCCATTATCTGCTATCCTGAGGCCTATTTCACAAGAAAAAGCTGAAACCAGGAGCGAACCATGAAGAGAGGAGGTGTAGATGAAGGCTTCTCTGTTTTGGCTGGAAAAGGACATGAAAAACTGCACTAAAAGCATCAAATGTGAGAAGTAAGGAGAAGAGTTGCAACATTTTAGACTACATGGAATGGCCCCTTTATCAGAGCTCCCGGGCCCTCTCACAATTGGTGCTTCCCAGTATGAAAATTATCCCTGAGACCCCAGAGTGAAGCATAAAATCACATGAAAACAAGTTTTTTTTGTGGATCTTTTTCAGTATAAATCCCAAACTAGATGCGAAAATCCAATGATCTGAGTTACTTCAACAACGTCTGGTCTTTGCCAGACTAGCCGGGGCCGGGATTTCACTGCCATCCGCATGGGGTATTTTTGCGCAACGGTGTAGAGTATACAGAGCATGGCGTCCTTTAGAAAACCTATCCAGCAAAATGGCATCCTGTTGATGCAACATCACTGAAAGGGGTCGAAGGAGGATGTTGGGAATCATTGTGACCAACAGGTGCTGCACTGTCAGGAGCAGCCAAATACGACACTGGGGCTCCAACTAACATGTCTGGACACACAACTCGCCGTTCCTCCGCACAGATGGGTATAACAGCGGACGACCAGCTCCAGCGCCATTGAGTCTAAGAGAAACAGAAAGGCGAGACTCCAGCGGGCAAAAGAGCGCAAAACTTGTATCACTGAGCAGCGGAAAAACCTCTCCTGGTCAGATGGATGCATATCTCTGTTGCCCTGTGCTGATGGGAGGCGCAGGCAGTATGGATTGATGACCCCTTCCTGTCAGGCTGTTGCAGGTGGTGTAACGATGCGGGGGGGGGGGGGGATTTCCTGGCACACCCTTGGCTCAATATTCTTGCAGATTAATTTCAGCATCTTGTGGAATCCACTTTATAATTGGTGCATTTCCGAAGGCCATGGGAGATCTAATGCACTACTGGATGGTGGTCTGTAGTAGATGGTGGTCTGTAGTAGAGGGGCCATTCGGTGTATACCAGACATAACCAGCAGGCCGCAGGGTAAATAAGTGTTTCCTGCATGTTATAAGGCCTCGGCGATGGGGCTTCACTTCTCTCCTCTGCTGATTTATCCTCTTATTTGTATGCAAACTGTTCCCGTTGATTGAGCAAATTTCAATTTCCACTTGACATAGTTACATGGAAGCAGAAGGAATATTAAACGATGCCAGATCCAATGACTGTCACATTAGCAGAAAACATGTTTGTGAATAACAACCAAGATGGAGTCTGCATTATGAGTGGAGAGAGAGAAGCCGTGAACCAGATCTGCACTGGATCGCCAAAGATCACTTGGGGGGGGCTAACCAAACGGACTTCTGCAACATCCATTTCACACATGAACTTCAGAAGTGTTTCCCAGCCTGAGTGTATGATACTTCCGAAGTGTCTGTGTGGAACAGATGGTGCAAAAGACAGTGTGATTAGCCCCTCACATGTGCAGTAATAACACAACGTGCACGAATACATCAGATCTCTGTAAAGAAGCCACTGGAAGGTATTTCATAACTCCTCCAGTTCTGCCTCTACAAAGGTGGAGGTTGGCATTAAAAGAGATATATATTTTTTTTGGACTGATGTTCTATTCTCAGGATCGCTCATCAGTGGATGATTGGTGAGGGTCTTCCACTTGGAATACCTGCCGATTTTAGCTGTCAGTGCTGGCGATGCTTCCAGTAGATGGTAGTGTCTGTATTGCAGCAGCCCTGGTTGGTCCTACAGGCAGAGTTTCCTATTGAACTCAGTCGGAGCCGAGCATGCAATACCAAACCCGTCTACTGCAATACGGATGGCGCTATCTGCTTACAGTGCTCTGGCCGACCTGCACAGATCTGTTGATGACCTCTCCGGAGGACGCCTTATCAGAAGAAAAAAAAGTCCTACCTAGTAATCTTCTGCCGACAGTATCTACATGTCATGTTCATTGTCTCACAGAGGGAAACAAAGCCAGCAGCATACGGGCAAACTTTGAAAACCTGGCCAAAGAAAGGGAAGTGGAAGACCGGAAGAAGGCCGAGGCTGAACGAGCGCAGAGGATGGAGCAGGAGAAGCAGGAACAGGAAGAGGCACGTCGGAAGCTGCAGGTCAGTGATGGGGATGTAGAACGTGGACGCCTTATTAGTAGGTGCTACATTGCACCCCTATACATGTGTTTCTTCTCATCCTCTTCCCAGCTTTGATTCGGAATGTGATTAAACACGCTCCCATGCTGCATTACCAGGGATTTACCTGCAGTCCAGTATTTGGCTTATTTACAGTGCTTTCACCCTCCACTTTAACCACTTTACGACCGCCTAATGTAAATCTACGTCTGGCGGGTCGTGAAGTGTGTATGGAGCGGACTAGTGAGCAGAGTCCGCTCCATACCTGGTGGCTACCTGCTGTTGCTGACAGTGCTACAATCACAGTTCTGATCGCAGCAGTTAACTGTTCAAATGCTGTGGCCAAAGCTGACCGCACATCTAAACAGTGGGAAAAGACCCCTTCCTGCGTCCCATCGCAGCCCTCGCAAGGCAAATAGACTAGCATGACAGCCTGGAACCTACTGAAGGCACCCAGGGCTGCCATGCATAGATGCCTATCAAACCCCCTTTACAGTTTTCTGCATTAAAAAAATCCAACCATTAAAAACCCCACACATTTGATATGGCCGGGGACATAAAAGTCCAAAATATTAAAAAGACCACAATATTTATCCCACACGGTTAAGGCTAATGAAAATACAATTCTGGCATTTATAAAATATATATATAAATTTGTTGTTTTTTTTTTTTCTTTGTCCCAGCTGCCAAAGAAGGGATCAAAAAGAGATGTATGCACCCCAAAATGATAACCGTTTGCCTCACAAAAATGAGCTCTCACAGCCCAATCATCAAAAACAAAATTATGGGGCTCAGAATAAAGCGGAGGAAAGCAATTTTTGTTTTTAAAAGTAGATTTTTCTTTATATTTTTAACAATAAGACTTTATAATATATTTGTTATTGTTGTAATGGAACGTGTCATGTTTACTGCACTGTGAACACTGTAAAAACTAACACATCCAAGGCAAGTGGCGCAATTGTATTTTAAAAGATCCCCACCCCCCCACCCCCCAACCCCAAAAAAAAAGAAAGAAAAAAGATTGTATAACTTTATCAAAAGACACCATTTAAAAATAAAGTACAACTTGTCTCAAACAATACAGCTATGTCAATGGAAAATGTAAAAAGTAACGGCTCTGAAGGGGCCTAGAGTTCCTGATGATAATGAGGTGCTGAAGTTCTGGCATGCACCCATGTGTTTGTGGATAAGAGCCTTCACCATCGTCTCCAGGAGAACTTATATGTGCTTGTGGGCATCTGATAGTTCTGAATATTCAATGGTGAGTTACTTGGACAGTTTTCTGGGTGGGTTTGCTATATAGGGGGTGCTGCCCATACACATACAATAGTCTGCCTGGTTGACAGGTATTCAACATGCCCAATCAAGGGTTTTTACACTCCATAATATTAATCTGCCAATACTGACGGGTTCGGCAAACACTATCTGATGCATACGGACACTCAACATGCATACAGAATCTTACAAACCCGAAAAGGGTTTTTTATCACTACAGATATTCCCTCTCCTCTGTTTAGAGATGGGGTCCGGCTGCTGCGACTTCCAGCGGTCCTGAGAACGACACCCCTGTATGCTCCATGCGTGTGGTGCAGCGTTGCTTGTTCTCAACCACAGCTCCATTTACTTCTGTGGGACGGATGTAGATGGATGCGCTTGCCAATACCTCTGTCCCATAGAAGTGAATGGTGCGGTGGTCACACATGTACACTGCTGCTTCATTCACATCGGATATTCAAGTTGCACTGTTCTCCGGATCAATGGAGGTCCCAGTGGTCAGGCCTACAGCAATCGGATATGTATAGTCTATCCTGTGGACCGGGGATAAATGTCATGGTGCTAAAATTACTGCAGTCACAGGCAATCTGAGAATATGAAATTGCTGATGCTTGAGATCTCGGACCAACGCTGATGTACAGAATGAAAGGTCATTCTAGAAGGATCTAACTATTGCACCGCTAAGAGTCGTAGCAATGGATAAAATTCTGGCTGCTTGCACCCACCACTAGGGGGAGCTTAGAAGTGTACTGCATACAGTTTTTGAATAACTGTATGCAGGAAGCTCCCCCTAGTGGTAACAGAAAGCAGGCAGAACTTTGACAATTAGACTGGGCTCACACCACTGCATGGTAAACTACTGCTTTAAAACACAGCGTTTTACTGCATTTCGCCACATTTGTGATCGCGTATGCCTGCACATGACGGCGTATCTCATGCTGCTGGTTTCTTTTTTTTTTTAACTCTAGTTTCCCAGCAACATGCGTAAAAACACGTCGTGCAGATGCAATGTAATTGGATATTTGCAATGTTTTCGTACGCAGCCATACTGAATAGGGCGAATCGCGTGCAATACACATAGAATAGAACATGCTGCGTTCTTTTTTTTCTCATGTATTCTATACAATTAATATACGCAAGTGTGAATGGACCGATGAAAATCAAATGTGTTCATTGACCCCATTCACCGCAGATTATGCGCGCATATATTGTGCGAGTAATACGCAATTAAATTACGCTCGTGTGGGCCCGACCTTAGTTCTATGACTGGAATTCTGTTGCTTTGTGTTTGAAAAATGCAGCTCCAATCAAATATTCTATAATCACTTCTGTATCTGTTAAAGGAACAAGAAAAGGCCAAACCTGCATCTCCTCCTGCGTCCCCAAGACCTCGCGTAGTGTCTGAAGAAGCCCCAGAAAGCCCCGTGTATGAGGTGAGAAGCGGAGTGCAGACCGCCATAAAGCTGTAGAGATTTACATGGGACTGACTTTCTTTCCCGCATCCTATAGGATGCGAATCCAGTGTACGAGAAAGAGCCAGCGAAAGCCCCGGTAGTGCCTGCGAATGTGTATGAGGACGACACTAATTACCAGGAGGCAGAGAGCAAGAAAGCAGAAACACCAGTCACAGAGGCTGTATATGACTCCGCAGATTACCAAGATGGTAAAGTATGGTGGACACAATGGGGGGTATAGTAATGAAATGCATCATACTATCAGGGTGCGCCTTATCCAAAATATAAAGATATCCTCTAACTTGTTGTTTGTGGTGGGGGTGTCTTGTCACTGAGACCCCCATCCAACATCAGCACGGGGATCGGAAGTGTTCGCCCTTCTCCTCACTGTGTGCTACTAAAGCCCCCCCAGCAGTGAGGACATGCATGGTACCGCTACATTCACTTTCAGTGGGACTGCGGGAGATAGAGTACAAGAGCTTGGTGATTTCCATCAGCCCCATCGCAATTAATGCAGCGGCTGCGCATGTGCGGTCACAGCTCCATTTAGTCTATCATCACTGCTGGTGGGAGAAGCAATCACGCAGTGAGGGGAACATGGGTTCCCCCGTTCTCAGGATTGGTGGGGGTCTTAGCGATGAGACCCCCCCACCCACACCCCCACAATCATCTGGTTGTTCCCTGTCATGAGGATAGGGGATAACTTTTGATTTGGGGATAACCTGTTTAAGGCTACCAAATGCACGCTGAGCTTCTGCAGTATGCAGTACAATGTGAGTGAATGCAGTTTTAACAAACCCTATTTACTCACAGTGGAAGAAATTCGCAACTGGAAATGAAAACACTGCAGACTTTTCAAATCCGCATCATGCTCTATCCGTCGCTAAAAAGTGACAGATTTTTGCTGCAGAATTCGTACTTTGCAACGTGATGAGTGAAATCTGCACCAAAATTCTCACCAAAGTCCTATGTAGATGTGTGATCATACCTGTAAAGGTGCCCCCAACAATCACCCTATTGAACTCCTCCATGCCCGACTCTTTGTCGTATGTGTGGCAGCAGCTCCTCTCCCTCTCTAGAAGGAGGGGGGGGGGGGGGGGGTTACACGTTCATGCGTTAGTCCGTGCACTGCTATCATCGGGTTGTGAGACCGTTCTTTCTGTTCCTTCCTTCTAGTCGAGAACACCTATGCAGACTACGAGGGTGACCTGGGCATCACGGCCATCGCTTTGTATGATTATCAGGCTGGTAAGTGGAAGCCACTTGTGCTTCGTCTTCACATAGACCATAAGTGCTGTGGAATTTCTGCAGCATTTACAGTACAAGCCAGTTAAAATATCACCTCCATGTGGAAAAGTTCCACAATTAATCCGCAGCTTGCCTATTTATGCCACGGGTAGTAGCCCTTGTAATACAAGGATTAAAACCTACGGCAGATCTGCAAGATACACCATGGCCAAATCCTCACCATTTGGGTGCTGATTTGCTCACTGTGTATTTTATGCAGCTTTTCCGCTGTTGATGCTCCAAAAGTGAAGGTCACCTTATTAGACCTTTTGTGCACTGGTGATTCACCATTTTTATCCTTTCCCAGCTGGCGACGATGAGATTTCCTTTGACCCAGATGACATCATCACGAATATTGAGATGATTGATGACGGCTGGTGGAGGGGCCTCTGTAAGGAACGCTACGGGCTATTCCCCGCTAACTACGTGGAACTCCGGCAGTAGAACAAGCAGCCCGTCTTCCCTTTTGAGGGGGACCCTGCGTCACAGCCCTGTGCTCGACAGCGCTCCGTCTGGTTACCGGTAGTGGCGCTCTGTCCTGTAACGAATCTGAGACGAATTTCGCCATAAGTATCTGAGCTGGATTTTTACACTACAAATCATTGTTCTCTTTTCTTCCTGTTCTTTCGGAGGGGGAGCGGCGGCGTTCTGCCTACAACATATATTATTTTTCTTCTCTCTATAGTAATTATAAGGCTTTTAATGTGCAGTTATCTGCTGCAGGCTGGCAAAACGTATCTTAAAGGCTGTTAACCCTTTTGCTGCCAGGTGTGCCTTCACTTCATGAGAAGTATGACCAAGGCTGACTATAGAGCGGTCACCCCCCCACACCATTGGATGGTTTCGTGGTTCTGTGTTAACATACTGACCTGGAGGGGAACCATCTTGATTTTAATCTCCGTTTTTAACCTTCCTTCATTGTTGGTCAGAACCCCGGGTCTTGTGCCATACGTATATCCAGCCGTGGTCGCCGCTCACACCATCAAGTGAAGTGATCCAGGCTGCTTTAAAGTGACAAACAATAAGAGTTGAATGTTGGACTCTGCACCTTCAGCGTTCCTTGTCTCCCATCCCAGTGCCCTCTGACCACATTGGCTGTTTTCTGTAAGGTCCAGTTCCTCCAGTATTACCATAATGGCAGACCGCAGAATGACCTCAGGCCGAGGTGTATTAAAACTGTGAGCCTATTGCTTTAAGATAACCTCCAGTAAGGGTCAAATTATTGGTTTTAGTTGCTTTGATTTCTATAAAGTGGTGCCTCACCCATAAGGAAACAGACCCGCAGTGTTATACTTCTTCCCCCGGAACGCTGGGCACCTTCCCGACCTACCATGAAATCTTTCAGGCTTAGGAACAAATATTCAGCCTAAATCCTTTCTTATGACACAACCAGTTTGTCCTTCCTTCATCTAGTAATGGGCTCCTTTTCCCATTAGACATAGCGCTACTCTCTTCCACAGGCTATGTCTGGTATTGCAGCTCAACGCCATTCACTTGGCATTAAGCTGCAGTTCCAGATCCTGGCCTGTAGACAAGATTGGCGCTGTTTCTGAAAACACTGCAGACTTGTAATATATTCTCATACAACCTGTTTAAGATATCATGATGATGACCTATCCTAAGAAAACGCCAATAGTAGATCAGTGGGGCTATGTCAGCCAGTCAGCTAGTGCACTGAGCTGATTTCTGCAGAAAATAGACTGCTCCATTCCCACTGTAGTGGCCAGGCTTGGTATTACAGCAAAGTTACTATTCCTTTTAATGCCTGCAATACCAAGCCTGCCCACTAAAGTGGGAACAGTGCTCTCTGTTTCCTGCAGAAATTTGCTCCATGTAGGAGTACACTAGCCCTACAAACATCTGATCGGCGGAGGTCCATGGTGACTGACCCCCACCAAGCTACTATTGATAACGGTTGGTCTATCCTCAGGATATGTAATTTACAACTGGACAACCCCTTTAACTCTTCAGCCTGCCCATGCAGTCCATGTTTTTTCCCCAGCGGGACCGAGGTGGAGTTCATCACTGCAAACATCACTGTGTCCCCGGGATTTTTTTCTTGCTGATTTTCCTCTTAAGTTAATGTTCTTCTGATCGATTAATAATTGAGGCGTTTTGGACCAATTCTTTGGGTTTGGGGTCTTGCAGTGGTCGCGGTCGTGTTCTACGCCCCCTGTTGGGTGTAACACAGGCCGGGTGGGGTTTTTATTTTTAGTCTCTTATCCGTATTTTGCATACAGCACCTCATTACTGATCAATGATTTTGTAAATGAAGCTTCAATAAAGTTTTTGTTTTTGGTTTTGGTTGTTTTTCTTTTTTGTTCAACCCTCTTGCCTTTTTTTTTTTTTTTTTTTAAATTGGGCCGAATTCATAGCAGGAGCTTTATCTATTATTTGGCGGGTTAGAAGCCAAGCGGCCATATTGTGATGTTAGAGATAATCAAATTTCTTAGCGTGTTTCATTGCCTGGTCTGAATTGTATGAGAAGTTGTATACACAAATCACTGATTCATGACGCAGTTGGTATCGTCCGACAATGATGCTCTTCTGAGTTTATTACAAGGCAGATAGTGTATATATATACGTTCACTTACGTGTCATCAGAAATACCCTTGTAATCATAAGAACTCATGATTGGTTCTAGGTGCTAATGATTTAGCATATGTTAATGCATATGAGCCTGAGTAGGAGTATGAGCCTGCATCTACATACCAGTGTACAACATGAACTGCGTTAACTGTTTAGATGCTAGTTATCCACTAAGGGGGAAGATAGATAGATAGATAGATATCCCTAATATAACATTTATTACACACACACACGTGTTTGCCTAGGCTGATGTAAGAAACCTATATAACTGTGAGATAACAGGACGGTCTCTGGTGGGTTTTTTCTATTAATTACAATGATTTTATATAGTGCTAACAATATTCTGCAGTAGTTTACAGCTCAGAGGAACATATACAGAAAGAATCCGACATTATATACAGTATTAACCCAACGAGCAAGAGGGGTGATGGCCCTGCTCATAAGAGCTTATAGTGTATGAGGAAATAGGGGCACACAAGATATCAGTGCTTGTTATGTACAGTGGTTATCTACTATGTAACAATGGTATTATACAAAAAGTTGTATGAATCGCTATCTGTGTATGTACAGAGATGAGGTGTGGGATGAAGAGATCAACTACTCGGGGAGTTTAGATGAGTTAGTGGGGGATATGATCGGTCTCACTAAAGAGTTGTGTTTTTGTAGTATTCATGTAAAACTAGATATTGGTGATTGCCTTGCTAGTTTGGCATAGCACACTCTAGAGAACTGTTGCAGCTTGGGAGTAGTCTTGCAGATGGGAGGGGAGGTTCAGATCATGGAAGAACTTCCAAGATCATTAGCAGAACTTAGAACTTCTAAGATCTATGATGGTAGACAGGGAGGCGATATAGGGCGGTGCAGCACTGTGGAGAGCTTTCTGGATAAATGTAAGGATTAGAGTGTTGCCCATCCACTCTAGATTGTATTCTATAGTGGAAAGGCAACTGGTGTAGAGACTGGTACAGGGTGGACCCACTGGTGTAGAAGGATGACCCTGGCTGCTGCATTTAAAACAGAAAGATCGATAAGGAAAATGTTTAGTGAGTAGAAGACCAATCCGTATGGAGTTACAATAGTCAAGGGGAAAAAGCTTCAGAGCAATACAACATTTGTGATGTTTCCATAGTAAAAAAAAGGGTGGATTCTGGAGATTTTGCAGTCAGGTGCCATGAGTGAGCGAGTGACTTAAGATAGGGAGAAAAGGAAAGATCGGAGTTGCATATGACAGCAGGCGTGCGGCCGAGGATGGATGGCGGTACTACGAGGGAGAGGTTGGGTTTAGGTCGCTTGGTAGATAATGGAGAAGTTCTGTTCCTGAAAGATTCACTTTTATGTGGAGGAGAACACGCTGTTGGAGACTGTGACCAGACCACGATGACGACGACTGCTGCTGCTGCTGTGTGTTGTGGTAGTGAGGACTGATATCACGGGGAGACGTGTAGAATTGGGTGTCATTCGTGTGGAGATGGAACTGAAAGCCACAACTGCAAATAGTCTGTTTCAGTGGAGAAAAAAAACTGCAAACATGACAAGCCCAACTGTCTGTAGCGCCATTTATCCAGGAGGGGGCGTTGTATAGTCTGACCAGCCGCACTCGCCCCTTCTGCTAGCTCTACTTGGATCTGGCACACTGGAGTTGGACAGCTGTTGATTTCCGGGGCTAATTGTGGCAGCGCTCAATGAATGTTCTGCATACAGACACAGATGTGTGGCAAACAAACCCACTGCTGGGAATTGAACACGTTGGAACTAATTAGCAGTGTTTCTTGTACCTTTTTTGCGTATACTGCATATTTGTGTGCTCAAAATTGACTTCTATATGGACCTTTGGTGGTGAAATGTGCAGAAAGCTAGAACATGCTCTCATTTGCGCACCTGAAAATATGCACCCAAGTGAACAAATACATTGAAATCGATAAGTTCTATTTACTAGGTATGGCGCGTGCCAATATGCCCTTGTGAAGGACCTCTTACACTGGGCGCAAGTGTCCGCAGGATGCAGCACAAATACGGATTTTGTCAATCAGGCTAACTTCACACTGGCGAGTGCGATAGGGGGGGCTGTGAATCCCGCTGCTATGTCACGCTTCCCACCATGTAAAATCTCTCAGGATGCAAGGCCTTTTTATGCTAAAACAGCTTCATACTTCGGGGAAGAAGCAATCCTCCTGCCGCGGCTGTCAGCAACAGCGGAGGATCACAGAGTTTCTCACGTTGTTTTCTAGGTGAGGGTAATTTTATTTTTTTTATTGTAGGGGTAGGACTTATATGGCAAGACCCCCTCCTCTGAAAATCATCGCTGTAGGGGATGCCTTCATCCCATTGCTTTCAATGGGGTGGCACCAGCACCTGCCCCATTGAAAGCAATGGGATAGCATCGCAGACCCCCTGTCCCGGCCGTGGGGATAGAGGAATCACCTACTATAACTGTCACAGCTGTGGCAGGGGAGCGCAATGTACTCCCTAGGTTTTCAATAGACCCCATTGAACACAATGGTTGATAGCACTGATTTTTCTTAGTGCTGCGAGGCTGGAGTGAAGACATCGCAAATGAGAATGTAACCGTTGATCATCATTGGTTTCATAATCATGTGTTTTCACTCTCTCGCATCGCAGGAAACCCTATCGCCAGTGGGTACGAGCCCTTACAGCAAATGCTGGTAAAGACATGATCAGCATCGGACTAATAGACATGAATCACTTGTAAGCTTTATAATTAATCATAGTTCTCCAATCTGTGATTTTTGGATAAGCTGTCAAAAGAAAAAAATATATACATCTGTTTGGCGTCCCTGTGCTGTATGTTTCCATACTCTCTGGTGGGACAGGAATGGCCAGTAGGCTACACGTCTCAGTCCTACAGGGGAAAAAAAGTTTGCTTTGCTAAACGCAGTCCAATGTCTGCATTATATGACTACATTTAACCCATGACAGCCGCTGGGTCCGTTAAAGTAAAGAATCCCTTAGTGAATGTCCGACAGTGTTGGCAAACATATCCTGTACCGCTATCAGCGCTGCGTCAGACTGCTGAGATTCCCTTGGGGCTCCTTCCCGCATCGTCTGTGTGAGATCTTTCCTGATTACTGCTAGAGAAGACATTTCCAGGCTGCTGCAGACGGTAATCCAGAGGTGATGGTTGTTGGCCTTTTCAGAGTTATCGATCTGCTCTTTTGCCGGAGACCCCGCTGTTCTGGTGTGGAGTACTGACTACTGACCTATCACATAATTGATGAGCTGGAGCACTGAATGTAGAGAAGAGGCCAGGAAAGAACTGCAGCAGCAAACTGCCACAAAGCAAGTAACATGCCTCGGCACAGCTGGTAAATGGCAGCATAGCTACGGTTCATCTGTTTGCTGCTGTGCTCTGTGCGCCACGCCGAGGTATAGATAGACGGTGCAGTGATCCCCTCCATTATCTTATGTGCATGTATAGTATTAATAACTTACAGCATCTTTGTCTTAAGGAGACTAGTGCTTGAGTTACAGACTTGTTTGTTAAAGGGCCACTCCAGTAAAAATACATTTCTCAGTCCCTGCTCCCCTCACCTGATTGGCTGTCACACTCTGGAGATTCTCCTGAGTATTGCAGCCACTTCCCTGCAGTACAGCCCCCTGTCTGATACTTATCACTTAGCATTCTCTGAGGTTATACTATTTCTGCCTGCTGGGGGGGGAGGGTGTTATCTTTACGTTTTATATTCACCTAAATAAACTACAGACCATACATATACAGTCAGGAGGATGATCTTCGATCTCTTTGTCTATTGCATTGGGGGACACAACCTAAGACTACGGGTATGGCGTATGGGTACTGCCAGTAACCAACTGTACCTCTCCTGCAGACACCAAGCGAGCCGATTATAGCTTTTTTTTTTCTATACAAGGCAGACCTCATCCTTCATTGGTCTTTGGATTTCCTGACTCAGGGACTCATGGCTGGCAATAGACTCTCCTGGTTTACCCCACCAAGAAGGGCAAACAGACCGGATCTAACCTCTCTGTTGACAGCCCACTCCACAGAAGACAAGGAGGCTCAGTCAACTTTCGTTTGACCCTGACCTGCCAGCCATTGCTCTCTACTGCTGAAACTAGTAGTACACCTGCCACACTCCAAGTACATCATCAATATTCCAGCTCCGCCTCCACCCCTGTCCAGGACTGGGTAAGCACTTTTTGACGGCTAGCTCTAATAACAGTGTAGTACCCTAGAGTTGAGTACTACAGCACTTTTGTGGCCACTTCTCATGACAATGTGTATATACCTTTAAATGGTGTGTTGAATTTCTGTGCTCCTGCAACCTAACACCGGCATGGTCTAGCAAATCACCCTATCCTGACAGGCCACCGTAAGCTATCCTAGAGATTGGTTAGCTAGCTCGCTGCTAGGAAGCCTTGATTGGGGGGCAAAGCCCTCCACATGAGTTAGGTGAGAGTGATAGTATTAGAGGGAGAAAGGGTGGAGTTTCGGAAGAGGCTGAGTTGGAAAGAGAAACCGAAACCTCAAGAGAAGCCAGTGCGATGGGAAGTGGAAAAGTGTAAGTACCAAAGTCAGTTTGTGTGTAAAGGACAGAGTTATCAGAGGAGTGAGAAGACAGAGGAGTCCTGTCTCCTGGAGTCCCTTCCCACCACCTACAACATCTGCACTGGGGTACACTACACTACACTCCAGGAGGAAAAGGACATTTTTATTTAATTTTTTTTCTTTTTCTTATTTTTTCCGGTGGGTTTCGGCCTACATACAGACTGGTGTCATGACAAAACACCATCTTACTTAGGGAGAACTGCCAAGGTGTAACATCAATTTAGCACTGTGTAACACAGTCAGGCCACGTTTCATTGGATGGGAGCAGCAGCGCCACCGTGACTACCATCATTCGCGGCCTATGCTATCACACCCTCTGCGGTCTGTCCCGTTGCAACAGCAAGCACATATAACAGCGTGCTGTACTTGGCACCATGTCTGACTTCGGGGCTGACAGATTCAGACAGGGCCCAGCCACATCCACACGTTTTGCTTGCAATTACTGTAGTATCAAATTCGCAGCCATTATACCCCAAACTGTCTGCAAGCCCTCCTCCTGTCCAACCTCCACCATGTGCTGAACCAGAATGGGCATGCTCCTTCTCTTGGTTGGGTTCAGACCTTACCAAAGTTTCCACCACCATCATGGACCTTCTGGACCTCTCTCTCCATCAACGGCCACCAAGCCTGTCTGATGATGATTATTTTGTCACGCATGCCCCTTCACATGGTAGATCTCTGAAACACACTAGACCTCCTTGCTTGAGGCATTCTTCCAGCCTCGATATCTCTGCCCCAAGTTCTTACAGGGGTGAGTTGAGAGCTCTGGTCTAGAAAAGAAAGTTGCTCCAATAGTGAACTTTCTGGGTCTAGTTAAAACTCTGACCTGATGAGACTAGCCTCTTAAGCTCTGCTCTGTGGTCAATAGCCTCTTTAAATATGGCCAGACTCTTGGCTCATGCTGCAGTTGCTTAGGTAACCTTGCGCCACACACTATGGCTCAAATCTTGGCCTGCAGATGCTACCTCTAACTGATTTATTAACTTGCCTTCTCTTAGTCAGCTCACATCTTTTTCACGCTAGACTCAAGATTTTCTCTGAAGCCACTGGGGAGAAGAGTTCTCATCCACGAACTCTTATGCATGAAGGACGGCCCCCCTGCACCCGACCCATCAAGGGTGGTTGGACAACTTTCCATGCTCAGGAAGACCTGGCTCGCTCAAGTCTCCGACACCTGAGTTCAGCAGGTTATCTCTTCAACTTCCAGAATCCCACTGTCTCCACAGGCCACCACTTTACATCAGGCAATACAGACTCTGTCCGCTCTAGGATTAATAGTTCCTGCTCCTCCCTCAGAATGCTTCAAGGGTTTTTACTCCAATCTGTTTGTGGTGGCCAAAAAGGATGGCACTTTCAGACCCCTTCTGAACCCGAAGAAATTGAACCACTTTGTCAAGGTCCGTCACTTTTGCATGGAGTTATTGAGTCAATGATAGCGTCCATGGAACAGGAGTTCTCGTCTTGTGTAGACATCAAGGATGCTTGTCTTCAAGTTCACATATGTGAACCGCACCAACAATTCCTCTGCTTTGCCATCCACTAGGTTAATTTCCAGTTCATGGCTCTCCCATGTGGGTTGGCCACAGTCTCCCAGAGTTTTCACAAAGGTTCTGTCATCTGTGGTGGCTCTCCTCCACTCCCTGTGCATAGTGGCCATTCCCTACCCCAATGACATTTTGGTGAAAGCTCTGCCTTGGTTGAAAAATCTATACAGTCTCCAAGTCACTCTGGACACTTTGTCCCAGTTCAGGTGGATTATCAACCACCCCAAGGCCTGCCTCTTACCATCTCAACGTCTGAACTTTCTGGGTCTGTCACTTAACATAACCCTGGCCTGAGTTCTGCTCCCACAATGGAAACTACATTTCCTTTCGGCTAGTTTCACACGGGCGAGGGCGATATCGGGCCACGATTCTTGGTCCAGTATCACACTTCCTACCATGTGAAAGCCCCAGTGATGCGAGGCGTTTTCGTGTGAAAACGGCTTTGCATCACTGCAGAGATTCCGTTCATCCCCGCTGCTCCTGTCCCAGCTGCCCCATTGAAAACAATGGGCTATATCACAGAAAGATAGGACATGCTGCGACTTCTTTTCTTGATAGCATAATATCGCAGTGCTGTGCAGGAAAACATCGCTCATGTGTATGAACCCATTCAAATGGGGTTCATATCTGTGTGAGAAAATTGCATACAAATCTCACGCGATTTGGTCAGCCATGTAAAACCAGCATTAGTTGAAGAATGCGCTCACTGCAGACCCAGTCTCCAGCGGCCATACTATGCTGCATGAGAGTACTGGGACTGAAGATCCCATCCTTTGAGGCCATGCCGCTCGGGCAGTTTCATGAATGGCCTCCCCAGTGGGAAATTCTATCCCCTTGGGACAAATCGGCAAACTCCTCAATCGGAAGAAATCTCTCGACAGGAATAAGTGCAGTTCTGTTTTATTGTTTTTGACAGTCATTTTAAAGGAAAGTTTTCTGGTAACCAGACACTCACCATTTTCGTTTGTCATTCCAAAGTGCAATGTGAATATTATTACGAGTGGAGGTCCTGATAATGGCGACGGCTTCATTTATATTTTGAATCCAACACAAAACATATTGTTCTGTAAACGGAAATCAGAAAAATAATTTGAACTCCTAATGGCATTCACATAATTTCCATCATAAATCTGCTATCTGCTGCATGCAGAGAATTTTGCAAAAAAAAAAATACACCATAAATGGGTTTATCAGGAAAAATACTATTGATGACCTATCCTCAGGATAGGTCATCAATAGTTGATCGGCTGCGGACCCTGGCCCAATCAGCACTGCAAAAACACAAGGGTTGGAGCGGAAGCTGCTGCTCCTATCTCTGTATAGTGGCCAGCACTTGTAACTGCAGGCTGGAGTCTCATTGAAATCAATAGGACTGATTGCTCACTCTCATATCTTCCTTCTAAGGATGCTCCGCAGGTTCTCACTAGGACTGAGGTTAGGAGATGATAGTGGCCACTCCAAAATGGTATTTCCTTTTATGGCCATAGCAGCTAAGGAGTCAATGGGGTTTATGCAGCACGGGATGGTGCATTGTCTTGTATGAAAGCGATTATATTTTGGAAGGTCCGAAACTTTTTATCCCATGGCAGACCATGCTCAGTTAGGAACTCCACATATCATTCAGAGTTCATTTCGACACCCTCAGGGACCCTAAAGGGACTTACCATCTCACTTTCCAATATTCCTGCCCAAACCATCACTCTGCCACCTCCTTGCTAACATCTTACTCCTTGTAGTAACAGGGTGGTCATTCACCACCCATCCAGAACTCTATCCACCAGGACCATCCAGTGTAGCATGGCATACATCAGGCAAAAAAACTGTTTGAAAATGAGTCTATGTATTTCTGAGGTCGTTGTAAAAGCTTCGCTTTATCTCCTGGTTGCCCCCTCCACTCACTGTAAACAGGCAGTCGCTCATAGATTGAGCAAGAAGCCACTAACTAGTCACTTTGTTTCAGTGAGCTGAAATTAGGCAATTAGCGAGTACTGAGTAAATTCTCGCTTGGTACCCTGTTGGCGGCCTGGTGCACGAGGGACGCCTATTGCGGAAAACTGCTTTTTCAAGGAATTATTACAGCAAAAATCAGCCTGTTCAAAGATACCTTAATTTAGAGCGCCAAACAATGGAAGGGGTGTGGTGGGGTCACCTTGGATATTTTTCGCATTTGGCGGACATGAGTGTTCTTTGATGAAGACTTGTGAACAGTAAAGGGTAATCGTGTGATGCATGCAGAAGCTTTTGGGAGTAACACCACCCTGGAAATTGGAGGGGAAAAAACGAAGCGTTCGTTCACACACAGTGATTTCAATGCACATTTTAGCTATTGGGTTTTCTTTGCACATGTGAAGACACAGTAATCACAGCGTATTTATGCACACGAAAAACCCTGCAAGCAGAGCCCGTTAACATCATGTGCAGATACGCATGTATTATGTATACTCAACGCGGATTTGCGCTTTCTTTTTGATTTTAATGGGCTATTTCGCTTCATAACAGCGACCAAAGTAGGACATGCTGTGTTTTTTCACATGGTTGAAAATTGCTTGAGAACAAACTTATTGATATTAATGGGTTCTATTCACTCGGCGTTACGCGAATAAGAGATATGCACATAGTACAGTACGGATCTATGCCCCTGTGAATCAGCCCTAAGTGACAAGATCATTGTGTCCTGAAAACAACGACATCCAGAAGTTTATTCTAGCAGAAAAGTTTAACATTTTTCTTCCCATCCCTTTTCTTGGACCTGTGAACTCTTCCCGTTCAGTTGTCCTGTTGATTGTGTTTTTAGAACTAAATATTACTACCACAACCCCCATCGTCAACCGGCTTATAATGCACTCAGGCTGCTCTATAATGTAAAGCAGATCCCGCCAGTTGCCAGTATGAGTGCACTTCATGTCCATGTAAAGTGCTGAGAACCGGCAGCTAGAAAGCACCACTTGTCTTGTTTTTGGCTTGTACCCTTAGTGAAAGGTCATAGATTTCCTCTAAAAGCATTTTTCTATTCATTTCTTTGGCACAAAAACTGAATCTGATGTATAATACAAATCACTGGAAAATCACCATGAAATGTCTTCCAATGGGGGCACAATCTGCATATAGTCAATGATGTCAATGTAATGGCGGGCAGTCTGATGGAGTTGAATCAATCCCACAAGAAGGCAGCAACTGAATGCACAAGGGTCCGCTGCAGATAACAGTGCACACTGTGTGGGGGAGAGAAGCGGCACATGAGATCAGGTAGCTGCCTATCCTGGTAAGGAACAGAACTGAACATAACCAG
Organism: Eleutherodactylus coqui; assembly: GCF_035609145.1. NCBI lineage: Eukaryota > Metazoa > Chordata > Amphibia > Anura > Eleutherodactylidae > Eleutherodactylus > Eleutherodactylus coqui. The sequence continues at coordinate 130,026,455 of NC_089847.1, read as the reverse complement.
AACTTGACCTCTTAATTTCGTGTCTGGCAGCTCCTACAGGGATTGGGTTCGCCTGGTATTAGCACACACATCATGGCGCCATGATGCCAGAACCTCAGAAGATTGATGCTGCAGCGGTCAGGTGACTTCCGATGATGTCATCTGTCACAACAAACGCTGGGACTGTGGTAGGGCTGCAGCACTGAATCGTAGTGGCAAAGGAGAGGTAAATACTCATCCTTTTGTTATCTTAGCACAGTTGGTGGTATCAGGGGGAATGTTGTCCTGTAACCAGACAATCTCTTTACATGGCCTGTAGAATGGCCTGCTGGCCGCTATATATTGGTTGCCTGTACAATCAACTGCGCTTTTCACTCAGGCCCTATCGATCAGAAACGTATCAGCTATCCACGGGACTCGTGGTAACTCGGTAGGCCAGAGCTGAGCTTTTATTTCGTCTGGTGGAGGTTTGTGAAAAGCTGCTCCCCATAGAAGTTTAGCACTGGCGGCCGTCGACTGATGAGTTTGGTCCATCTCACCCACTTTAACAGAGAAGTCACAGAAGAAATTGGTGACCGCATACATCACCCATTAGAAATGTAAGACGACTTGAGATTTACTCCAAAAATCAGACGTCTTGGGTGTAAAAGCCTTCTATAAGTAGGGAATATGGGGAATATGTCATCATCGGTATAAGTAACAGTTCATAATGTAAACAATGTATCTAGTATCTCATTTTCAATCCTGGTTATGCACAGCGGGGGGGGGGGGGGGGGTAACAAAACATTGTAGATTTTTAATCAAGATTATTAGCCAAACTGACTCATTTTATCTTTATATATAGAGATGGGTCACATTATGACCATCAGCTGATATCCAGAGTAACCACCGTGTGCCGCACGGACAGCAGTTAAGCGGGCTGGGACAGACTCAGTAAGATACAATTTAACCTTTAAAAAAAAAAAAAAGTCACAGAAAACCGCTTTAATTCCTAACCAAATTCTCAACTCTATTTTCTGAAATGCAACCCCAAACTTGCAGGGAGCCTCCACCATGCTTCACTGTTCCTACAGACACTGTAGGTTGTCTCAGGTAGCTGGAGCCATGCTGACTGCAGTGCATCCCACAGTTGCTGGTGGGTGCATGGGGTGGGGATCCATAGAGCGAACACGACAATCAAGGTCCCACAGATGCATCATTAGGTTCAAGTCTGGGGAATTATGGGGCAGGGAAGCATTTGGAAGTTTTGGTCATGCTCTTCCAACCACTGTTGGACATTTCTAGCCGTGTGACGTGTCGCATTGTCTTGCTAGAAGATCTCATCTGCCCCAAGGAAGACGGACAGAATGTATGGGTGGACGTAATCTGCAAGGCTGGATTCATAACCAGATGGGTTCAGGTGGAGGGTCTGCTGCAGGTAATGGTGCACATTGTGTGGGGGAGAGAAGCGGTACATGAGATCAGGTAGCTGCCTATCCTGGTAAGGAACAGAACTGGACAAAACAAGAACTTGACCTCTTAATTTCCTGTCTGGAAGCTCCTATAGGGATTGGATTCTCCTGGTATCAGCACACACATCGTGGCGCCATGATGCCAGAACCTCAGAAGAGTGACGCTGGGTTCAGAGAGCCTTCCACATGGATGAACGGCCTGGAGAATGCCGCAAAAAATTCCCAGAATGCTGCAGCCACCAGCTTGTGTTCTTCCAGCAATGGCTGCAGGGTGTTTGTTCTCTGATGTTTAAAGGGTGACTGATAGGAGAAGGCAACTTTTGCCACTCAGCAGTGGTCCAATTCCGATATGTAAATTAAAGACTTTTCTTCTGATGTTTTTTTGGCAGCATAGATGTAGTGATCATCTGTCTGCTTCGGCGCCCCGAACACCGTAGGGTTCGCTAAACTGTTGGTTTAGACACCCGTCTGGTAGTCCCCTGGTTCACCTTTGTGGTGAGCTGCTCTACTGTAGCGTGTTATGTCGTCCCTCATGCACCATTGTAGCATACGAGTTCACCACTCACGTCAATGGCACGTGGAGCTCCGCAGTTCCAACGCCAGTTATTCCCAATGGTGCCATTTTTCCACAAACTACGCTGTTTTAGAAATACTACCTTATATAGTAGTTGGTGGACCAGGTTACCACGGGAGGTGGGGAGTTCTCCTTCAATGGAAGTTTTCAAACAAAGGCTGGACAAATATCTGTCTGGGATGATTTAGTGATCCTGCACTGAGCAGGGGGTTGGACCCGATGACCCTGGAGGTCCCTTCCAACTCTACCATTCTATGATATACTCACCGAGCCGGCCCACAACACGCCACTTCCTTCACGGACTACACGCTGCCAACGATGAAGGTAGAAGGTGGTCATAATAATGTGACTGGACTGTGTATTAAAGCAATACAAACTATTAGTTGCGAAATTATACCCACCTTCATCAGTCATCCTCGATTATAACTTATCCATTTCCAAGAAAAACATATTACGTTTATTTTCTCCTTATAATACAGCAAGAATGAAGAACCAAGAACTGGTTGCAGTTTGTATAAAGACTCCAGAGCTGTATTCACAAGTCTAAAGGCTTCACAGCTGAAAACTCCCATCATTCCTTGCAAGCTGAATGTCTGTACAGAACTTATTCATTAAGCGATCTGCATCAGACACTTGAACACACTCTGAAGACAGATTCACAAGGCCATGTGAGATTCTAAAACTAAACCATCGAGAATATTTGATAAAACGTTATTACAGTATGTATATACGTATTTGTGATGCAGCAGCTGAAAATATGAAAAAAAATATTTTTAACATTTTATAAATTTTGGAGTGTTTTAATAAATACAGTACTGTGCAAAAATTTTGGACAGGTGAGCGGAAAATGTTGAAGAGTAAGAAGGCTTTCAGAAATAGAAGTTTTAAAGTTTTTCTTGTCAATTAAAAGGTAAAGTGACTGAACAAAAGAGAAATTGCATCAGTATTTGGTGTGAGCGTCCTTTACCTTCACAACGGCATCAGTTCTTATAGGTACACTTGCACACAGTTTTTGAAGGAATTTGGCAGGAAGGTTGTTCCTGATTTCTTGAAGGACTAAGCACAGATCTTCTGTGGATGTCGGCTCGCTCCAATCCTTCTGTCTCTTCATGTAATCTCAGACAGACGACATGATGATGATGGATGATGATGATCCCACAGAGCCAAGATCTCACTTCCAGGACTCCCTGTTCTTCTTTACACTGAAGATAGTTCTTTCACATTTGCAGAATAGTTCCACAACTCTTCAGCCGCTCTCACGCAAATGGATTTGAATTGCGGATTCCAGGATCGCCATCCGCACATATAATATGCAGTAATATGTGGGCATTGAAATACATTGTCTTTCATCAGTTCGCTCACACTTGTGTGCAGGAATTCCGAATTCTGCAACAGAAGAAAAATCGCAGCATGTTCTATTGTACTGCGGATTCCACGCGTACGAGCTCCACTAATCTCTATGGATGCGTTTGATCTGCACTGTATACAGAATTAAATTGCATATGGATGCGGATTCGGATGCAAGTTTCTAGGAGACCAGATAACAGATGGTATCAAGAACGCAGGAATTTGCAGGACCGGGTCTGGAAAGCGACACACCATCCAGACTGTCTGCAACCTCCGCTTGTTCTTCTGGGCTCTTCCTCTACAAGAATTTAAAAACCAACAACAAAAAAAAAAAACAGAAGTGTTGTATACGGCTTCCAAAATAAGTAATATAAAACCAGCCAAGCTGAGAGAGCAGTATCCGGTCCCGAAGGTTCAGAACAGCTCAAGGGAATGTCGCCTGAGTGATAGAAGCATGTTTCCAGGGGGCTGGACAACTTTCTGATGTCATTCCCTCCTTGCACTTGTGCTTCCGCATGGACGATACACTGTCCCTAAATGAACATCCGGAGGAAAACCGCACGCATACGCAACCATTTACAAGTCTCCCGCTGCGAATATCCACAAGCAGAATCTGACCCGTCTGTGTGAGCCCGGCCTTAATCTGCTGCTGAGGATTTCTGCTGCATAACCCCCATGTATACACACGAGTTTTGGTGCAGAATTTTCACCCAGCGCTTCTTTGAGGTTTTGTAGGGCAGGCAGAGGCTACAGCACTGGACAGGGAGCAGCGGGGACAGGCAAGTATCCAGTTATTTAATTTTTCATTTTAAGGCCATTTTAACCTTTAAAAAAAAAAAAAAAAAGTCACAGAAAACCCCTTTAATTCCTAACCAAATTCTCAACTCTATTTGCTGAAATGCAACTCCAAACTTGCAGGGAGCCTCCACCGTGCTTCACTGTTCCTACAGACACTCATTGTTGTACCGCTCTCCCCCATACTTCACTGCTGACTGCAGACACATTATTGTACCGCTCTCCCCTATTCTTCAAATGCTGCCTGTAGACACTCATTATTGTACCGCTCTCCACAATGTTTCACCGCTGCCTGTAGACACTCATTATTGTACCGCTCTCCACAATGTTTCACTGCTGCCTGCAGACACTCATTATTGTACCGCTCTCCACAATGTTTCACTGCTGCCTGCAGACACTCATTATTGTACTGATCTCCACCATGCTTCACTCCTGCTTGCAGACACTCATTATTGTACTGCTCTGCACCATGCTTCACTGCTGCCTGCAGACACTCATTATTGTACTGCTCTCCATCATGCTTCACTGCTGCCTGCAGACACATTATTGTACCGCTCTCCACCATGCTTCACTGCTGCCTGCAGACACATTATTGTACTACTCTCCACCATGCTTCACTGCTGCCTACAGACACTCATTATTGTACTGCTCTCCCCCATGCTTCACTGCTGCCTGCACACTCATTATTGTACTGCTCTCCCCATGCTTCATTGCTGCCTGCAGACACTCATTATTGTACCGCTCTCCCCCATGCTTCACTGCTGCCTGCAGACACTCATTATTGTACCGCTCTCCACCATGCTTCACTGCTGCCTGCAGACACTCATTATTGTCCAGCTCTCCACCAAGCTTCACTGCTGCCTGCAGACACTCATTATTGTACTGGTGTCCAGTCCTTTGGTGAACAGAAACTGCATTCTGTTACAGCCAACTATTTCACATTGTGACTCATCAGTCCAGACCACCTGCTGACATTTTTCTGCACCCCAGTTCCTATGTTTTTGTGCATAGTCGAGTCACTTGGCCTTGTTTGGCTTTTTGATTGTAATTCTTTCATGAAGACCACTTCGGAGTAGATGTCTCTGAACAATAGATGGGTTTACCTGGGTTGCACTGGATCCAGCCAGTTCTGAAGGTACTGCTGGACATTTTCCGATTTTATAGGGAAGTAAGCACAATGTGTCTTTCATCAGCTGCACATAGTTTCCTTGGCCAACCGCTGCGTCTACAGACCTCAACGTTGACCATTTCCTTATGCTTCAAAAGTGCATGAATAGCAAATCTTGAAAACCTTTGAAATCTTTTGCCTGGAAGAGACCTTGCTGACGCAGCATAACTCCCCTGCGTCTCATCACTGTGCTCAGTCTTGCCATGGTGTATGGCTTATGACGCAAAACTGTCTTCCCCAACCTCACCTTTATAGCAGGTTGGCTGTCCTCACCCAGTTTTAAGCCACCTACACATCTGTTTCTGTTAATTACTGTGTTTTAACCTACATATGAAAATGATGAACATTATCACCTGTTTGGTATAATTCGTTAATCATAACACTGACTATAATCCTACAAAGCACTGACTTTGTGCAAGTGCACCTAGAAGAACTGATGCTGTTGTGAAGGTAAAGGGCATCACACCAAACATTGATGGGATTTACATTTCTCTTTTGTTTAGCGACTACATTTTGTTATTACAAAAAAAAACTATTAAAACCTCTGATTTTAGATAGAATTCTTACTTTGCAGCACTTTTTTCCCACACTTGGCTAAGGCCTCCCTCACACAGGCGTTGCAGTAAGCGGCTTGATTTACTTTAGTTTTCGGCGGCTGTGATGCTGCGGCTGCCGCCGCTGGCTTTTAGCATTACTCATCATTGATGAGGAGCGCTAAACGCTCAAAAATAGAACCGACACCACTTGAAAATCACGGTGCTGAAAAGCGCTATGATCGAGCGGATGTCTGAGTGGTCCCATTGAAAACAATGGGAGCATTATACCGTGATAAGCAGTGCTGAAAGCGGTAAAAAAATGTCTGGTTAAGGGAGGCCTTAAACTTTTGCACAGTGTTGTTTATGCAAATCCTATCAATCTACTTTTCCCAACATGTGATGAAAACAAAAAACAAATGTCAGAATTACTTAAATGTGTAAAACCTTTACAGAGTTATTCTTTGTTAAAGTGACACATATCAGATTTCCAAAAGTTGGCCTGGTCATCAAGGGATTAATATTGCAACTAGACATCACATTGCCAATTATATGATCTCCCCTCATGTATACAGATGGCAATGCCCCTGATTATGATCCATCTAAGAAGGCGTGGCGAAACTGAGGGGCAATCACATGATCATCAGATGTAACATCTCGCAGCAAAATTAAAAGCCACACCCTTCCTGTCACATGACAGTCAGACCCAACAGGAATAAGAACCGAAGCGGATAATAGAATCTGATGGGTATAAGATTTATGAGACGTCGACACAAACCTTGCCCTCTCTTTTTAGTTGGACAATCCCTTTTAAAAAGGTCCTGTTACTGGATAAAGGCAATGGGGCTGGCATAATAACTTATTCCACAAGACTCCTGCTCGATTCGCAACCTGATTGGTTGTTTGATGAATCAGCCAACCCAAACAACTAATCACTGTAAATCAGCCAACCCACATAATCAATCCGGTTGTGAATTGAGAAGTCTTGTGGAATAAGTTAATATGCATGGGGCTGGCTGCATGACAATACAGCTGCAGTCATGCTGACACTATGCCCATTCTTTTCTTTTTCTTACTCCCTTGCCCCCGGACAGGTTGCTCTTAGTTCCGTCTCCCAATTTATCAAGTGGGTGGTCCTCAAGTCCATCAATCAAGTCCAACGTCACCCATTGTGTGTGAGTAGTGGTGACTGTCCATTTAGTACATGGACAGCACCAGGAGCTGAACCTAAGAACTACTCCTCCAGGCAAAGCGAATAGAGTATGGAAGAAAAAAGTGCAAGAGTTAGCCCTGCTGCCTTTATCTAGTGGCAGGTCTGCTTTAAAAGCTATTTCACACAATAGTGTTCTGATTAGTATTTATAATCCGGAAGTAGAAAAATTAGCATCTGTTCCATGTTTTCAACCCGCTCCTGGTTTTGGCTTACAAGTACTGATGCAAAATACTGAACTAGATGTCACCGTATTAAAGTGTCCCTATTCTGTTTCCGTCAATAACCGTCAAATAAAATGCATATCAGTCTTGATCACTTCTTGCACAACCTCAATTCCCAAAAAGTTGGGACGCAATGATTTGGAAATCTCATCTAACGCTATTTTATTCACAACAGAGCTCAGAGCACATATCAGAAGGGCTAGGTAGACATTTTCCATTTAGTTAGGAAATTAAACAAAAATTAGAAATTGGAGGCAGCAACACATCTCACAAAAGTTGGGTGGGGCCATATCAACCATTGTGCAGCATCTCTTTTGCTTTTCACAACACTCTGTAAAAGTCTGGGAAGTGAGGAAACAAATTGCTGTAGTTTTGGGAGAGGAATGTTGCCCCGCTCTTGTGTGATAGAGGATTCTAACTGCTCAGCAGCCCTGGGTCGTCTTTGCCAGATTTTTCATTTGATATCGTACCCAATGTTTTCCGTTGGTGAAGGGTCTGGACTTCAGGCGGCCGCTGCAGCACCTCGACTCTCGTCCTGCGAAATCAGGCTGTTGTAATGGGTGCAGTATGTGATTCAGCATTGTCTTCCTGAAATATCCAAGGGCGTCCCTGAAAGAGACCTTCAGAATAATATTGTTGGTCAGCAGCATTCACCAGAGATCAAAAGCTTGGAGAAGCGGTCTACAGTGCACGCCCCACAACGGCTATGATCCAGATCCAAAGTAACAGAATTTGAATAAATGAAGGGCAGCAAATGGAGGTGCAAGTAAAGAACACCCACAGGGGTGTAACTTTAATCCTTCACAGGCATAGGAGTCGAAACGTTGCATTTTCTATGGCTGTGAAGGATTAAAGTTACACCTACACCCTGTGGGTGTCTTTTACTTGCACCTCCATTTGCTGCCCTTTGTTTATTCTAATTCTGAAAGAGACGTTGTCTGGATGGAGCATATGTTGTTCTACAACCTCTATATACTGCTCAGCATTAATAGTGCCTTTCCAGATGTATAAGCTGCCCATGCCATAGGCATTAATACAAGCCCATACCATTAGTGATGCAGGTTTTTAACTGTACGCTGATAAACTGGATGGTCCCTCTCCTCTTGAGTCTGCAGGACATGGTATCCATGCTTTCGAAAGGGAATTTCAAATTTTGATTCATCTGCCCACAGAACCGTTTATCATTTGGCCTCAGTCCATTTTAAAGGAGCTTCGGCCCAGAGAAGAAGCCAGCGTTTCTGGATTGTGTTGATATATGGCTTCTTCTTTGCATGATGCAGCTTTAACTTACATTTGTGGATTGAACATCGAACTGGGTTTTCAAGTGTTCCTGAGCCCAGGCAGGGATTTGCATTACAGAATCATGCCTGCTTTTAATGCAGTGCCGCCTGAGGACCCATAGATCTCAAGCATCCAATATCGATAGTTGGCCTTGTTCCTTGTACACGAGAATTTCTTCAGAGTCTCAGAATCTCCTGATGATATTATGTTCTGTAGATGGTGGGATATGCAAATTCTTTGCAATTTTATACTGAGGAATATTTTTCCGAAATTGTTCCACAATTTTCAGATGTAGTTTTTTACGGATTGGTGAACCTCTGACCATCTTTGCTTCTGAGAGACTCTGCCTCTATAACATGCTCTTTTTATACACAGTCATGTGACTTAAAAATTGACCCTCCAGCTGTTCTTCATTAGTACAGCTTTTCCAGGCTTTTTTTTTAATCCGTGCCAACTTTTGTGAGATGTGTTGTTGCCTTCAATTTCTAAAGGAGTTAATTTTTTAAAAATAAAATGGAAAATCGTCTCACTTTCCCCTTTTGATATGTGTTCTGCGGTGGATAAAATATAGTTATGAGATTTCCAAATCATTGCATTCCTTTTTTGTCCATAACACTTATTTACATTTTACACAGCGTCCCCAAATTTTTGGACTTGGGGGTTGCAAGAGCCAATCTAATGTATTCAGTAACCTCCTTCTCTACAGAATTGAAAAACCATTCATTCAAGAGTTGGCAACTTGGTATCATTTTATTGAATCCAAAAAGAACATTATTTTGTCTGCAATCAGAGCCACAATGTTAGTGCAATATGATATTTATTTCTTACAGTAATTTGGTTGCCATACAATAGTATTGAGGATTTGGGGGAAAAAAAGTGCAATTACAGTAGCTTGAATTTTTTTCAAATTTGTTCTTGATCATCGGAATTAAAAGCACAAAAAAATACAGCAACATTAACAATGTGAACACAGGCGGTAACACAAACTAGAGAAACGGACGCAATTTAAAGAAACATTTTGTTATGTGTGTGGGGGGAGGGGGCACCTGTGCTAAATGTTGGCTCTGATGTGGTTTAATCCAAATTAAAATTTAAATGTTTTGTAGATTTCCCAAAACTTAAAAATTTAAATGAATCAAGTTATCATAGGGAGGAACAAAAAAAAAAAAGACCCCCCTGTGATGTAGTTGATCAACAGTCACAACCTAGTCATTTGTAGAATATAACAAAATAACTCATGGAGAATCACAGAAATGTCTCCGTCACCGGCAGCTGTGCAAGTTTTACACAATTTACAAGATAAATTTTTTTTTTTGTAAAATTTTGGTATTGTATACACAGAAATTACATAAACTAGATAGGTCAAGAAAAAAAGTCTCTTAAATTACACTATTTAACAAAAAGTTCTAAACCTAGATCCCCCCCAGCAACCGCTCACGTGATTCATGATCTTAAGATTTTTTTCTTTTGTGTTGTCGTCTATGCAATTTCCTTGCACAGTAGAAGAGCGAGTAGTGAGTCGATGGTCACTGTCAGCTGCTGTGTAACCGGAGGAGGGCTGACACCGTGCCAATCCGGCAGCCAGACAGGTCATACACTGAGTATTTATGGCAACTTTTTTTTAAGTTTTGTAATTTTTTTCTCTTTTAATAGCAAATATGGACGATCACTTTACGCCCCATACATCCTTCCATAAGACACCATGTAAAAATAGACTATATATTTAGCTCTTTAAATGTTCGTGTTTCTAGTAAATACATACTTGTGTTAGGTGCCAAGAAAAAAACCCACTCTAGTGGAAAAAAAAAACCAAAAAAAACAAAACACATCCATTCTAGAGTCTTCATCGTTCGAAAATTGACCCATCACCTACACACAACGAAGCAGGCATTTTATAGGCTTGTCTAATGTATGCCTATACATTCACTAGAAACCCTGAGGCACGGAGCAAACTGATAGGTGTGAAGTCCTACCATAAAGAGGTGGCTAGAGTTTTGGAGCAGCCAACAAAATGGCCAAAACCATGGTAGGTAATTGGGTAATTTGGTGCGATGACTGGTGTCTAAGGGAAAGCAGCTTTGAAAAAAATTAAAAAACGGCTGCTCTCCTTGAGTGTACGCGATGGGTTCTCAACGTGAAGGCAGATGTATCGATCGGAACGTCTTCCACAGTAATGACTTGTAATGCAGGCAAACATCAACAGTAACTGGCACGTCAGAGAGGTAATACCATATTCATTCAATACAAAAAATAGCATGGCCTTCCTGATTTCTATCATCTTCTGAAATGATCACCAAGTGGAAGACAAACGATGGTTGCAAAAACCATTTCTACACTTTGTTACAGGGCTAAGAAGAAGTTCCACTGTATGGACAGAGGAAAATAAATAAAAACTTGGGTTTTGGGGGGAAGGGGGTTGATTTTGTTTTTGTTTTGTAGGTAAGACTTTGCCCAGCTATAAAAAAAAGAATGGGGGAAAAACAACCAAAACCATCTGAAGTAAAACACCTTGTTTTTGTACTTTTTTTTTTAACTTTATTACAATGATAAATTTAAACTTTAATACAAATTAGAACCTTCAAAATAATAATACCACGTAAGATCTACAACCCCTTCCAGTCTCAGAGTGGCGCAGAGCAGGGGGAAAAAAGGGTCACCCAGCCAAAAAAAAATTTAAAAAAAAACAAAAAGGAACCCAAAAACTGCAGAGGCCTCTCTGACGCTGAACAGGGATACATGACTTGTTTCCGTTAGGGGTTTGAGTTAATTTCTTCTCTATAGTCGGTCACCGCTGCATTATCCATACCCACTTCCAAAGAAAGATTCATTCTTCCGCGAAGAAGTTCTATAAAGGTAGAAAATACAACTCAGCTCAGCTGGTTCAGATGCATTCAAAGAGGCGGAATTTTTCTTTAAATTTCTTTTTTTATAAAGGATGAACTAATGTTTTTTTTTTCAAATATTCCACAGAAATAGTTTTATCAAATCACAAAAGTGTTTTTTTTTCCATTTTTCTTTCTACAACTAAAGTGGCACAAAGGCTGCCCAGTAGACCAGCCACTTATCTCCGTAAAATATTGTGCTTATAAATTATCTGTACAGCTATTTAAACTTGCAGTAAAGAAAGATATTTAAGTTAGGATTTTCCTTAAGTATTTTTAAGGGCCTCGTTAAGAATTTTTTTTTGTTTGTTTTTACTGTCAGGATAGGAAAATGAAGAGGCAACACAAGGTACTTCTATCTGTCCAAAAGTTGCTTTAATGCTCGTTCTATGTTCATCCGATGCCCTACTCGCGTCACTCCGAGATCTATCAAATCTTCTTTCTGAAGGCTAGGTAGGTGGGTTCCATCAATTTCATTGTCCATAAACATCTCCTTGTGTTCTCCGAGGTGTAGACTTTCCAGCCAGTCGGCAACATCTTGTTTAGTCCACATGTGGACAGGCTTTGCTGAAAAAGGCTTATTGGAAATTGGCTGTTGTAGAATGGATGGGGAGGGTGACCTACTTCTCCCCATTGTTATCCCAAAAAGATCCCCTGTAGGGGGCGGAGTTGGTAGAATGAAGACGTCAGATATGGAGGCGGGTGGAGCCGATAGAGGACCAGGTTTTATATCTCTGGTGATCTCGGCAGGAGATACCACAGGGCTTGGAGCTCGTCTCATCCCGGAAATCCTGCCATCAAAGTCGGGCGTCCTGTTCTGCAGACTAATTGGCTGGTTGGCTCCAGGACGGACAGTGAAAGTGACTGTCGTATTTCTGTTACCTGAGACAGTACTCAATACATCTGTGCCCCTGCAGAGAGAGAATGAAAGACATTAGGGAACTATTCTGCACAATATTCAATACTACCAGTTGTCTAATGTTATGTTTCTATAGGGGTAACCTTTATAATTGAAAGTCTCACTACTGATGCTATTCAATTTCCCTATGTTATGGCAATCTGTAACTGTACATCGTATGTTAGGTCTGAAAAATGAATAAAATCCTTGATTTGAAAAAAAATAAAAAATATTGGATACTACCAGTAGAGATAGGTCTACAAAATGTGCCTTGTGTGTATATCATTCATAAGAGTATAAAATGGAAAAACAAATTATGAATAACTAGTAGATGAGGTATACGTGAATAATCAGAAAACCAATCCAGGAAGACAACTGTCAATAGTGGTGGGTATGAGACGTCTTGGACCCCTTCCCCATCTGCAACAAAGAACTAGTCACACGTAGTCCAAATAAATAAACACACATGAAAGGTTTACCAAACTCCCATTCAATTTAACAAATGATGCATCAACAATCACCTCTCCACTGCACATCAGACTAAGTGGGAGGGACTATCTAAAGAAGAATATAATGCCATCTCCAGAGACTGTAGGGAAAGTGTCAAAAAAACTAAAGCTAATAATGAATTGAGACTTGCAACAGGGGCCAAAATCAATAAAAAAGGATTTGGGGGGTATGTCAAAAGCAAAAGAAAAGTCAGAGATGCTATTGGATGCTCACAAGATGAAAATGGTGAATTGGTTAAGAATGAGGTTGAGAAGGACGAACTTTTAAATTCCTACTTTGTATCGGTTTTCTCTCAGAAAGTAGATGTACCATAAACTGATCTTCCTCGTGCTATTGGGGGAATAAAAGAATGCAGGCTATCTACAAGCAGAGAGATGGTGAGGGAACACTTAGCTAACTTAAATGAATTCAAGTCTCAAGGTCCAGATGAATTACATCCTAGTATACTAAAGGAAGCAGCAGAGGTAATTGCTGAACCATTCACTATAATCTTTGAAAATTCCTGGAGAACAGAAGTCTCAGAAGACTGGAAAAGGGCAAATGTTGTTCCTATCTTCAAAAAAGGGAAGAAGTTGGATCCAGGAAACTAGCATATTAATTTTTTTCTTCCCCACTTCTGCCTAAACTCAGAAATTCAAGCAACCTGATTGGTTGTTTGGGTTGGCTGATTCACAATCCCAGCAACCTGATTGGTTGTTTGAGTTGGCTATTATCACTGGGGGCCGCTGGGGCTGTTGAAGGGCGGCACTATTATCGCTGGGGCCACTGTCAGGGAGTCACTATTAACGCTGGGGCCACTGTGGGGGGTCACTGTTACCCCTAGGGCGGCTGGGGTGGGGGGCACTATTACCACTGGGGTATGTTTACATGTGGCAGAAATGGGCAGGGCTGTTCCAAAATAGACAGCATGCAGATTTTGTCTGCTTTTTGAATGCGGAAAAGCGGAATTTTCCACAGAAATTTCTGCTGTAAACATTCTGCAGTATTTCTGCATCCCAAAAGTGGTCAAAATCTGAACGCTGTCTATTTTGAAGCGGCCCTCTCCTTTTTAGAACGACGGGGGTAAAAATCATACATTGTGATAAGCTCCGCCCCCTGACATGTTGGCACTTTGCCATAATATGTGGGTTTTGGGTTGCAGTTTGGGCACTCGGTCTCTAAAAAGTTCACCATCACTGATATAGTATATCTTGACTTTAGTAAAGCATTTGACAAGGTATCTCATACCATACTTATTGAAAAAATTACCAAATATGGGATTGACAAGGCAACTGTTAGGTGGATTCACAACTGGCTGAGTGATCGTACTCAGAGTGGTCATAAATGGCTGCACATCCAAGTGGAAGAATGTATCAAGTGGGGGACCACAAGGCTCTGTACTAGGCCCAGTGTGGGTCAACATTTTTTTAAATGATCTGGAGGAGGGAATTGATGAGAAACTGATCCCATTTGCCGACAACACAAAGCGAGGAGGGATAGCTAACACTAGGGAAGAGAGGGAGAGTATTCAAAAAGATCTAGAAAAGCTTGAACAGTGGGCAGCGACTAACAGAATGGTATTAACAAGGAGAAATGCAAAGTCCTACATCTGGGCAAGAAAAATGAAAAAAAGCACATACGGAATGGGAGGAATTGGGCTAAGCAACAGCACATGTGAAAAAGACTTGGGTATACTAATAGATCACAGACTGAACATGAGTCAGCAGTGTGATGCAGCAGCCAAAAAGGCAAACACAATTCTGGCATGTATTAAGAGATGCATAGAGTCTAGATCACGTGAGGTCATTATCCCCTCTACTCTTCCTTAGTCAGACCTCATCTGGAATACTGTGTCCAGTTCTGGGCACCCCACTTTAAAAAAGACATTGACAAACTGGAGCAAGTTCAGAGAAGTTACCAAGATGGTGAGCGGTCTGCAAATCATGTCCTATGAGGAACGGTTAAATGATCTGGGTATGTTTAGCTTGCAAAAGAGAAGGCTGAGAGGAGACTTAATAGCTGTCTACAAATATCTGAAGGGCTGTCTCAGTGCAGAGGGGTCAGCCCTATTCTCATCTGCACAAGGAAAGACTAGAAGCAATGGGATGAAACTGAAAGGGAGGAGACACAGATTAGATATTAGACAGTGAGGGGGACCAATGAGTGGAACAGGTTGCCACAGGAGGTGGCGAGTTCTCCTTCAATGGAAGTGTTCAAACAAAGACTGGACAAACATCTGTCTGGGATGATGTAGTAAATCCTGCCCTGAGCAGGGGGTCGGACCTGATGACCCTGGAGGTCCCCTTCCAACTCTACTATTTTAGGATTCTAAGACTGTCTGACTGACCTTATATAACAGCCTATTTCCAGAGACAAATCATGTTGAAGCGGTTTATCTACAACTCTAAATTGCTTCACAGCCACTTTAAACTTCCTGGTCGTTTCTGACTAGGACATGTGACTACTCATTTAAGTGTGCGTCATTTCTGACATAATGGGGTTGTCGAACAAAAAAAAGTTGTTTATAGTTACATCCAACCCCTAACTAGAAATTTTTTGGGAGAAGTGTAAAAGCAAAAAAAACATTTCTATCCTCAGATACTCCGCAGCTAATACTACAATAGCATCCCCCGCTGTTTATGTCCCCAGATATTCCAGGAATAATGTTGGAATACTGCCCCCTGCTGTTTCTATCCGTGACTCTTTCAGGACTAATGTTGGAATTGCGCTCCCTGCTGTTCAGATTGAAGAACCTTTCTGTGTCCAATCCAGTTCAGTAAAGTCGTACCTACATAGTCGAGAACGTATGACTTCTGTGCGCATGTGAGATGCACAGAACTGTTGCATGTTCTATTAACCCATTGTTTCAAGGAATGTATTTACATGGGTAATTTTCTCTAACAACTATATGCTGCAAGATTTAAAAAAATCACAGCCCGGCCTATTTTTTTAGGTGATAACCCCCATTATTTCCAATGAGACCACATTAAAAAAAATTCTATCGCACTCCCATTCAGTTGTGATTTCCATGCAAGTACAACACTTTTTACAATTTTTTAACACACAATTTTCCTACCTGTGAATGATCGTTTGTACCGTGATGCAAGGAGTTCACAGGGAAAATCTCATGTATAAGATTCTAACATTGGTCCAAGTTTCATGGACAGATATTGCACTTGCCTGTGCAAATATAGCTTAAAAGTTTCAAGGTGGCGGCACCGACTCAGCCTTGCCTCTCTGCAGCAGGGTTGTCTCCTGTCTTATCACTTACTGAGTATCTCTTCTGACATCAGAGAAGACGCAGCAACTGCAGGAACAGTCGCTCATCACACCAGGGAGTCCTCCGTACCAAGGGGAGCAGAGAGGGAGGCAAGATTGGGCATGTGGAACAATTATTGAAGTAGAGACAACAGAAGCAGCAGGTGGCGCTATTCCAACATTAGTACTGGAAAATCTGGGGATAGAAGCAGCAGGTGGCGCTATTCCAACATTAGTACTGGAATAGAAGGGGATAGAAGCAGCAGGTGACGCTATTCCAACATTAGTACTGGAATATAAGGGGATAGAAGCAGCAGGTGACGCTATTCCAATATTAATTCTGAAATATCTGGGAATAGAAGCAGCAGGTGGCGCTATTCCAATATTAGTTCAGAAATATCTGGGAATAGAAGCAGCAGGTGGCGCTATTCCAATATTAGTTCAGAAATATCTGGGAATAGAAGCAGCAGGTGGTGCTATTCCAACATTAGCCCTGGAATATCTAGGGATAGAAGCAGCAGGTGGCGCTATTCCAACATTAGTACTGGAATATATGGGGATAGAAGCAGCAGGAGGCGCTATTCGAATATTAGTCCTGGAATATCTGGGGATAGAAGCAGCAGGTGGCGCTATTCCAACATTAGTACTGGAATATCTGGGGATAGAAGCAGCAGGTGGCGCTATTCCAACATTAGTACTGGAATATCTGGGGATAGAAGCAGCAGGTGGCGCTATTCCAACATTAGTACTGGAATATCTGGGGATAGAAGCAGCAGGTGGCGCTATTCCAACATTAGTACTGGAATATCTGGGGATAGAAGCAGCAGGTGGCGCTATTCCAACATTAGTACTGGAATATCTGGGGATAGAAGCAGCAGGGGGCGCTATTCCAATACTAGTTCTGAAATATCTGAGAATAGAAGCATCAGGTGGCGCTATTCCAACATTAGTCCTGGAATATCTAGGGATAGAAGCAGCAGGTGGCGCTATTCCAACATTAGTACTGGAATATAAGGGGATAGAAGCAGCAGGTGACGCTATTCCAATATTAATTCTGAAATATCTGGGAATAGAAGCAGCAGGTGGCGCTATTCCAACATTAGTCCTGGAATATCTAGGGATAGAAGCAGCAGGTGGCGCTATTCCAACATTAGTACTGGAATATAAGAGGATAGAAGCAGCAGGTGGCGCTATTCCAATATTAGTTCAGAAATATCTGGGAATAGAAGCAGCAGGTGGTGCTATTCCAACATTAGCCCTGGAATATCTAGGGATAGAAGCAGCAGGTGGCGCTATTCCAACATTAGTACTGGAATATCTAAGGATAGAAGCAGCAGGTGGCGCTATTCCAACATTAGTACTGGAATATATGGGGATAGAAGCAGCAGGAGGCGCTATTCGAATATTAGTCCTGGAATATCTGGGGATAGAAGCAGCAGGTGGCACTATTCCAACATTAGTACTGGAATATCTAGGGATAGAAGCAGCAGGAGGCGCTATTCCAATACTAGTTCTGAAATATCTGAGAATAGAAGCATCAGGTGGCGCTATTCCAACATTAGTCCTGGAATATCTAGGGATAGAAGCAGCAGGTGGCGCTATTCCAACATTAGTACTGGAATATAAGGGGATAGAAGCAGCAGGTGACGCTATTCCAATATTAATTCTGAAATATCTGGGAATAGAAGCAGCAGGTGGCGCTATTCCAACATTAGTCCTGGAATATCTAGGGATAGAAGCAGCAGGTGGCGCTATTCCAACATTAGTACTGGAATATAAGAGGATAGAAGCAGCAGGTGGCGCTATTCCAATATTAGTTCAGAAATATCTGGGAATAGAAGCAGCAGGTGGTGCTATTCCAACATTAGCCCTGGAATATCTAGGGATAGAAGCAGCAGGTGGCGCTATTCCAACATTAGTACTGGAATATCTAAGGATAGAAGCAGCAGGTGGCGCTATTCCAACATTAGTACTGGAATATATGGGGATAGAAGCAGCAGGAGGCGCTATTCGAATATTAGTCCTGGAATATCTGGGGATAGAAGCAGCAGGTGGCACTATTCCAACATTAGTACTGGAATATCTAGGGATAGAAGCAGCAGGAGGCGCTATTCCAATACTAGTTCTGAAATATCTGAGAATAGAAGCATCAGGTGGCGCTATTCCAACATTAGTCCTGGAATATCTAGGGATAGAAGCAGCAGGTGGCACTATTCCAACATTAGTACTGGAATATCTGGGGATAGAAGCAGCAGGTGGCGCTATTCCAACATTAGTACTGGAATATCTGGGGATAGAAGCAGCAGGAGGCGCTATTCCAATACTAGTTCTGAAATATCTGAGAATAGAAGCATCAGGTGGCGCTATTCCAACATTAGTCCTGGAATATCTAGGGATAGAAGCAGCAGGTGGCGCTATTTCAACATTAGTACTGGAATATCTAAAGATAGAAGCAGCAGGTGGCGCTATTCCAACATTAGTACTGAAATATCTGAGGATAGAAGCAGCAGGTGGCACTATTCCAACATTAGTCCTGGAATATCTAGGGATAGAAGCATCAGGTGGTGCTATTCCAACATTAGTCCTGGAATATCTAGGGATAGAAGCAGCAGGTGGCGCTATTCCAACATTAGTACTGGAATATCTGAGGATAGAAGCAGCAGGTGACACTATTCCAACACTAGTACTGGAATATCTGGGGATAGAAGAAGCAGGTGGCGCTATTCCAACACTAGTACTGGAATATCTGGGGATAGAAGCAGCAGGTGGCGCTATTCCAACATTAGTACTGGAATATCTGGGGATAGAAGCAGCAGGTGCCGCTATTCCAATATTAGTCCTGCAATATCTGGGGATAGAAGCAGCAGGTGGCGCTATTCCAATATTAGTCCTGCAATATCTGGGGATAGAAGCAACAGGTGGCGCTATTCCAATATTAGTTCTGAAATATCTGGGAATATAAGCAGCAGGTGGCGCTGTTCCAACATTAGTCATGGAATATTCAGGGATAGAAGCAGCAGGTGGCGCTATTCGAATATTAGTCCTGGAATATCTGAGGATAGAAGCAGCAGGTGGCGCTATTTCAACATAAAAAAAAGTTTGGTACTGTGTTAGCAAGTAGAGCAAAATGTGATTGTTCTCAGTAAGAGAAACCAAGTAATCTTGTATATATGATACCTCTTAATGGCTAAGCAAAATACATGATGCTATAGCGAGCTTTCAGACCTCTCAGGATCCTTCCTCCAGGCATAATGAAACACCTGGATGGGGTGCATGTTATATGAAGGCACAAACATAGCAAGACTAATTTGCACTTAAAACAATACCAGACAAGATGAGCAGAGAAGTAAATACTTATTTAGTCCACTGGTAAAGAATGTGACAGTTTTATGATGTCTCAATTGATGTTTGGGGGTCACAGGTCTGTGTGTTATCTCTCCTTCAGACCTGCAAATAAGGTAGATGAAACAATACCTCTTCAGCACCACCTATTGTATGCCAACATTTCTTCAAATCAATATATGACTTTTTACGATGTCTTTAAACACATGGAACAGATGAGTGTTATCACACTAAAAGGCAACTTCAAGTCGCAGGGTCACAGAAGAATGTGGCAATTTTTGATACTGTCAGGAATGGAATGAACTTCAGAGCAGGGTTCTTGCATCAGTGGAGAATATGAAAGGTCTGAAGGAGGTCAAGAGGGGTGTCCCTAAAGGAGAGCACCCAGGAGGTATGTGGAGACACCTGATGGGATGGCATTGTACCTCCCTAACGTAAGCACCTAGAAGGGGAGCTATTTCCAATCATTGTTTTAAAGACTTGGTAAAAAGTCATACCAAAATTTGAAGGAATGCTGTAATGTACCTTAAGATCGTCACACTGAAAACAATGGGAGATGCCCCACAATCCTACTTCCCCAAAGTGATGCGAGACATTTTGATATAAAAATGCCTTGCACCCATGGGGAATCGCACTCGTCCGTATGAAATTAGCCTTATAGCCGCGTCAAACACTTTTTCCTCTGCAATACTTTTGACAACTCTTCATCATTGAGTCAATGGAGCTGCATGCAACATGGATAATAAACAATATACTGGGTGAAAAAAAAAATCTCCTTTGCCATCTGGAAACCGTCAGTAAGCTGCTGCTCTATCTTGATGAAACTGCAGTTCTTGTATCTATTCAGCAACATAAGAGGTATCCTACCGGAATGGACTCTATCTTGAGGGAGGAGAATTGACCATCTCAAAACCAATCACCTGCTGGGATGTAAAGCGCATGGCTGAAAGCAGATCGGCACTAATATAGATTTCAGCATACCCTTTGATACGGTTCTCGGACCCTTCGTTATGTCATAGGACACCTTTACAAGGGTTGTCATCATGCAACAAACCCTTGAACCTACACCTGTCTCCTGCAGCCTTCTGTGGCAACTGGATGCCCATTTGTGGATGATAATTTGTAGCCTGCTTGTTGATTGTTTGAATATCTATTCGGTGGCCTTCCGTTTGGAAGTTCCATCGCAGATCCGACACAAAATAGCGGAAGAAATAGCTTTAATCTTCCGGTCAAGTGCTGGGCAGCTGAACGGAAACCACACGGACCTTATTGTAGTTTTTAATCACCGTTGCTGTGTCAGGGACTTTTTGCAGGACACGTTTTATGGATCAACTTATGGTACAATCAAATTTATCGATTTCTGTTGCCATTTTTTATAAGGCAAAAAAATCCGCAATGGTCACCATGTTTTTTGTATTTTTTTTACAGCATGCACTGTGCGGGCTAAATGTACTAATTTTTCTGTGTGTCATTATGAACGCGGCGATACCAGATTTGTGATGGTTATTTTATTTTCGTCCCACTAGGGGACTTTAATTTCACCACACTTGATCATTTCTATAATACCGTGCAATACTTTAGTATAGCAGTGTATTATATTGCCCCTGACTGCACGTCATAGACCACTGTAGCTGGCAGACCCGGAGGCCATATTCGCAGTCTGCAGCGTTATTTTTCACTCACAAAAATGGAAACCTGTCGGAATGGAAACAAGTGGAAAGCCGTCTGATGGGGTTTCAAATAGATGAAAAGCTATTTAAAATCAATGGATAATAAAATGGATGTTTTTGTTTTATTTCAGTTTATCTCCTCCAAAAATGAAGTGGAAACCCTGAACTGAGTCCTAACACAGATGTGAGGCCCCTTAACGGCATGTGGACGGTTGTTGAGGGGGTTAATAGAGCCCTGCACGTCTCCGTACACAATGGTGTCACTGGCTGATCATTCCTCTCTCTCACCCTCTATCAGAATGGGTAAAAATACATCTTTGTTTCCGATGCCACAGCGGTGATGTCATCAACTGCCCATGTGGTGACTGCGGCCATTGGGTCATGTGTGGGTTAGCCTGTGATGTCATCACAGCAGCACTAGAAAAAAAAAAGGACCATTGGTGAGCAGCAACATGGAGAGGTGAATTATGCTTTTATTACATTTGCGGGGCCTTATTCAGAGGAGCAAGTCTGATATTGGTGTGCAAAAAGCAGATGAATTGCAGTCTGCGTTGTGTGTGTCGGGTTTTCTGTTACTTCTGTGTGTCATTTGGTTTCCTCATGCTTTAAAAAAACCTAATTCTTTTTTTGTAGCGTTGCTTAGCAACAATCTTTGAACATCGGAGCGCACATGGATGTCACGTGTGCGCGCCACTAACTTTCTGAATTTCTTTATGGGCTGCGCGGTTTGTGAAGTCATTGCGCTCGTGGACAAGAAATAAGCTCATCTGAAGTTCAAATTCACACAAGTATAAAAACTCGGCTGTATTGTTACCACAATGAACATATATTTTGCTATCCTAGTGTGATTCTGTAAGTGCTCCGTG
Source organism: Eleutherodactylus coqui (assembly GCF_035609145.1). Classification (NCBI taxonomy): domain Eukaryota; kingdom Metazoa; phylum Chordata; class Amphibia; order Anura; family Eleutherodactylidae; genus Eleutherodactylus; species Eleutherodactylus coqui. Next base: position 130,004,488 of record NC_089847.1, on the reverse strand, counting down.
GGGGGCAGTCTGTTCTGCATGTGCCGCGTGTGTGTGTGTGTGGGGGGGGGGGGGCGGTCTGTTCTGTATGTGCTCCGTGGGGGGAGGTGGGCACGGTCTATTCTGCATGTGCTCCGTGGGGAGGTGGTCTGTTCTGTATGCGCTCTGCGAGGGGAGCGCCATCTGTTCTGTATGTGCTCCATGGGGGGGGGCTCAGTCTGTTCTGTATGTGCTCTGCGGGGGGCGGTCTATTCTCTATGTGCTCTGCGTGGAGGCGGTCTGTTCTGTATGTGCTCCGTAGGGGGAGGGGGGCGCGGTATGTTCTGTATGTGCTCCGTGGGCGGGGGGCGGTCTGTTCTGTATGTGCTCCGTGAGGGGGCGGTCTGTTCTGTATGTGCTCCGCGAGGGGGCAATCTGTTCTGTATGTGCTCCGTGAGGGGGCGGTCTGTTCTGTATGTGCTCCGCGAGGGGGCAGTCTGTTCTGCACGTGCTCCGTGTGTGTGTGGGGGGGCGGGCGGTCTGTTCTGTATGTGCTTCGTGGGGGGAGGTGGGCACGGTCTATTCTGTATGTGCTTCGTGGGGAGGTGGTCTGTTCTGTATGCGCTCTGCGAGGGGAGCGCCATCTGTTCTGTATGTGCTCCATGGGGGATGGGGGGGGCTCAGTCTGTTCTGTATGTGCTCTGCGGGGGGCGGTCTATTCTCTATGTGCTCTGCGTGGAGGCGGTCTGTTCTGTATGTGCTCCGTGGGGAGGTGGTCTGTTCTGTATGCGCTCTGCGAGGGGAGCGCCATCTGTTCTGTATGTGCTCCATGGGGGGGGGGGGCTCAGTCTGTTCTGTATGTGCTCTGCGTGGAGGCGGTCTGTTCTGTATGTGCTCCGTAGGGGGAGGGGGGCGCGGTATGTTCTGTATTTGCTCCGCGGGGGGGCGGTCTGTTCTGTATGTGCTCCGCGAGGGGGCGGTCTGTTCTGTATGTGCTCCGCGAGGGGGCGGTCTGTTCTGTATGTGCTCCGCGAGGGGGCGGTCTGTTCTGTATGTGCTCCGCGAGGGGGCGGTCTGTTCTGTATGTGCTCCACGAGGGGGCGGTCTGTTCTGTATGTGCTCCGTGAGGGGGCGGTCTGTTCTGTATGTGCTCCGCGAGGGGGCGGTCTGTTCTGTATGTGCTCCATGGGGGGGCGGGGGGTGGCGCGGTCTGTTCTGTATGTGCTCTGTGGGGGGCGGTCTGTTCTCTATGTGCTCCGCGTGGAGGCGGTCTGTTCTGTAGGTGCTCCGCGAGGGGGCGGTCTGTTCTGTATGTGCTCCGCGAGGGGGCGGTCTGTTCTGTATGTGCTCCGCGAGGGGGCGGTCTGTTCTGTATGTGCTCCGCGAGGGGGCGGTCTGTTCTGTATGTGCTCCGCGAGGGGGCGGTCTGTTCTGTATGTGCTCCGCGAGGGGGCGGCCTGTTCTGTATGTGCTCCGCGAGGGGGCGGCCTGTTCTGTATGTGCTCCGCGAGGGGGCGGTCTGTTCTGTATGTGCTCCGCGAGGGGGCGGTCTGTTCTGTATGTGCTCCGTAGGACGGGGTTTTTCTATTTTATGTCACCGCTATTCTCATCCAAAAAAAGAAACAGCTCCATGAAATAAAGACAATATAGAGATGTCCGTTTCTGGGGGTTTTTTGGCCCGTGTTTCCATGGGAGACTCTGGTTCACGATTTGGATCTCTTCAAGCAATTTGTGTGTATAAATGGATATACATGGTATTTCATAAATATGGAAACACCCATGTTGAATGAAACAGTTTTGCAGAATGTCACTGCAGGACGAGGGGGAGGCCTGTTAGGCCACGTCACCAAAAGGATGGCCACTTTGAAAGCCGTTATCTTGGATTCAACTCTAATTTTTTCAGTGGGGAGACGGGTGTGTGATATATCAAACCGGCAGAGAAATTCACCACAAAAATGATGGTTGCTTCATTTTAACATAAATTTATTTGTTCTCATGCTAACACAGTGATATCTCTTCATTACAGGCGATGTGAAGGATGAGGTTACCTCAAGCAAAACGTGTTGAGATCGTCCTCCATCAGGTGTTACAGGAACTACAATTTATGGGTAGACAAAATCCACTATATGGAGGTACGGCTAACCCCGCATTCTTGAGACAGAGGGCAACATTGTGGCTCCTGCTGAATGAGGACAGACCAGCACTGATACTTCATCAGTTATGTTTTTTGATCATCCAGATTTTACTTTTCAGAGACTGAACCCATTTGTTGAATCCAAGATGGTGGCATTCAAAATGGCCGTCATTTTGGTGACATGGCCTAACAGGTCTCTCCCTTCCAACTTGTATGTAAAATTGAATCACCGTCTGCCAGTCTTCGTTCTACAGCATATTAGGTATTTTCAAACGTTTGAGGTTCCCTGCTGCAAGCAGCACATTGATTACTATGGGCCCGTGTGCCATCAGTCTAGTCCTTGTAGGCTGTAGAAGAGAGGAGACCACGGCACTCGCAAAGACAACCCAAGGGATAAAAATCCACTCGGGGGGGGGAATTATTTCCAAGACTTAAGCGTCAGCAATAAATGCAATGCCACCCTAAGGGCTATGGACCTACGCCCCATAAAACATGCAAAGTAGAAGAGTGGAGGAGGTGGCATCATAAAATGATGCAGAAAGTTATGTCATACAAAGGAACATGTTTATTGCGTCCAAGTTAGGATAGGCAACGTTTCGACCTATAATTAGGTATTTTTTTAAGCCAAATAACATAAGGATCAGGATATGCAGTCCATGTTCCACTGGATAACATAAGGATCAGGATATGCAGCACATTGATTACTATGGGCCCGTGTGCCATCCGTCTAGTCCTTGTACACTTGGCCAGCACATGGACGGAAAATCTGCTAGTGTGAATTAGCCCTAAAGGTGGCGAGCAGCGCAAAAAGCAAAGGGAATAATGCAGAAAAGCTAAATCTGGCGTTGCAGCGCTGAGCGGTTTCACGATAGACAGAACCTAACATACTTGTAACAAAGCGGGTACGTTTTTCACAGCATTTTACGGGGTCCGAGAACCGGAAGAAGTTACAGGGCTTGTTTGATTTCTGCTTATAAAGAGCCGTCAGAGTAATCCGGCAATGAACCAGTTAACGGTAACCTCTTGTGTCCGAGCCCGGTCCCATCCGGATTTCCAGATATTGATTTGCAGTTAGTTTTGCTGGTGGCGCTCTAACAGAGTGACAGCCTGTCAGCGGGAGTGATTGATGACCGCCATGTGACTAGATCGCTCCCTCTGACACGCTGGGGGGGGGTTTGGGTTCTCAGGACTCATTTTTCAGACTCTCCAGAGACCCCGGATTATTATGAAATATTGTGTTTCTGTGCTTAATCTGCAGTAAAATCCACAAGATACACATCTGTGGAGAACTGCGATATCTATGGGACTAAAGCAATAATATAAAACCTGTGAGGAATATCCGGCTGCAGCGTTCCTGACCAAAAAGTGCGCAAATAATAAAAGAATAAATTTGAAAAAAGACGAGAAACGCGTACTTTGTTACTTTGTTGTGTCATCCCACATGTGCCAAAATGCTGTGGGTCGCGGTCAGGAAACACCGTGCAGCACAATCTTTGTAACCAATAAGCAGTTGGGCGGTTCATAGTAACTTTGGTGCTGAATTCAAATATGATCTCCTTTTTTTCTGCCACGTAAGGTTTTCCAATTATGGAGAATAATGTAATCCAATGCCGTTGTATTGTATTTTTTGGATGTGCCTATACAATTCATCCAGTCGGCACAAAAGTGATTGTGCAACTATTTTGCAATCGCTGTTACACACTGTGCGCTGACTGAACGATATAAGGGTAGGTTTATGTAACATATAGGGGATGTTTCCACGTGGCATAAACACTGCGGATCATCCACCAGTAAGTTGTAATTAATGTTCTGTGTTTACAGGTCATTGGTTAGACTAAATGAAAGAATCAAAATCATAACTCAAAAATACATGTTTAGTATCGCTGCGTCCGTAAAAGTCTGGTCTATCAAAGTAATGTATTATTTACCCCGCATGGTGAACGTCAGAAATGTGCTTTTTTGGTCATTCTGAGAAAAATGCAACAATAAGCGATCAAAAGTCGCATGCATTCCAAAACGGTACTACCGCAAACTACAAGAAATGAGCCCTCTCACAGCTATGTGGACGGAAAGATAAAAAAGTTATTGTGCACAGAATATGGCAGCAGAAAATTATTTTTTTTTAATTAAATGTCTTAAAAAAAAATACAAGTAGTACAGCAACCCCCCCCCCCCCAAAAAAAAACTACAAGTCTTGTATCGTAGTAATCGTACTGACCCGTAGAATAAAGTTATCATGTCATTTTTGTTGCAGTTTGTGCGCCGTAGAAACAGGAAAGATGGCGGAATTTGGTTTTTTTTTTGCATCTTACTCCACTTTGAGCTTTTTAAAAGTTTTTCAGTACATTATATGGTATATTAAATATTACCATTGAAAAATACAACTCGTCCCACAAAAAACAAGCCCTCATACAGCGACGTCGACAGATAAATAAAGAAGTTACAGTTTAAAAAAAATAAAGCTTGGTCACTAAGGGGTTAAATAACTTGACCATGAACCGTGCCGCTATTATTCAGTTTGACTCGCGGAATCAGCAGGTTTTAATTTTACAGAAACAGATCTATTACTTTCAGTTATGAAAAGTTTTAAGAAATTTGCTGCACAGTGAAATCTGTCTCTCGGTGAGGGGGGCCTTGTTGCCCGTAGCAACCAGAGCGCAGCCTTCGTTTATAAAACTACTGTGGTAACATGAAAGCTGAGCAGCGATTGGCTGCGCTGGACAACAAGGACCATCATACTGAACGAGGCCCCGAAACTCCTCATGTCACACCATGGGGCAAAGAAATCAAACTGTCCAAGAGAAAATCTGTCTTTGTTACTATTAGCAACCAATCACAGTACAACTTTGATTTTCCACTAGCTAAATACAAAATGTAAGCTGCTCTGTGATTGGTTGCTACGGGCAACAGATTCTCTTACACAATTTTCTTCATGCCGCCATGTTTTTCGGCGTGCGCTTCTGGATACAATTACATTTCCCTCCGGTTTCTCGAGTTCCTTGCAGTTTAGAATGGAATCCTTCTGTCTTTGCTGCCAGGAAATCAGCTCTTTAACCATCGACGTCCTGGTGATCATGTGATAGACGAGAAGGGGTTGTGCCGAGACGGAACACCCCCTCTTATCCACCGGACTGGGGATCACTGCTAGGACCCCCACTGATCCTGAGGGGTCCTGAAGGTCCCCGCATGAATGGAGCACTGCAGGAGATAGAAGACTTCAAACGCTCGGCAGCTCTCCCTCTGAAATGAATGCCCCCCGCCTGTGAATAGGGGATTACGTTCTCTCTTGGCCCAACCCCTTTAAGGGTATGTCCACATGGCAGAATCATGGCAGAATTTTCTGCTGCGATTTCTGCCTAAAAAAAAACATATCAAAATTCACATCTTTCTGCCCCAGTTTTTGTTGCAGATCCGAATTTGCCCCAATCTGCCACAAAAATTTTCGGCAGATTTTGCAATTTTTTCTTTTAAGGTCTTAAATCACTGTGGAAATTTATATGGTGATTCGGCCGTGTGAACCCTAAAGATGTGCACCAAAATTTGCGTCAAAATCTGCACCATTTGATAATTTCAATAGAATTTAAATTGAACGGCTGAGATCCGATGCGGATCCACATCAAAGGGTGCAGGTCTTAGTTCGGATTTGTTGTGGATTCTTTCTGCTGCAAAAAGTCCATGAGTGAAGCCTTATAGACTATAATGGAGCCGCGTATTAGAATTACATGGAGGGCACACAACCCAAAAATATACTGGTATGTGCCAAGCCTTCCACAGAAAATGCTGGAGTCACTGATCCCTGCAGTTCTGCACTCCGCCACTAGGCCACCAGCCAAATGCAACCAAGAGGTGACACTTTGAAGCATCTTCGATGCTGGCACCTCGTGCCTCATATACTCTAACCCTTCTGCAGCCTTTCCTGTTTTTTTTTTTCCTCCATCATCCAAGCTTTAAGATAATTAGTTAACCATAATAATTCTGCCAAGGGCAAGCGCTCAGGTATTATTAGCCCCTCGGGCTTTGATAAGGTTGTACAAAGTTTAATGGAAATGATTTGGCACATCAGAAGTCTACAGAGAAGATTCCCCGAGGACAGACCGCCTCGGCACAAATGTGAGGTTTGAAGTTCTCTTTTTTAGTCTTCCATATTTTTTTTTAGGCAATTCATGAATTTACATATCAAAACCTGGAGATGGAGAACGTCTTGAAATCTCCCTGTATCTGAGGGCTGTTGATGGCCATAAGCATAAAATGGCTCAGCGGGGACATCACTGTGCATACGTTATCTGTAGGATTACACGGGCATGTAGGCAGATGGACCTTCTATGAAGAGTTGTATTCCCTAACCATCAGCTACAAAAGCGTCAAAGGAACGGCTGATGCCAAAGTATCCAGCTTACATGGAAAAATGAGAAATGCTACCTGGATATTGGGGCAATGCGCCAGGCCATAGACACGTGGCCTACAGGGAAGGCATCTACACCTTCGTCTAGGTTACGTTACTCATATTACACGTCCAGAATCCATGTTGATGACTGCTCCTCCTTTTACGGTCACAATAGCTGGTTACAGTTCTGCTGAACGACCTAGGATGATCTACATTCAATTCCACAGAAGACCGGAGGTACTTGTTGGCTGCGCCCGTGCGCCAGACGAAGATCTACGTCAGCAAGTATAGATTTCTGCTACAACTTATGTCAGTTTCTGGAGAGAAATCTGAAAGGCATGCACGGTTTTAGAAAAGTGGTGAGCAGGATGCAAAAAGTCACAAATTTTAGTGCAAATATGCCGTAAGCCAAAATCTGAGACTTTTATACATAAACTTTCCCTTGAGTTGTATGGCGAGGCATGCATCGACCCACTTAAAGTAGGGTGGGGGGAAAGGGACTTGTTATTTGTATAGCACCAACTTATTCCGCATCGCATTCAGGTAATTTATTTATTACTCATTTGCCGACCATGCGGGGATTGAACTCGCAACCTTCAGGTCGTGAGCGAGCGCTTAGGACTGCATTTCTGCTCCATTACCATTTTGCGCTACACAAGGCCCCTAGTAATTAGTGAAGTAGAATTGCCTTAGCCCAAGTGAGTAAGGCCGGCTGTCCACGGGCCATGTGAAGTCCCGCGGCAGATCTCCACCATGGAAGCCACCGCCCGGGAGCAGGAGCCGCCGCTGAATCTCCGCCGGTCAGCCCTATCTGATAGATAGGCTGGCCGCGGATAATCGGGGCAATTTGCTGCATGCTCCGAATTGCCCGCCACGAGCGTAGAATCGCAATGATTCTCTGCTCGTGGACAGGGGCTGGCGCTTTCCATAGCAATGCTATAGAAAGCGTTGGCCGACGTGATTCACTGCCGTGGACAGGGGGCCTAAGGCTATGTTCATACCGTAGAATCTTCAGCATTGATTCTGCCTGTAAAGCCATGGCAGCAATCCACAGCTATTCCGCCGCAGTTTTTGCTGTGGATCTCCCCACAGATTTAGCTCTGTCAATGCCCAAAATCAATGCACGGAATTACCGCATGACGTGACGGGCCTTTTTATTGATGGCGATCTGCATGGAAACGCTTTGGACTTTTGCAAGCAGATTTTGTCCATTAACAGGGCTAAATCCACTTGCGGATCCGCGGTAAAAACCACTGCAAAATAGCGGTTGATTCACTCCCTAATATTACAAGCAGAAGATTCCACTGCGTGAACATAGCCTAACACTTTAAAAGGACCTGTCATCTCAATGTCAGTAGGCTGTCTGCACAGCTTTGCAGCTGTGGTCCTGCTGACTCTATCGCTGCCTGTCTTATTTATTCATAGTCTTCCACTTTTGCCCTTTCGGGCTCCTTAGATTTGGCTCCTGGTGCTGTGACTCTGTGAAAGTGGCCTGTCTACTTTGCTCACAGTCAGGTTTTTGTGTCCCATTGGCGTTGCCTGTTGACATAGAACAGTAGGGATCACCAAGTTGACAGTCACAATGCCAGAAGCAGAATCTAGGAAAAGCCCAAACAAGCAAATGCCGATGAGTATGATGAAAAGGTATAGAGTGACAGAGTTAATGGGACCGCAACTGCAAAGCTATGCAGCTAGCCCCATTGATATAGTGACATGAACGGTCCTCCTAATAACTTTGCATCCTGTCGTAGGAGACAAGATACATGAGGAGATCTAAGAATTACAGATTTATAGGACAACTATAACATTGTGCCTGTAGATCTAGAACCATGTTCTCCTATGGATCCACTGGTGACTGCTACCGACTGTATGCACCTCTTATAGTTGCACCAGCTATATCTTTCCAAACATTAGGCGTTTACCGGTCGTACAATTTCAGCGCTGGTTACTAAGAGGTACTAATGAATACCCACTATTTCTAGGCAGCCAAAGATATTTTGGTGTTTTGCTGTATGATTTTCCATGTTCTTTTATACCCCAATAATACAACAATTAAATCTCCTGCCATAAATGCTCTGGAATGACCTTGGTGGAGGGAATAATACATGAAAAGTGTTTACGGTACCTTGTGCTGAGACCTGCGGTTTTCATTCCAGTTGGCGAATCTAATCCCTCTCCCGACTTTGTGACCTTTTCTCTGTTCATTTGTTGCAAAATGGAATTTAATTCACTAATAACATTGGCTTTGGGACTTGGCATGACTAGGCTTTTCATCTCTGGGGCATCGCCCCATAACTTGGAGGTCCTTAGTTGCCCAGCTTTGGATATACTGGGCTGCATCCCTAGCGGAGGTGGTGGCGGTGGTGCCGGAGGAGGGATAACAAAAGTGTCTATGGTTTCTTCCAGAACGGCGTCCTTATAAAGTGCATTGCTTTTGTTGATTATGGGCTTGACTTTTGGCTTCGGAGGTACTGGGGGCTTGTCCACTAGAAACGCTTGCCCATCTGCATAGACTGTACATGTGTCCAAATTTTCACCACCCTCTGAGGATAAGGTAGATATGCTGGAGACGGTGGAAATAGTGCTTGTCGTCTCTAGGTGGTGGTCACTGCCACTGCGGCTGTCCACCTCCTCAATCCCAGAGTCTGTGACATTATCAAAACTTTCTGGCTGCGGCATGTATGAGGCTGGCAGGCAGTTCGACAGAGCCCCAGGCTTTTTACTTTCTAAAGAATTAGAGGCAACATTGGGATGATACGAACCAGGAAGGAGGGTGCCGGCTTTCCTCTGCATCAACAAGTCCGCCAGTGCCGCTGGTGGCATCCCAGAGACATCCTCTGGAATATCAAAACTGTTGGCAAATTCAAGAGGCGGAGGCAGTGGCTCAGTGAAGATAAAGTCCTCATCTACGTCTATTGAGGCAAAAGGTGGAGGAGGGATGCGGAATGGTAGGATGACCGGTTCATCCACTGAGCATAAAGATACAATGGCTTTACTAGGGGGCGCCGGCAGGCTGGCATCACTTGCTTTGGGTAATGCTTTTTCTACATTATCATTCGCTTCTGTTGCTGGAGTTGTTATAGTTGGATTCTCCGAAGAGGCCTCATTGTCTACCTCTTCGTTGTCAATAAGTACATCCTCTGTTTTGGTGGTGTCTACGGTATGTACCATAAGCAATCCGGCGGTCTTCTGTTGTGAGGTGTCCAAAATGTTGATCAGCATATTCTTTTTCTCTTCGGGACGTTTTTCTTCCTTCGCCGTTTCTGTGTCGTGTTTACTTTCGGTCTCCTGTCTTTTTAAGACCCCACGTTGATTTTGCCTAGTAGAACTGCCAGCCGCGGCGGGAAATGAACTTTCTGCGTTAGGACGAAGCTTCGTGTCAATAAATAGAGGCTTGTTGAGATCAGACTTGTCAGTTTCCTTGGGGCTAGGACTGGATTGACCTTGCTCTTTCATGGCTCTGTCTCTAGCTGCTAATGCCAGTGCCAGCGGCGAATTAGGATCTAGTAACTTCCCTGTAACCGGATGCATGTAATTTCCAGAAACATTAATCCCTTTAGTTGTGTTGTTTTCATGTCCTTTTCCCTTTCCTGATCTCACGTTATTTGCATCCCCGTTGTTTCCGAAGGCATTAGCCGTTCTGCTTAAAATTAGGGAGGATGGGCCTACAAATTGCTTAAAGCTTTCTTCGTTACAGAACATTCCCTCATCGATGGACTTAGAGTGTCGTAACCTGGGACAAGGTATCGGTACACTTTCATCTCCCAGGTCTGTAGACAAGAATGCAGGGGAGTTTCGTCTAGCCTCTAATCTTTTTTCTCTGTCCCTTACTGCTCCAGCAATGGCTGCGGCAAACGGACTGCTGACGTTGAGGGAGTCGTCCGGCCGTAGCTGTCCTTGCTGCTCTGAGGTCTGAAGGTCCGTCTCCATGCTACTTCCCTGGCTGCTCTTTCCACTGCTGCTAGTCGAAGGTTCTTTGATGATGATGGTTGGGATGGGAATGGAACAAGTTTTCTCTGGGCTGTCTTCCACATTAGACTGTTTGACCAGCATGCCCTTCCGCCTAGCGGGTTTAGCTGGCACGAAAACGCCTTTATTTCCTAGCTTTCCAACTTCTGAGTAAGGGTTTTCGGGTAACTGACCTCTCTTATGTACAAAGTTCTGCTGGGATGACTTTTTAGAACTATATAGATCATCAGAGTCCAATGAAAACCTGTCTGTCTCGCGCCTGTAATACATACTCTTGTCTCCTCTCATTATTGTCCCCATGTTATCTGTTCGTACGGCCGGTAATGGAGACTTTGTGCCTGTAGTCTGGGCGAATGCAGGCTTGATGGTTCCGTATCCTCTTGTGGTTGGAGACTTCGGTGAATTAAATGGGGATGGTGAAGGAGGAGGCGGAGATGGAGGTAAAGTTGCTGGAGGGGGTGGAATATCTTCTGATGCGTCGGGCATGGATAAGCTTCTTGTAAACTTTAACATTGGCGGTGCCAAAAATTGTTTTTCTTCCTCCGTTATACCTAAAGAACACGAAGAACAGAGTATAAGATTGTTATAAAAGACTGTCCTTATAGAACCACCTAGTTACAAACAATGAGTCAGAAAAAACATAAGTCCTGGTGCCCTTTTGCACACATTTCTATACTGCTCCAGGGCATCTAAAACATGAAGGGAACTCTACAAATGGCCTCAATTAATAATCTTACACAGTTTGGCGTATGCATCTCCTATGCAAGCCTATTTGTCTCCATGGCTACAGACTATTAAACTACCCAATGTATGCTATCAAGTAGAGGACAGCTGGATGGAAATATGACTAAATAATTACACTAAACAGGATTAGTTTGGCATGAGAACTGTATAGAAAAACTGGTATAATATATATATTTTTTTTAATTAAGCTTTTTTTTTACAAAGTTGTTTCATTTTTGTTGCACCGGAACAATAAAACAAAAGTTGCAAATGTGAACATATCCTCCCTCAATGGACCATACATATAGTTTAGGCTTAAAGGGCTTGTTAACATAAAATCACAGGGCTTTATCTCTGTGACGTCATCCATTGCCTTTATGCAGCTGCATTACTTAGGCCATGTTGTAGTCAAGAAGACATACATTTAAAAAGTTTAAAAAAAAGTTTTTCAGGACTTTTCAAAAAAAAAAAAAAGTTATGGGCAAGGGAAGTAATAATACAGAAAAGTAAGACATACTTGCCTCCTTAAATGGTGCCAAGCTGCTCTTACACTTCCTGCTCAGGACAGGATGTGATGTCCTGACCATGGTCCTCAGCAGGAAGTGGAATAGCAGCACGGTGCTCCCACCGATTGTAATGTGAGAGAAGCCGATGCTTTGACTTCCTCTTCTGACCACTGACAATGACATTTGGGCTGATGCACTGACAGCGGGCCAGACAATCAGCTGATGGAAGAGGGTCCCGAACGGCGGATCCCCGTCCATCAACCACTGATGACCTATACATGGGATAGGTCATCAGTCGAAAAAGCCCAGAATATCCCTTTAAAGAAGACCTGTCATGCCCTTATGTCATTAGGGTAGGCTGCATAGCTTTGCTGTCACAGTCCCATTGACTAACAATGCATTTATTTTTTTTTATACTCAACACTATTCCTCTGCTCTGCTCAGATACAGTTCCCAATGCTGTGAATGTGCCAAGTGGGTGGTCCCCACCATTCACTGCCAATAAGGGTCATCAGACTTGATGGACATTGGTAAGTGAGTACCGCTCCCACATTCACAGCACTAGGAGCTGAATTGAAGAAGAGCCCCTATAGGGGAACGGGGGGCATAAATAAAAGACAGGCATTGCTGCTGTCAGCAGGGCTGCAGGTACAGAACTATACAACTGGCCCCGCTGACATGAGGACATGTTAGGGCATACATGGATGAGAGATATTTTGTAGAAACCAGCCACAGGGACACTAGAGACCTAAAATTGGGAGCAATGTTAATTAACAACATCACAGCGAGCTGAAAATTAAGAATGAAATGTTGTATTTTATGAATCAAGAGAACATAATAATCTAAAAGCAATGTAAAAACCATAAACAGAATGAACATTTGCCATCCATTTTCCACTGACAAAGGTTCTGTTTCAAGTACTAGAAGCTTTGGTTGGACTTTTCAGTAGTCAGTACACGTTTGTGTGTGACGGTCCCTAAAAGTGAATGTCCATCCTTGAACACCATTTCGTTTTATTTTGTTTTACCTAAATAGGTTCAACTTACTGTTAGGCTTCATTTCTCAAAATATTTATAATGGTCAGAGCTCTCTATATAATATTTATTACAATATTCTGGCTACCTGCAGTCACCACCAGGGGGAGCTTACTGCATACAGATTATACATTGAACGCTATGAAAACATAGTATACAGTAAGATCCCCCTGGTGGTGGCAGCAGGTATATAGGCAGGAAATTTAGAGCCCTATATAGTGATTGGATCCACATTTTTCTGCTAGAAACGTATTAAAAAATGTATCAGCTCAGAATTTTGAACCTAAAAGCGACTTTATTCTAAAAAGGAGGACGTTCACTTTAAGGCTGAGGCTACATGGAGACTTCTGTAGTACAACTTTCCAATGTTAACTCTTAGGTGACAACTGCTAGCCGGAGACCATTGGGTTCCAGGCAACTTAAAGGGGTTATCCTATTAAAGATATTTAGGATAGATATTTATCTCCTACGCTAAATCCTGATTAGTGTGTGTGTGGGGGGGGGGGGGCCTGACAGCTGCGACCCGCAGCAATCTTGAGACAAGCACATCTAAAATGCCCCATGTGGATGGAGCAGCAGTGTACATGCTCTACCGCCACTCCATTCACTTCAATGGGACGGGCGGAAACTGATGTGCTTTGTAAACCCTCCCTTAGGTGAAAGGTGTGGTGGTCATATATGCGACAGTTGTTCCATTCACAAGTGTCGTTGGGCTATGCTGGTCTCAGGATTGTTGGAGGTCCAACCGCTGGGACCCTTAGCAATCAGACACTTATCACCAATCCTGCGAATAGCGAATAAAAGTATTTAATGGGAAAACCCCTTTAAGGTATTCCTATAGACTGGTTTCAGTGGCATTGCACTACAAAAAGTATCTATGAAGGCCCAGTCTAAAAAAAAGTTAAAAAGATTAAAAAAAATAGAAAAGCAGTAAATCTATATATGTATTTGAGTTGTCAAGTTGTTAGTAATTCTATTCATGTAGTTCAGTGCACCATCTTCTAGGCTTGAAACTATTTTCAAACCGTGACACCAAAGTCAAAGCAAAAAACACACATTTATTTTTTGTTCACGTCTCAAACAGACCACACGAGAGCAACAAGGACAAATGGGAAAGACATGTGAGGAAGAAAGATCAAAAAGTACAAATCTGACAAACGTTCGCTCATATTCGAGGCGGAGAGTAAAAGGACAGGAACGGATCCAGTGAGATCATATAGGAAAATAATTGTTCTTAAAGGGTTGTTTCCATAAGGTGACCCCTGTCCACTGAATACAAGCGGAACCGAAGTGATTGGCTGATCACAGCCTAAGGAGGGGCTGCGCTGATGAGACGAGCTCTTTGGGAGAAGACAAATATACCTACTTCTATCCAAAGTGATATTCTAAAGTGCTGCAAGAAGTCAAAATGTGTCTACACAACAATGGGAGATGAGCCGTAACCCAACTCAATAGTACAAGCAACATTGTGTTACTGGAGGTGCGTTTACACAGAACAACTATTGGCCGAATAATGGCGTGAAAGAGCAAATTCAAACAATAGTAGTTCAGTGTTAACCCGGCCACCAACTGGGGGATGAGCTATAAGTCGCTTAGTTTCAGCTTACCAAAAAAACAGTCACTAAGTTGTTCTAAAGTCGTCTGGTGCAAAGTCACGGTTCGTGTTTGATTGGCTTGTGAACTGGTCAGACCACACATGGAATATTGTGGAGAGTTTTGGGCATCGGTACTCAAGAAGAATATATCAGAGCTTGAGTGGGTACAAAGGCGGGCAACTAAAGTAATAAACGGAATGGGTGGACTACAATACCCAGGAGGATTATCAAAATTGGGGTTATTTAGGTTAGAAAAAAAGGTGGCTGAGGGGCGACCTAATAACTATGTATAAACATATCAGGGGTCATTACAGAGATCTCTCCCATCATCTATTATATCCAGGACTGTGACAAGGAGGCGCTCAAAGAACTATGTATAAATATAACAGGGGTCAATACAGAGAACTCTCCCATCATCTATTATACCCAGGACTGTAATAAGGGGGCGCTCTAATAACTATGTATAATATATCAGGGGACAGTACAGAGATCTCTCCCATCATCTATTATATCCAGGACTCTGACAAGGAGGCGCTCAAAGAACTATGTATAAATATAACAGGGGTCAATACAGAGATCTCTCCCATAATCTATTATACCCAGGACTGTAACAAGGAGGCGCGCTAAGAACTATGTATAAATATAACAGGGGACAATACAGAGAACTCTTCCATCATCTATTATACCCAGGACTGTAATAAGAGGGCGCTCTAATAACTATGTATAATATATCAGGGGACAGTACAGAGATCTCTCCCATCATCTATTATACCCAGGACTGTAACAAGGGGGCGCTCTAATAACTATGTATAGATATATCGGGGATCAGTACAGAGATCTCTCCCATCATCTATTTATACTCAGGACTGTAACAAGGGGGCGCTCTAATAACTATGTATAATATATCAGGGGACAGTACAGAGATCTCTCCCATCATCTATTATACCCAGGACTGTAACAAGAGGGCGCTCTCTATGTCTAGAGGAAAGAAGGTATCTACACCAACATAGAAGGGGGTTCTTCACTGTAAGAGCAGTGAGACGATGGAACTCTGTCTGAGGACGTGGTGATGGGGAATTTAATAAGAGTTTAAGAAGTGGCTGGACGCCTTTGTGTTATAATATTACAGTAACCAATTACTGCAGAAGGGTCGGTGATCCAGGGAGTTAGTCTGATATCCAGACCTTTGGGTCGGGAAATAATTTTTTCCCTTAAATGAGTAAAAATTGGCTTCAACCAATTGTTTTTTTTTTTGGATCAACATTGAAGGAGGGAGTAATAGGCTGAACTGGATGGACATACAACACACTATGTTACTATGAACACATTTGCATGGAGATCACCTATATGAATGATATCTCGGCAAACTCATCGTTATATGTAAAAGCAAACGAGCGACTGCTGTTTATACACTTCAAGGACTTTTCTCAGCGACTACTGTAACTGAACGATGATTGCTCAGAGTAAAGGTATCTGAACATACAGCTTAGAAAGCAAGCCGTTTCTGCTTCAACCCCTTTGGCAATTAATGCATTGGCTATTTGGAACTTAGACGGAGGATCTTAGACTGTCGCTAGCAGGTAGCAGGTTATTCTACACTTCTATTGATCTGTGGAGTAGATGCCCATATGCATATACAATGATAGTTACTGGCAAAATATTAATACTTAGTGGGTCTCCTTTGGACCTAATGTTATTGGATACTCTCCATGGTATACTTTCTACTAACGACTGATACACTTCAGCTGGTATTTCCATCCATCCATCCTGCAAATGTCTTTTTCAAGTTCTCTCAAAGATGATGGATGCGGTTGATATTTCCTGACCCGATGTTCTAGATCATCCCAAAGATGTTCATTAGGTTCAGGTTGGTACTCTGTGCAGCCGGTCCAATTGTGGCACATCCATATCCTCAAACCAACGTAACACAGTGCTGGATTTGTGACAAAGAGCATGGTCTTGTTGGAAGTATGGCCAACCATTCTTAGAGTATTGCCACATTGTCGGCAGCACATTATTGTCTAGAATGTCCGAGTTCACGGTTCTTGGCACTGTAACTAATGGACAGAGACCAATCCACATAAAACATCCCGACTATAAACAGAACCTTTGCCAAATTTTGCACAACACACTCAGGCAAAAGACCATCCCCAAACATCCTCTACACCCAGGTATGTCCATCTGATTTGAAGCTGGTGTAGCATAATTCGTCACTCCATAGAACATTCTTGCATTGTGCAACTGTCTAATGACGAAGCTCCTTGCATCATTGTAGACGGGCCAATGCATCTTGAGAAAACTCAATAGACGTTTGCAGGAAGAATGGAGGGAAATACCAACCCAAGTGTATCAGACATTAGTAGAAAGTATGACAAGAAGAGTATCCGACCACCTTTGCTTCTAGTGGTTGGAGTTACTAGGTTATACAGTTTATCCATAAGTCTTGAAAACTGTACAGACGAAGCAGTCTGTCCATTATTTCCAACACACCACAAACTTGCCGCCTTAACACTGGCCAACATTTTTCATGAGATCACAAAAGGAGCTGAGTTTATCTAACTTGAAAGTAAAAGGGGCATTTCCATACGGTTGAGGGTGTCCCTAGGCAAAGCGGGGCCGGGTCACGGGACATTTCCAATGATATGGGGCAAGTGCTGTAATTGTGTATGGATTATGACGGAGGACAACTCCATTGTGTGACTGGTTACGTATATGGAGTACAACCCTGGGGGAGGGCTGGTGGAACGGTGTTGGTTTAATACCCCCGTGAATCAACTCCAGTAAATGTATGCAGCTATAATCATCGCTATATAAGAGAGTTCGGTGGTAAAGAGGAAAAAAAAGAGATGAGGTAATGAAAAGCATTAATGGAACTTGCCAATAATAAACACTAATTACAGCCTGCAAATAAAACAGCAGAACATGCAAATGAGACGGTAAGACGAATCCGAGTATAATTGCACATCCTATAGTGTACTATGCTACTAACCTGACAGAGTGATTCTGCTGTCTGACAAAAGGAAATCACTTGTTAATTATGCAGAAAATCATTTTCCATTTTTGCTGCCTAGTCATGTAGCATTAGATTATACAGTATTATTTCAGCTTCAAACAGTGCAATTAATTTACGAACCGCATATTTTATGACAAATGGAAGGAAACTGAAACGCTCATGGATATCTCGATACAACACACAAACACAATGACACAAGCGGGGAGAGTGTGGGGCGTCGTACATACAACCAGCAAGGGCTTGTCCGCTTCTTACAGAAGGGCATCTTAACCTTAGCGCAAGGGGGAGGTCGGCCCTATGATTGGCTCTCTATGTTGAAGGACAGTTGGTGCCTCGAAATACAATGAAAGTCCAATTTTTCCAACGAGCAGCCTGTAATACTTAACTGCACTAAGAAAAATGGATATATGACCACCAGCCAGGGATTGTGATCGGTCTGTCTTCAGGGGACCCACAGACAAAATTAGGAACAACCACTTTAACATCATGCCCTCTAAACCACTGCAAACATTCAGTAGAGCACTTGCACACAGGGTGAGAGACCTTTATTGCCATTCACACCTTCATTCCTGAAGAATGAAATTTAATCTGATATGCAAATGAGCTGCCAAGTGCCCTGGAGGTGGTCCCAATAGCGCCAAATGCTCTGGTTCTCCCCACATAATCCCACCAAGTGCCTCTCCCTTTCCCCTGTGTGACGGCAATGCATTTAGAAGACCTTCATGTCATTGACTACCTTTGTATACCATTCATAGCCCCGTGTATGTGCAGTATGAGACGTACTGCGCATGCACTGGGCTATGAACAACGCATGCGTGAGATTTCCGTGTGAAGGTGCAGGACTGTGTAAAAGTTTTAGGCAAGTGTGGAAAAATTCCTGCAAAGTATGAATTTTGTTTGCAAAAACAGAAGGCCTCTGATTGACTCCAAATTTATTCTGCAGCAGGACAACCACCCCCAACATCCGGCCAATGTCATAAAAAACCATCTTCAGAGTAAAGAGGAACAAGGAGTCCTGGAAGTGCTGATATGGCCCCACAGATCCCAGATCTCATATCATCCAGTCTGTCTGGGATCACATGAAGAGATAGAAGGATCAGAGCGAGCCAACATCCACGGAGGATCTGTAGTTAATTCCTCAAGATGTCTTGACCAACCTCTCTGGCGAGGTCCTTCAAAAACTGTGTGCAAGTGAACTTAGAACTGGTGCTGTTTTGAATGCAAAGGGTGGTCCCAACAAATATTGATGCGATTTACATTTCTCTTTTCTTCATTCACTTTACATTTTGCTAATTGACCAAAAACTATTACCACTTCTATCTTTGAAAGCATTCTACTTTGCAGCATTTTTTCCCACCCGCCTAAAACCTTTACACAATACTGAAGATGTCATGAAGGTATCCGGATCGTGAAGCTTTCACTCGGGTGCTGGGCACGACTATGCAGTGGGAACCAGAGAACTTGCCAGCTTATCTGCATACCGGATTAAATTTTATTATCTTCACAATTAAGAGGGTGCAAGTAGCATCAAAGGTCTCTGCAGGAAGTGCTCCACAGGAAGTGCTCTACAGTAGGTTTGTATTGGAGGCAATAATTCTGATGGCGGACTCCCTTTGCAATCAAATATTTGGAGGATTTGTGACTTTCCTACCAACTGAGCATGGGTTGGTAAGAATGGTATTAGTTAAAGGGGTATTCCGGTTGTAAAGCAAATTTTCAATAATCCCAGATATGAAAGCTGTTTGCACTATTTATACCCGTAAACAGCTGTGCATAAAAATCGTGCCGCCATTACCTTCCTATCCTGTCCTCCGTTTTGGATGTTTACCCGCATCACTATTTTCCAAGATGGTCACATCATCCCTGCTGATATGCAGATTGAAACTACATTTCTCACAATTCCCTGCTCTGTATTCCTTCCTGGGCATGTCCCCACTAAGCTCTGCCCTGCTATTGGTCAGCAATCCAGTCCTGAGAGCTGAATACCAAAAAAAAGCCTTCCCTGGTCATTCCTACTGAGCACGTCTGACCTGTAGTTCTGGAATGCCTACAGGACGTATCCATGGCAACCTGTGAATAAACACTTCTTAAACGTCAGGAGGAGGTGATGGTCTATAGAGTTACAAATCCAAAGTAGAACCACATTGCAAACTTTAATAGCATTTGTTATTATTCGACAGCAACTTTGTGTAACCGGAATACCCCTTTAAGTTACTCCTCAGATATGTACTGAAGAATACAAAATTTGTGCTGTCTCCATAAAATGGAGAAGTGGCTACATTGACGCAGCCCTGGATTCTGTCCATTTTTCAAAAAAACACATGCAGACACCATGAAAGAAAGTTTGGAAAACTTTTTGTATGGAGAATGTTTTCCAGCTTTTCTGTGATGGCTCCTGCTCCCATTTTCCTATGCCCCCACACTTATTGTATACCTGTTTAGGTGCCCAATTTAGTGGCAACAGGGTTAGTGCTTGCCTCGATATCATAGGTCGGAATCGCTCTTCTGTAGCCACATGAAAAATTTGAAAATTTAGGAACTAGCAAAAACGTACTTATTTACAAATTTTTGGAACCCCCAAGGAGACAATTTTTGCTAAGCTTCTATTCTATCCTTTAATGTTTTATATCCCTCCCATCAAGTCCATAAGAGAAAAAAAAGTCATAGGAAACTATACATAACGGCCCAATAGTCTTTACTGGCCACAACGGTCAGTGAATATTGGATGCACGGGTCACTTCAGTCTACAAGACTTGGAAAATTCTGTTTCAGACAGGAGCCCAAGTACATTTAAAAGCTAAAATGAAAAAAAGGTTGTTCTGCGCAGTGTAAACAACATTACAGTATTAACTACAATGTTAAGCACAATGACACCATGCAATGGTCCGCCATGTGAGAGCATAAAGTTAATAAAAAGATCCCAGAAAAGAAATAAAAGTGCACACAGAACACGTACAACACGTCTCTTACCTATTGATTTTTGCCTTCGCATAGTGCCACGAGGTATACCCAGAAAAGGACCGTGGGGAATTCCCGGAACAGTGGGCGGCATAACAGCGATACCCTGCCTATCATACATTGACTAAAACAGAATAAAATAAGAGACAACTGATAGAGGCCCGGAAACACACAGGATATTAACAGCAATCCAGTCTGGTTTCTAATGCAAATAATACAGTCCATAGAGCTTTGCCTTCCTTCTACAAGTCCAATACAGTCATTGCAACCAAGTCAAGATGTGAACAAAGCATCTGGAATGAGCGGGCTTCAGTACGCTGTTGGTGGAGTACGGACAGATGCCTCACTGCAAGACATGGATTACTTCTTGCAGTAAAGCAGTTAATAGATCGGTTCCCGATCAGGATTAGGATCACGTGATACCGCTATGAATGCCAAGCAATTAGTGCTGACATCACGTACAAAGATCCCCATGAACCTTTGCAGCTCAGTGTGTGGGTACATCAGCAACCATGTCAATCTCAGGTGGTCATCCTTTAATTTGCATGCACTGTGCATATGCCAATGCAGACCGAAGAACATGGCCGTATACACAGGTCATCAGAATACAAGAACAACCCCCAAGACTGACCAAGTTGCTGAACCTATAGTGAGCCGCGAGGGCTCATAGGGGTCTACGTATGTGATGTCAGCAGAACTGGCTAGGATTTCACAGCAGCAACATGTGACCATAATCCTGAAAAAAAGATACTCTTTGGAAAAGTGAGTAAATTGGAAATTTGGCAGTTTTGGCTCTCAGACATCCCCTCCCCTTTGATCCCCAATAATGTGCACATCCAGCCACTGGAAAATGCTCTTTACTAAATCTTAATGTTCATCAAATTTTGCCCTCGACCATCAAATTGTGCCATGTATGGGCATTACGAAACTCCCCATTAGCAAAGCAAGGAGAGGGAATATAGTTTGTGGCACTAACTTTTGCTAAAACTTTACAACTGTTGCCGTTCGGGGGTACCGTTCTTGGGATCACTGGGGGTACCAGTGGTTCAACGCCCCAGGTGAGCAGATATTCATACCCTATCTTGTAGATAGAGGATACATGTTTTTTTGTCATAAAACCCCTGTAAAGGCTTGGCCCCACATGCTCAATGTACCACTGTTATCCAATAGATGGGAGTTCTGCCCAAACGGTACACACATGCAGGGTTGTGCATGTAGTAAAGGTCCTACTAGCATTCAGTGTTCTAGGTCTAGACTTGGTGCATCAGTATCCAACATGCTCTCCCCTACTCACATTTGTTTCTGTAGCAGGAGGGAAGCATCTACTGGATGGACGCTGTTTAATCGTGGCCACCCTAGAGTCTAATGGCACGTTGTCCACAGGTCTTAAAGGCTTGGATATAGGGGCAGAGTCCTCAGTTTTATCTGCAATAAAAATCAAAAAAATGCACCGTCCATCAGGGTTCTTCCTTTACGGTCATCCACGCGCCCTGTAAACCCGGCTTAAAAAGAAAATGCAGCTGGAAAAAAAATGAATCGTACTAAATTGCGGTATTTCAAGGCATTGCATGATCAGCATACTCGAGGCGTGCAAGCAGAACTTTGCTGCCATGATCGGAGCTGCATGCATGGGTTTATTAGCAGCCTACATGCAGGTGACCATTACTTAGTGGAACGCGAATTACAATCCTCCTCTTCAAACACTCAACATCTGACAGTTGAACATCTACATAGAAACAGAGAAAACCTTTAGCATAAAACATTCCTGATGGCAGACCGTATTCCTCCTGAGATGTGCAAGAAGGGGACGAGGTTTGTGAGGTCCCATAATGATGCGTTTAGGACCCCTCCCTCCTGGGTCAATACTACAGCAAAGCAACAAATACATCTGGGCTGCTGGGAGTCAGCTTAACATTTCTACATACCAATAGCAAGTAGACATTTCCCATAGTGTTTGACTTTATTAAAGGGTTCCTGTATGCCTTTTAGGATTATTTGATTGATGGGCCCTAATTATTTTTGGGGATCTTCTATAATAAGACCTTAGGGTGTTTAGTTTCCTCTTCCTATATAACAGCGACCCTCTGGTTTCAGGACACAATTTTGTCCTGGGAGAGGAAGGATTTGGGGTGTATTACCTGCAGTTATCCCCGGCAATCCATCCAATCTACCAGATCTGGCTCCGGTTTTTGGCCATCCAAGATAGCGGCTGCAATCCTCTATCCAGCTAATGCACACTGTGCACTGCTCTCTGATTGGCCAGCAAGGATCACATGATCAGCATTGGCCAATCAGTAAGCAGGTATAGTGCACTGGTAGTCTAACACTTCTAATTGGATTAGTTTGAAGATTACATTGGCCATCTTGGCAAAAAAAATGGACCAGAAACTGGCAGAGAAGATGAAATGCAGCTACAAATGCTTCCCCCTGATCTCCATAAAAAGGAGTGTTGCTTTAAATACAGCAACTATTTAGATACATCTGAAGCAAATCTGCTATTCAATAGTCCAGAAGCCCTGCTGGCCTGTCATGTGGGCCAAATAGAGAAGTCCAGTTGGATTGGACTGTAGATGGCTTGGCTGGGAGAATCAACCAAGGCCAATGGTAGATGGGATATGTATATACCTGGAGGATAATCTAATCTCAATATACCCATGTTATAATTTAAGGAGAAGCCACTGTTTTTGAGATTTTCATCACATGACTTAAATGTGCACCAATCGGGCTTAGTGCTGGGGACGTTGGAGAGACTTACTGTAATATAAGGGGTGTAGACTAATAGTCTGATTCAGCACGATATCTCAATACTGGTGTCTTATGTAGAAAAACAATAGCATACTTTAATAGGAAGGCATGGATGTGCTAGGTGTTGGTATGGGCCCCGAACACTGATTTCAAGTTTGTTTTGTGGCCCCTGTAAGAGAGAGTAAAACCCAAGTGCAAATTTGAGGGGAAGAATGTGAGAAGCTGAAATCTGCTGCCTGTGTCTCTATAAGCCTCCTCCCTTATTTGCATATTACCCAGAGGAGCATGAATGGCCTTTTAAGTCTCCTCCTTCACTGAAAGAGTAGAATGCGAAAAACAGAAATCTGCTTACTGCACCTCTCTAAGTGTCGTGGGACCGCTGCTATGACTGAAGTAAGGAAACGTAAGTTCTAATAGTCCAGCCTATGCAAAAGTGTATTTGAAGGAGGCCCAATGTGAATCAGTACCTGAATCTCCTGCAGACGACAGTGGATGACTTCCTAGATGATCTGCCCTTAGCATAGCAAGAGGAGGCCACTTCTAGTACACTTCCGTATAGGCCGTACTACCAGAACTTACGTTTCCTCACATCGGCCATAGCAGCAATCCTACAGCACTTTCTGCTTCTCACTTTATACTCTTCAACTTTGCAAAATGGGTTTTACTCTGTTACAGGGGCCAAAACCAAAAATTGAAAATCAACGTTTGAGGCCCGTGTGCCGTACCATCATGTCATACATCCATGCCTTCCTTTTCTAGTACACTACTGTTATTTCATTCTAGGACACCAGTATTGGGATGAAGCACTGGATCAGACTTTTTGACTACAGCCAGTATATGGCCCTAGTTTACGTTGGTGTCACTGCATCCATGAGTAGAGTGTGAAGACGATCAAATTCTGATGTTTTATGTACTACAGAATCCAACATTTTTCTTCTGCCTGATTTTGATTTACGATGGCGTTGACTGCCAGGCACCTGTCTTCGCCAGAGTTTGACTATTGACTTTGAAATAGGACATGTTCTTAAATCTTGTATTCTCAGCCAGTAATGGAAGAAGCGCAATGAATAAATAGCGAAGCTTATCTCAGCCAAGCAGAAAGCACCAGTCAGAAGACAGCCACTTCTCTCGTCTCGGGATTTGAGCAGGGTAGCATCTTAAAAAGGATGGCCAAAAACTGAAGGAGGCAAAAGACAAGCCGGCTTAGGTTTAAACCTCAATCAGGCAGAAGTTCTAAGAGAAAGGCTATCAAAGTGGACTGTACTCTGTTGTGATTCTTGATGTGTTGCATTTAGTCCCAGTAACTACTGATTATTAGTTAGTAATATGTAGATTTTAAAAGGTGAATCTTAGCAAACTACTTGATTAAACAGTTTGCATCCTGACATTAATCATAACTGTAAAGGCAGCGTGCTAGTGATAGGGGTCATAGTTTCCAATCCACAAACACCGCAGCATGTAGAGTCTATGTTCACAGGGTTTCCTGTATATACTTTGATAAGGGCATCAGAGCATAAAACCAGGAGCCCTGAGTCTGGAGTGGGCCCGCACTCACTAGAGGTGACTCCCCCGAGGAGCCCTGAGCCAGGAGTGGGTCTGCACTCACTACAGGTGACTCCCCCGAGGAGCCCTGAGCCAGGAGTGGGTCTGCACTCACTACAGGTGACTCCCCCTAGGAGCCCCGAGTCTGGAGTGGGCCCGCACTCACTAGAGGTGACTCCCCCGAGGAGGCCTGAGCCTGGAGTGTGCCCGCACTCACTACAGGCGACTCCCCCGAGGAGCCCTGAGCAGGCCTGCATTGACTACAGGTGACTCCCCCGAGGAGCCCTGACCTGGAGTGTGCCCGCACTCACTTCACGAATGGTGGACAGCACATTACATCCACCGCACTGCAGACAGATAAACAGCATACAACATCTCAGACAGGTGATATTTGTATGTACCTGTTCAGAGGGCTCCTGAATTAATTTTACTGGTGCACCCTTGGCACCCCAGTCTGACACTACAAGGCACATTCTGCACTCTATATACTGTAATTTTATGCTAAGCATGAAGGAGAATTTTTCAGCGTTTAGAAAATGCTGAACAGCTACAGCACCAATTATGTGTCCTGAAAACTGGTGTCAGCATTGCTACTGATAGTGCCGACTCCATGAATACCCAATTGGAAGGGGCTTTGAATACTCTGACAGCAGTGACGGGCTTACTAAATAATGGTTCATGAGTTATATTGCCTATTATAATTTATAGCATGTGGTGTACTGATATCTATGACCGAAAAGCAATTGAAATGTGTAGCTGAAGCTATGCAAATCTTCACTATTCTACAACAAGTAATTGGACACCTGTGCAAGAATCTAAAACTAGTATTTATTTCCATATGTTAATACTTAGTGGGGCTCCTTTGGCACTAATAACATTGGATACTCTCCATGGTATATTTTCTACAAACGTCCGATACCCTTCAGGTGGCATTTCCCTCCATTCATCCTGCAAACGTCTGATGAGTTCTCTCAGAGAAGATGCATCGGTCCGTCTACAATGGTGCAAGGAGCGTCGTCATTAAATGTTCTTCCATCGCTCAACTGTTCATAGAGTGATGAATCATACTACTTCATCTTCCAATCTGATGGATGTACCTGGGTGTGGAGGATTCTATGGAACACCGCCTGCCTGTGTGTGGTGCTAACAGTGACGTACGGCGGAGGTTCCATTATGGTCTGGGATGTTACATGGCATGGTCTCGGTCCCCTGGTTGTAGTGACAAGAACCATGAACCCGGATGTGACCCTGACATTCTAGACAATAATGTGCTTCTGACAATGTGGCAATACTCTGGGAATGGTCGGCCATACTTCCAACAAGACAACGTGCCTTGTCACACGTCTTTGTGATGACCCGGAACGTTGAGTCAGGAAATATGAACAGCGTCCATCTTCTTTGAGACAACTCGCAAGATGTTTGCAGGATGAATGAAGGGAAATACCAGCTGAAGTGTATCAGACATTAGTAGAAAGTAAACCACAGGGAATATCTGATGTCATTAGGGCCAAAAGAGCCCCACTAAGAGTTAACAGATGGAAATAACTACTAGTTTAGATTCTTTCTCAGGTGTCAATTACTTTTTGTAGGATAGTGTATATGGGAAATGCATAGAGCTATTCCCATCTAGTAAAGTGATGGCATAGGCTAGGAGATGCCATCACACTGATTGGTCCCATCTTCAAGACCCCCATCAATCCTAAACAACACAGGGGCGTTGGTGCTTATTTAGCAGCGCCGTGCAATGAACTGCAGCCGGCCCATTCACATTGTAACTGTCAAGAGGACGAAACACCAAACTTTTTAAGGATTGCTGGGGTCTCAGAGGTCGGCTTCCTGCGGATCATAAAGAAAGGATACATCTAAATGATATATCAGCAGTTTACAAGTTGGGAGATACCATTTTGTATCTGCATCACGGACTGCAAGAAAATCAAACCTCATCATAAGGTTCGATGTCTGATCTTGCTGCAAAACAGTGATTCTTCTAAAAGGTGTTGTATGGTCTGGAAAACCCATTTCAAGAACCCTACAAAGGCTTTCTCAGTAAAGAAGGGGTATTTTGTTCAAGACTTCCGTCAATTAAGTCAGAGTAGAGTGAAAATACAAGAGAACGTCTCTTGAGAGTGTCTGGAATCCTGTAAGCCTTGAAAGCCATCTTCAGAGCAGTAATCACGGTGCGACCACTGCACAGAACAGCTTGAGGTCACTTCAGAAACTACTGTACAATTATACGCTCTTCCATAGAAGAACCATCAGGAAAGGGCAACAGTGGAACATAAAGATCCCACTAAAAAGTGACTGAAGATCCAAGTGTGATGTCTGTCCCTCTGTAGGAGTACAGAGTATAATGCAGACGGACTAACACATTCCAATATAAAGGAATTATCCACAATTCACTGTGTTCCCAATAACAAGGTCATTCTCATTTAAAGGAACCTATCAGTTTTTTACTACATTAAACCAAGGGCATGGTAGAACAGGACTTTTGAAGAGCATTCCCACCATGCCCTGGGTAGACTCGGCAATTTAGGGTATTTCAAGGGAAAATTAGTTTAATTGGGGCACAAGCTGTCTACTAGGTGGTGTCATCATGGTAGACACAGTGGTGCCGAGTCACGGGATCATGCCATGTAAGTTACACCCATTCCTCTGGGATATACACTCCCCCTGATGCCAGTGCTAGGCATGTGCAGTGAGCCAATGAAGCCAAGGTGTATACCTCCACTCACTGCGCATGCTCCAATGGAATATCAGATGTTAGGGGAGTGTAAATCATTCATGAATATCAGGCAAACTTGTCAACCATCTAGTGTGTATGGGGGCGTCCCAACTCTATCCTGACGTCTGCCATAAAAAAGTAGGGTTGGGCATTTTGGATTTCAACATGCCCAATCAGAAGTGTCTGGCAGTAGCTTATTCTCCTCATCCTGATTAGTGTGCATGCCTACAGGGGTTCAGGCGGAATAGCTGTTGGCCGAATTGTAGCAGCGTTCTAAGGGGTCTTCCAAGACTAAAGGGTTTTCTGAGACTAAGATATTGATGATCTATCCAGGTCATCAGCAGATTGGTGGGGCCCGTCATCAGAAGCAGATTGGTGGGGCCCGTCATCAGAAGCAGATTGGTGGGGCCCGTCATCAGAAGCAGATTGGTGGGGCCCGTCATCAGAAGCAGATTGGTGGGGTCGGTCATCAGAAGCAGATTGGTGGGGTCGGTCATCAGAAGCAGATTGGTGGGGTCGGTCATCAGAAGCAGATTGGTGGGGTCGGTCATCAGAAGCAGATTGGTGGGGTCGGTCATCAGAAGCAGATTGGTGGGGTCGGTCATCAGAAGCAGATTGGTGGGGTCGGTCATCAGAAGCAGATTGGTGGGGTCGGTCATCAGAAGCAGATTGGTGGGGTCGGTCATCAGAAGCAGATTGGTGGGGTCGGTCATCAGAAGCAGATTGGTGGGGTCGGTCATCAGAAGCAGATTGGTGGGGTCGGTCATCAGAAGCAGATTGGTGGGGTCGGTCATCAGAAGCAGATTGGTGGGGTCGGTCATCAGAAGCAGATTGGTGGGGTCGGTCATCAGAAGCAGATTGGTGGGGTCGGTCATCAGAAGCAGATTGGTGGGGTCGGTCATCAGAAGCAGATTGGTGGGGTCGGTCATCAGAAGCAGATTGGTGGGGTCGGTCATCAGAAGCAGATTGGTGGGGTCGGTCATCAGAAGCAGATTGGTGGGGTCGGTCATCAGAAGCAGATTGGTGGGGTCGGTCATCAGAAGCAGATTGGTGGGGTCGGTCATCAGAAGCAGATTGGTGGGGTCGGTCATCAGAAACAGATTGGTGGGGTCGGTCATCAAAAGCAGATTGGTGGGGTCGGTCATCAAAAGCAGATTGGTGGGGTCGGTCATCAAAAGCAGATTGGTGGGGTCGGTCATCAAAAGCAGATTGGTGGGGTCAGTCATCAAAAGCAGATTGGTGGGGTCGGTCATCAGAAGCAGATTGGTGGGGTCGGTCATCAGAAGCAGATTGGTGGGGTCGGTCATCAGAAGCAGATTGGTGGGGTCGGTCATCAGAAGCAGATTGGTGGGGTCGGTCATCAGAAGCAGATTGGTGGGGTCGGTCATCAGAAGCAGATTGGTGGGGTCGGTCATCAGAAGCAGATTGGTGGGGTCGGTCATCAAAAGCAGATTGGTGGGGTCGGTCATCAAAAGCAGATTGGTGGGGTCTGCTACTCAGGACTTCCGCCATTCAGTTGTTTGCAATCACTGCTGGAGCAATGCGGCCTTTTCACGACTTACCAGGCACAGTGCCGTACATTTAATAGCAGATGTAACAGGCATAGCAGCTCAATCCCATTCATTTGACTGATGAATATCGAATGAGTTCAGTAGTGTGACCTCTTAAAACAACTGATCGGCAGGGTTCATGAGTGGTGGATCCCCACCCGTAGGGTATTGATGGTCTATCTGGTTATGGTGCTTATTGGATAGGTCCCCGCTGAGTCCGGGGGAGTAATTTTCATACTGACCAGACTTCCTGTTTTCCCACTGTCAACCCAGGAAGTTGGTACGTAGTCAGTCAGTATGACTCTTTTCATTCGGTTCGTACGTGTGTGCTCCCCTATATTCCATAGAATTGTGCGCAGAAGGACTAAATAAAACGTCATACTAATAGACATAATGATGACTTCCTAAGCTGACAGCACAGGAATAGGGAGCCTAGTATGTATAAAAATTACACCTCTAATTCAGTAGGACCTATCCTATAAGCGCCATAACTTAGTTTGGTGATGCATACTACAGCTAACTACAACTGCCACTAGAGGGAGCCTATAAGCTTACTGTACATTTATTACGGAGCTTCAATGTACAGTATACACAGTATGCAGGAGCTCCATCTAGTGGTGGATGGTAATAGACAGGATTTAAACATTTAGTTTTTATGGCTATTACAGGGGATTTAGAACTCTGCACCAGAAAAAAAGAGCTTCAACTGCTAAAAAGAGATATTGACTGATTAATCAGTACAGAAAATGCTAGAACTTTGGCTGAACATAACCTTTAATTTGTGTGACAGTAAACTCTGCACAAACATCTCTTATGCTGTAAGACGATATCTGATTTCCCCAATTTTTGCACAACTCGGGAAAATAAGCTGCTGTTAATACTATCAGGAAATTGAAGACAAGATACTGCGGACATAATACACCAGTAATCCAGGAGATTAGCAGACACTGACAGTATACACCAACGAGACTGGCTGCCCCCTAGGGGAGAGGAAGGGACATGTGACTTTGTAGGACAACAAGTAGCAGGCTCTCTTACCCTTCTTTTTCCGAACCGAAGCTTGCAAAGTAGAAAGAAAGAGTGATTGTCAGAATGAAGCACGTCAAATACAAAACCATTTCATATATCACAGAAGTCTTCTTAATGACCGTGGTATTAACAGTATTTGACGCAGTGATTTAACATTCGGAATATCCATTTACAACTCCCTTTATGGGCATCTAATGGGGATTTAACTATACCAAGAATACATGACTTACATGAGAGGACGCAGTGTAAATGTGTGAACGCTAACTGATTTATCGCGCCCCCATGTTATATGGCAGTGAGAGGCTTCATGCCAAAAGTAAAGTTTACCCCCTTTACAGGAGCTGCTTGACATTAGCACTTTAACTGCCTTGACACGAGGTCCCGCTAGCCCCAACCTAATTTTTATGACTTAGTTTATCTCCACACTGCCGCTAAAATTGCGCAATGCGAGAGTGCGTGAGAACGCTGAATTAAGGAAAAAAATGATTTCCTTCACATTTGTGATGTTTTCACTTATGCAATGTTGCGCTAAAAAAAAAATCTCCCATGTTTACCTATGAAGCCTCCTTTTTAGCACAAACGTACGATTTTTGTGCAATGCGTTTCTAACATTAGAAAGTCGTATTGACTTTTGTGCTAAAAAAAATCACGGCAAAATTGCACAATAAAAACGCACAAGAAAATTGCAAGCGGCGGTGATCTTTTTGCGATAAAAGCAGCGCTGACGTTCAAAAACTGCGAGGATAAAAAAAAAATTGCGATTCTGCCGCGGCGATATGACTCTCACCAGTGTGAAGGAGCCCTTGGGCCTCCTTTACATGAGCGTCGTTTTGACTCTGAGTAGGTGAGTAAAAAAAAAAATTACATCTAAAAGAACCCATGATTTCCTATAGGTTATTTCAGATGAGCGGGTTTTTTTTGCGCACTGAGAAAATCCCGTGTCAATAGTTAGGACATGTCCAATCTTTTGATAGCGCAGCGCCGGCGGCTCCCATAGACTACTAAGGGAGCTGGCCGGCAAAGGGAGCGTCAATCTCGCTAATAGCATGTGCTCGCAGCTGGTATTCATTCAGGTGATTTATAGCCACTTAAGAATGGACCACTCTCTGCAGGGGCCAAATAGCAGCCACATAGGCTACCTCTACGTATTGTATTTGCGTACTACACATACCGCTTCCCCCCAAAATAAAAACTAACCTGAAAATAAGCCCTAGCATGATTGTTCAGGATTTTCGGAGAAGCCTGAAATATAAACCTTACCCTAAAAATAAGCCCTAGTCACACAGTTAATAAAAAGTCAAATAGGAATGCATTAGGTGCGTCATTTACTCAACAGGCCCAGTCCAGGTTCTTCCCGATGCTCACCAGAGTCCTGGAGCGGCTCCCCGAGTCTTCGGCTGACCACACAGGATCCCTTCCCGATTACCAGATTCATAAATCCTGCCTCCATGAAGCGATGACTATGATTGGTTCCTCGAGCATTGTGGCTCAGCCAATCAATGCAGCGCTCGAAGAATCAATCACCTTCTTGGAGGCGGGATTTATGATTCCCTTCTGGGCGGTCGAGGACTAAGGGAATCATGACGGGACTCTGGATGATATTCACAATGGTATCTGCACACAGCAGAATCTGGGTCACATTTTTCCATGCAGATTCCGACTCAAAATCCAAAGCTGCGACTGTAGATTTTTGCAGTGGCTTAGCGCTTGTAGTTTCTGTGGATCCACACAAGGATTTAGCCTTCCTATGTAGAAAATGTCACTTTTTTTCCCCTGCATGTGGATTTCCAATTCACGTGAGGAGAAATCAAAAAGTCAGCGCCGTATAAACTATGGCGTAGATTAGCATTACAGTGAATTAGCCACTTATGAACATTAATTTTCCTGCATATTTGTTCCAGAATTTGTGCAGATTCTACATCAAATGCATTGTGAAATCCATTGTGTGAACAAACAATGCCACTGCTATAGTAATAATATATTATATATATATATATATACACACACACACACACAATAGAATACATATATATTTATATACGTATGTCTTCCTTCTTAGTAAATAACATCTACATGGTTAATTTCTTCAATATCATAGACTGGTATGTGCAAGCAAGATGCTGGCACATGCACCCACACATCTTTCCCGGGCTTAGGAATGTCCTGAGATAGCAGTTTTCTAACCTCCTCCATTCGGGGGGAAGCTACTAGAACAATGAACACAGAATAAGTCTATACACCCTGTTAAGTTTCATTTCTTAGGAATCACGTGTTTAGTAGTAACACACACTTTAAGGCGTTAACATATGTT
The DNA here is from genome assembly GCF_035609145.1 of Eleutherodactylus coqui. NCBI lineage: Eukaryota > Metazoa > Chordata > Amphibia > Anura > Eleutherodactylidae > Eleutherodactylus > Eleutherodactylus coqui. The sequence continues at coordinate 129,972,315 of NC_089847.1, read as the reverse complement.
AACCCATTAGCACCTAGAACCAATTGTGAGTGGTTATGACTTTAGGGGGTGTGTGTATTTCTGTTGCTGCGTCATTTGGGGTACATATGTACTGTGATGTTATGAATAAACCTGAAGCGTACTGATGATTGACCAGCATTGTGTCAGTTTCAGTGTGACCCTGCATGGATGCACTTCTCATTACAATTAATTTGGAGCAGACAGTGAAGTTAAAAGGGATATGACTTATTTCCCATAACACCACTTATCACCTTACTATATTTTAAACATGTAAAAACCAATCTCTTTTCTTCCCTGTGACAATCTATTCGCCATTGAAGTTGACGGTCACCTAGAATGAGAATTCCTTGCCTCTGTCCCTATGACAACACATCCTGCCGCTGTGCTCTTGAAGGTCAGTGTTATCAGAGATAATTGGTCTTTTAATAACCAATCACAATCTAGATTTAACTAACCGATAAAAAAATTAATCTATGAAGTCCGGTGTCCCTATGATAACACTGGATTACCAAAAAGCAGTGGAAGGAAGTGTTGTCATGAGGGAGAGGGATAAAATGCCAGAAATTCAACTCTTAGACCAAATTTTCTGTCCATCACTCCTATCTTGTATAGCTGTGCACATTCTGGACACATCAATAAGTAGTAGAATTGTATGGTGTACATATTCTAGACCTGTCCTGTGCAAGGCACAGCCAAGACATCCCATATCTTACCTTTATCCACTGCTGAGATTGCCCAGAAATTCAAGATAAGAGAAAAATTAGAACTAGAAACCATAGACTTCATAAACATAAGAAAACGGGCATCAATGCATTATGGCTTTTAGTTTTTTTTTTAACTTTTTTTGCAGCCAGCAAATGCATTTTGCAAACACTTGGCAAACTGAGAAGATTTAAGACTCATGCAGAAAAAAACTGCATACAAAAAGATACATAAATATAAAAACACATGCTCATTCCCAGACCAAGCAATAAGGTTCCGACACTCAAAGCAAACCCAAGCTTTATGCCCACCCAATGCTTGGCATGCCAGTAGAGTAACACCCTTACCAAGTTCTTCCAGCTCAGAGGTCATAGATTTAGACCGTAGTGACAGTGCAGTGGTGGGAGCCCGCTTTGGAGGTGGAGGGGCTTCGCATTAGAAAGAAGGATATACACAGATCAATGTCGATATTAGGAGTATTAGCAGTGAATACATACAAACACTAAATAGAAACACAAGACAGCAAAAGGATGATGGGCCACAATGAATATTTCTCTTCTTCCAGAAATGGCACCATGCAATACCAGACATGGCCACTTCATTCATAACACAACTACTAGATGCAAAGACATGCATAGCCGAAATCACACATTCCTCCTGTCCAACAATTAATAGATTTTCACCCATAACATCTTTATATGAGTGATACACATCCTGATGCAACAGTAATTTTGCTTTCATCTGGAATTGTTCTTTTTCTGATCATCAGGTTTATAAAACCCAGTACTGTATCAGCTAATCCTGCTAATAATAATGGGGCCCTAATTCCCATAGAGCGCTTCTTGGTCTGGAGGACTCGACACCTCAGTCCAATGAACATGAACTGTTCATAGATTTAATGAGAATGGTGTAATGCTTCATCTCCCCTGCAGTGGCGCTGCATGGAAATTAAAAACTTGCTGATCGGTTTCCTCATAGCAGATCGCTGAGGGTTCCAGCAGTGGGGCATCCTATGATCAGCTTATTATAGAGGGAACCTTCTAATAACAAGATTGTCTATTGAGGGCAACCTCTTTAAAAGGGGTTTTCCAGTTAGCGCCAGGAATACACCAAGTTCAGAGCGGAAGATGCTGCTCCGACCCCTGTCTAGTGGCCGGCGTTTGTAATTGCAGTTGCAGCTCTCATTGAAATCAATGGAACCCCAGTCTGCAATTACAAATACACTAGACAGAGTCGGAGCAGCGGCTTCCGCTGTGAACCTGATGTATCCTGGCACTGACAGCGGGCGCTAACTGGAAAACTCCCCTTTAGGTCAGAGCTGCAGACAACAAGCCGTGCAACTTGTTTAGAACTTGCACACTACGTTATTTTAACCTTTTGGCCTTGATTTATTGTTTTCTGTGATTTTCTACACTGGATTAGGATGGTTTAGATTTATTAAGCAGCTCACAAATAATATATTTGGTGCATCTCTTTGGCAGCCCGTGTGCCAGAAAACTCAAATCCAGCGGAAGTGCCTCGATAAATTCCCCACTAGGTCTTATTTATAAATAAAATTGCATCATATCGATTTCTATGAATAGAGAGCAGTGCACTGTGGGAGCTCCATTGCCGTTACTACAAAGGCTTCTCTGATGGCAGAATGGGGATAAAAGGTTTCCTGTAGTAAATTTACAAAATCTATAAAATTACTCCAAATACTCAAAAAAAACCAAAAAAAAACAGTTTGTTTAACTATCCCGTTTTTCACAAGATTCTCCTGCGGAACAGAACTGTCCACAAAGTGAACAGGCCCTATAAAATTTGCATAAACTTGGGTGTTTCTGGGCAGAGCAAAAAGAGCTTGTCCCAGTTGGCCCTGTTTTGCTGCAGGAAGCAGACAGCTCCATACATAGTGCAGTGGTCCGAGTGGGTACTGCAGGCTGAGTTCTATTGAAGTGAATGAGGCTTAGCCATCAGTACTAACCCGGGCCACTGTGCAATTTACGGTCTGCTTCTGGAAGCAAAATAGCTAGAAGTGGGACAACCTTTTTAAAGTGGTCTTTCTGCACAGAAATTCCATCGGCAATTTTTATCCCGGGATAAAAATCTCGTCCACACACTGCGGCCAGTCCGCTGCAGCCAAGCCGCGCTGAAATTGACATGCCATGCAGATTTCAAACCCGCGACATGCGAATTTTATCGCCATTTCTGCTGCGCCCATCTCTCCTCTCTATGGGTATTCAGAAAAGTAGGATGATTATAGATATCTGCTAAGTACATGCAAAATCAAATCCTTGAACAGGATATGCAAAAAACATGAAAAATACCGAATTGCATATATTAGGAATCTGTACAGTCTGTTCCGCTCTACTAGTCAGGGACGCTTCGAGGGGAGGGCAACACGGTACTTTAGCACTCCCAGATAAAATGCTCACGCATGGCTCAGCCGAGAGGTACAGGAGCTGAACATGCCTCCGTGTGCTGATGACTGAGCTCTCTGTGGTATTGTCCAGCTGGGTTTGCAGCGGGTAAAAATGGCATAATAATGCATGCTGTGGTCATGAAGAAATGATTTCCCTGGTGTATCCTGTGCACATTAGCTTCCTCAGCTCTCTCTGTCTCTTCCCGGATCAGTGGTATTATTCTTTTCTGGCATAGAATACAAGTCGCATGTTTCTGCTCGTTGCCATAGTGAATTTTACAGAAAATAGCTTTGGGGACTAAAGTTGAAAAATAAAACAAAATAATGTAACACAAAAAAAAAGAAATCACAGTTTAATTAAAGAGCCCTGTCATCAATATGAAATACAGCCTATGAAGTCTGCAGGAACATGTGATGCCTCCGCTATACAGACGACGTACAAAGTGACAGATTTAGTCTCATCAGCCTATAACTGTGCAAGATGAAACTTTTTCCACCACAGGTCTTACATCTGCTGAGATGCAGAAATCCATCCACTTCCTGATAAATATCGTACAAGTGAAGACAATATAGAAGGTCCGTAACATTACAAAATACCACCTGCCTTTCAGACATCCACAGCAGATTGAGTGTTACATATCTGTACCTTTCTTCCTGGCTGTATCGTCCGGGTCCAGACTCCTGGTCACCGTTACCACCTTGAGGACGAGATGGTTGCCCCCCTGCCTGATCATGTTAACCACTTGCCGGTGTCCGACTTTCACTACATTCTCATTGTTTACCTGTAGCAAGAAATATTGATACATTAGTGTCTTAAGGCTGGGAACATTCAGATACGGTTTAAAATAAGCAACGGAGTCAAAGCACCTCAAAAAGAAGAAATATAATAAACATCATGACAAATACAGAACTAACAGCTTCAAAAACTGTAAAGATGACATGAAGATACAAGAAGATGGGAATGCACAAAGCAAAAATTACTATCGGCTAAAGAGGAAAAATAGAGGTTAGTCATAAGTATAAGGTAAGTGGCCTGAAGGAGGTTGTACAGCTTCGTAATAGATAGCCCAAGATTTATTAAAGATTATCCAAGTTCCGCATCGTCTCCTAGACAGCCGTGCTGATCTTCAGCTTTAGTCACTATTTCTCCCAAGTTGTAAGTATAATCTGTAGTGACCCAGCACATCATCCTGGTCCCCTCCATAAATGTCATACATGTTTGTCCTATGTTGATGCACTGTGCAAACCTGTCTTGTCATTTTCAGTATGTGTGTTTCACAGCTGCAGCGCTAGAAGGGTTAAGTGTACAATAAAATCCAAAGCCTGCATGTAAATGTATCAAGTCTGTCATATCATGTGGTGTGAGAGGAGGTTATAAAAGGGAGTGTATGAGAGCGGGAAGAGAGTCCATGTCTTCAGGAGTTGGGTGATACAGGAGGTCCAGGTACATGGGGACACCTTTAGTCCTCATGTGCTGAAGCATGGAGGAGGAGGAGGAGAAACTTCCCATGTCAAGTCTGTTTGGATGTTAATGGAGTGAGTCCCAGAGAGAGAGAGAGAGCAATTGCAAGTAACTACTTCTTTTCAAGGCCAGGGCAGAGGTACTACGACAAACCCATGCGTCTACCAGACTGGGTGGAGGTACTGCAAGAGAAATAATCACTGCTCACACCCGTGCGTCTTTGAGCTTGTAAGAGCCGTGTGGAGGTACTACGTTTTGAAGACTAGCTTGTTTACCTGCACGGTGAAGTCTATAAGTGAACTGCCTTGTAATAATTGTTCAACATTTTCAAGTAAAATTTGCGGGGCTCTAACCATTCCTAGGGACCCATGGTACTAAGAAACTGTCTGACACTGAGTTTATTGTCCGCTGAGGGTCATACTGGTGTGTGAAGGAACGGTGGCGTCACCCGTGACAACTACAACCCCTGTTCTCCTGTTTAGTGGGCATTCCCTATCCTAGGGGTGTCCTAGGTGGCCTGCAGTGATACTCTGGCCTTGGCTGCGTGTGTGCCTCCGGGAAGGAGTCTGGTAATTGCCACCGTGACACGTCAGCACTCTACCCTCCCAGCTCCCCGCGTTTTTCAGGTGTCCGGGGTCTCCTTATGGGATGCTGCATAAGACACTCCTGGCTACGGATCAGATTGATTACCTACTAAAAAACAAGGAGCTAATCAACTCCGGGCAGCAGGTGCTGATATGTGAATAGTTTATTATCCCCCTGTGACCGTCTCGACCTCCAGAGTTACTGTAAAGGGAAATTCTTCATTTTATTTCACTTACTTATAAAATAGAGAACTGCGCTACTTTATAAAAGTTTAAACTCCGGTCCTAATTTTCTTTTTTTTTTTTTGCACATTTGAAGAGTACACTATGGATATCTCCTGTGTAGCGCATCCAGGGGCTAACTGAATGAAATAAAACACATCAGCCATCACATGACTCCCCACATGTAATGTGACCTCTTGTATTCACATAGAACATGTGCATATGCTTGCAAACTTTTATAAACTACCTTCAGGGAACACACAAAGTACTGCAAAAGTGTTGTGTGTAGATCACACCCTTTTCCACAGACCACACCCTATTTGCATGCCATAGTAATAAGCCCCCACAGTTATTAGCCCCTCTTTGCTATACTCCTCTCTTTCACTCCCCCGCCACTTCTTTTATTGTTCCACTTCTCAGCTCTCCTGATAGCATTTGTATCATTGAGCCAATGATTGGCTGTAGAGGTCATGTGCTCAGACAGCACTTGATCATGCTTACCAAAAGTGGGTGTAGACCAGTGGCACTGCAGTTGGAATGGCGGGGGAAGGGGGGATGGGGGAAGAGTTAAGTATAGTTTTTTTTATTTCACAGCATTCAGGCATTTTATAAAAAAATTCAAAGCCGCTAGACTGCGACTCTCTCCTTCACGCTCCTCTCCTTCCACGTTCTCCAGATAAGTGGATGGTATCCATATTTTTTGGCAGCCTCCCAGATGCTCTGGGAGAGTTGGCAAGTATGCAGAACCCGATCAATATGCATCAAACATCCAACCAAATAGGACTATTACAGTAATGACCAGCTCAAATCTACTTGGAGGTTATGGGTTCATTTTCTAGTTCGTTTCTCAGTCTGTGTGATGCTATTATATGGACCTACCACAGATGATGCTTGGAGGAAGATACAGACACTATCACAGATACTGATGATCACACAGCTCCTGTCATACAGGTATAATAGAGGAGGAAATCACAACTCATCCTCCTAACTGTACACTTATGGTCCGTAGCCTGTTTAGAACATAGAAGGCAATGATACTGTCCCCCAGCAGGCAAAAATGGTATAAGATGTGAAACAAAGTAAAAAAATCTCACCATCCGGACAGGGGGCATCAGACAGGGGGCTGCACTGCATGGAAAGGGCTGGAATACACGGAGAAGACCTCCAGAGAATAACAGGCAAATCAGGTGAGGAATGCAGGGATGGAAAAATGTCTTTTCCCCAGAGTGGCCCTTTAACCAGTGACACATCGACTTTTATAGTAATTGCAGATCACAGGTAAAAGCTGCGCTACTTCTGCATGTCTCCAATTAAATACTGTGATTTACTGTAACGCCGCAGTCCAGGGCCGGCCCCCATGCTAGGCCAACATATTGTTATGATCTTTTATCACCCCCAAAACACACGTTTCTTAGCAGGTAATGAATGCAGAAAAAACCCTTCACTCTGCAGATAGGCTGTGGAGTAAGTGGGTTTCTGCATCGAACGTTAAATAACATCCCTCCACATAATGATGCAAACAGATGGCCCAGCGCAAAAGCAGTTTATCACTTTTTATAGCCAAGAATTCGCGCGCTTGATTAATATTCCGTTGATTTATTGCATAATGGTGATCTATAGGAAAATACAAGCAAACGTTCAATTGCTTCTTCATGGCTTTTATTGAAAAATCGCTCTAGAGCACTCCATGCCATTACCTCTAGTGGTAAATTAGTCCGTAACGCGCGCCCTATCAAGAACCGGTTTGTGACCCTTGAAATATAAATGATTTAATGGTATTCTGCATCAATGCCATGAAGGATACAAGCTCCGTATGCAGATGATCTAGTGCGATATATCAGATAGAAGAATGATCTGACAATTAGTAGAGAGGAAGTAGAAACACTTGTACCGGGGGCCTTCCAACCATCACACATGTGCCACTTGGAGGTCACCTGTGTGGTTGAGGGGCAACTGCAACCCTTGTACAACTAAAAGTGACATCCCTGATAGATTGTAGAAAGTTACCTTAAGGCTTCTTTCACACGAGCGCATAAACGGCAACGTTTTTACGCCCGGCCAATATATGCGACCATCCGAGCCATTGGTTTCCAATGTATCTGTTCACATGAGCGAATATACGGCGCGTTAAAACGCTGAATCGTAAAAAAATTAAACATTCGTCCTTTTCAGGCGATTTTATGGCACTGGCGAGAAAACTTAAAAACGCCTACACTCGTATGAAAGAGCCCTTATAATGCAAAAAGCCAGCTCCATTATACAACCAGGTTCAAGTAATCTTTCAGCTCGGGATACAACAAACTAAAGCGTAAGCTCTAAGGTGGATCTTACATGAGCGCATTACAGGTACAATTATGTCCCCACAATATGGTTGAGTGCACGGCCGGCCTTAGCCACGTGTAGCCTGTGTGGCCGTACAGGTTGATGGCCACAAGTCCGTAGAGGAGGCAATGTAAGTTGAGGGCAATCAGTCCCTTTAGGTCCACCTGGCCATATGACCTTCTTCCATTCGACCCCTTAACACCCCCCCCCCCCCCCGGTTGATCCGCAATTGATGACCTATCCTAATAGCTCATCAATAGCTAAAATGTGGAACAACCTGTTTAAGGAATAAGCAAATCTGCCCCATATGTGCAAAAAATGTTTCCCGACGCTCCACAGCTCTACGACAAGATCAACATTCAGACAAGGACTCTATACTTGTTTCAAGAAGTCATTTAAGCATTTCTCGAAGCGTTCAACTGTTTCTGCTAAAACCAGTTCTTGATGATTTAACGACTTTATTGCTCATACACTAAAGAGCCTCGTCATCTCTGAGGACTGAATCCTCTGTAATGTCCCTAATTCATGAAGCCAAGGCTTTTTTAATTATCCTACTGTCTTTACAAGCAGCTGATTGACACGGAGGATCTAGACACACTTTAAAAATGTGGTATACTGAGGGATCTCCATTTAGGGCAGTGACATCAGAGCACAATTCGTACGATATGCCGCGCTGCTCCCGATTTATCCACTCACGTGACGCAAGTGCCCAATTACAATTGGAACTGAAATGCCTCACAGGAACACTGGATCAAAAAAGGAGTGATCAGTTAGGTTGCAACTTGCTCTTGGTTCATGAATCAGACATACTTACGACAAATGAACGACAAATGATTTGTGTAACTCTGGACATCCTGATTCTAACATGACGGGGAGACCAGGGTTAACAGCTATTTGGCAATTACGATGCTGGTCTAATTTACAAGGCTTTATAGAGGGAGGTGCCGGAGTTCCTGGTACCCTTGTAGTGATTGATTGAAGAAGCTGTTTGTTTGCAGCATGTGCCCCCCTGGAGTAACCTACAGACCCCCTTAATAAGAAAGTGCGGTTATGTTCCTGTGATTGCATATGAAGCTCATTTTACCACGTTTGACGCCCAGCGTGCTGCTCTTTTAGTGCCGTCCAGTTTTCAGGGCCGCAGGATATCAAGCAACATTAACATCACATTTCTATGTAGTAAGCAAGAGCAAACATTACAGGCATCTAGAACATTTACAGGCATCCTGAAATACAAGACACTTTAAGCCAAATATATTTATATGCTTTTTGTAGACAACCCCTTGGCTTCTGCAGTATGGTTACTGGTGATAGCAGTAACCGTATGCATTTAATCTAGCATTCCTGGTTTATGTTCCAGTACTTTGTTTTAAATAATCTGAATTCAGTCTTGCTCCCATGGTCATATCTAGTCCAGCCTTGTTTCCTAGTTTCAGGTTTGTCTCCATTCACGATTATCTGCCTAGCCTTGGTCGATTATGCCAGCTTGCTCGTTTTGTTTCTGTTTTGCGTCCTAATACCATTGTGCTCTTTGGGACAATATTTTAAATAAGGGTCGCCAGAAGAAACAACTGAGGACTACTTAGGGACAGTAGTATTTGGTGTTAGGGTCAGTGTCATGGAGAGATTAGAGAAAAACTTAGAGACCTAGTTTTAGGGATTAAATTTCTCTGGTTCACCTTTGTGATATCCTGAATGATGAGGATAAACTGACACTCTGCCTCTGCCACCCAATGGTGAGTCCCTAGTTTTGTATTAGTGTTTTCTATTGAATTCATATGCCCTTCATATCAATACTTAGGATGTCCAGTTATTACACAATTCATTTCTACTGTTAGGCCGCCTGCACACGGGCGGATTTGCATTGCAAAATCTAGAGCGGGCGTCCACCTTCGGATTTCGCAGCAAATACTGCCCATAAACATGCTATGGACAAAATCACTTTTTCTTCTACACGAGCGGAAATAAATTGAGATTTTCCGCTCGTGGAGGAAAAAAAACAAAACGCAGCACGTTCTATTTTTGTGAGGACCATCCGCAGTACAGATGAAGAAAACAGAAAGCAGGTATGCACAGACGCCGCTACTGCCAGGGCTGGATTTCGCTGTGGGGATCTGCCTGCAGAATCCAACCCGCTCGTGTGCAGGCGGAGTGCTGATGGTTGGGAGTGACTTGTGTGTCAAACTGCTGTATAGTCAGTATTAAATACCTATGTGTGCGCTGAATGAAGTGACAGGACTGTAATGTGAATTCGTGTTTAGTGCTTGTGTCTTATTCTTGGTTTTGCTTCATTACATAAGCAGAATCATTTGTAGAGCTCAACACGTGGCGTAGCATGTGAAGATGATGGAGACTGTGCAAAATGAATTCAGTAGGTTGTGGACAAGAGGCTGCGGAGGAGACGAACTTCATGGATCCTAGCAGAGACTGATAATGGAGTACATTTACACCATTAGAGACTGTGTGGGTTGAGGACGACCACTAATGTTTCTGGGTTTATTCAAAGCCCAACCCTTCCAAAACCTTTACCAGGGATTACCTACTAGAGCCTCGTGGGGTGCAGAGTGTTAAGGCAGCAGTATGCAGCCCTAAGCTCTCACGACCTGAACGTTGCAGCTTCAAACCCCGCATGGTTCAGGTAGCCGGCCAAAGGTTGACTCAGCCTTCCATCCTACTGAGGTCGGTAAAATGAGTACTTAGCTTGCTGGGGGGTAAATATAATTGGGGAAGGCAATGGCAAACCACCTCACAAAAACAGTCTGCCTAGAAAACGTTACGGTGTGATGTCACCGGAGGAGTCGGTCACAACTTGGCGCTTGCACCAGGGGACCTTACCTTTACCGTACCTATTTATGCCTCTAGCAGTCAAATAAGGATACCAAAACGCAAAAACACTCTTAAGCAGACCATTATGTTAAAGTGAACTGCTTTTTTTGGGGTTAAATGAATGAATATAATAGTAAATTGCATTAATTATCCCTCCCACATGCTTTATACTACAGCTCTGCTTGTCCATATTGCACTTGGAAAGCAGGAGGTGATTTGCATAATGGATGAGGATGAAATAATTATAAAATTCTTCTTCTCTGATCGGTGGTTCAGTGGGCTGTTATTTCCACATATGCCTTCACAAGGGGGAATTTGCTGCTGATTTGCTACAGCAGAAAACTGGCAGCAAATACGCGGGGGCCAAATCCGTGCTAAAAGGTGTGGCTTCTGCAGTGAATTTTGGTGAGGATTTGCTGCCGGCATCCACCTTTGCCTCTCAGATTCTGAAATCCGCTTTCAAAGCCCGCAGCATAAACGGATGCCGATTAAGAATCTGCAGCGCATTTCAAAATACGTATACTGCGGATTCTTGTGATAGACGATGATTAGTCAGTGTAAAATGTCTATTGATTTGTATAAACCAAATGTATTATGCTATTGTAATGACTTCAGCCTAATGTGGAACTCTGCTGCATAAGGAAAGAGTTAAATCACAGTGTTATATGTTATTGCTTGTGTTCATCTTGGATGTTTCCCCAGCCCTGCCCCCACACAGAAACTTCTTAAATAACACAGAGACCTCTCAAACAATGACTTGTCACGAGCACAGAAATTCCTTCAGCTAGGACAAAGTCCAAGCTACATTGGACTTGAGAGAGGTGTGGGGAGAGGGAGGCAGGAGTTCTATATGATCCGACAAATGAGAATCTTATATGTTACTGATGTAATCTGTTGCACGCCCATTAAAGGGCGGTTATCATGTGTTATAATAAAAGCCTGAGACTCTACACATTTAGGTAGAGACTCTCCCGGTTTAGACCAGCATTTGTGTCTGATCTGGTCGATGATGTGTGCACACTATACAATTTGGAAGCTACAGAAATACCCCGAAGCCTGCTGGAGAAAATATGATCTAGCACATTCTGCGCGGAAATGTTCAGCTGCATGTAGATCTACACATCCTGTACTGCAAAGGTTGTGGATTTTCCGAAGTGGAAATCCTGCAGCATTTACGTCCCATGTGAAATCCGCACCATCTACAGTACAAGCTACGTGGGAAAGACGTCTCCATCCACATGGGGTCAAGAAAATCCACAAGGAATCTGTAGAGAAACTGACGGGTGGGGAAGATTTTATATATCCGCCATCTGTCAATTTATGCAGCGGTTGTTCACAGCAGATTTCACCTTTTCTAATGAAGACGTGAAATTTGCATCAAAATCTGCATTAAACCACAGTGGCCGCGCTGCTGTAGAAAGTCAGCTAGTATGAACATGCCCTTCAGGCCTCCTGCACACGGGCAACACGGCATCGCCGTGAGAAAACCGCAGCGATATCGCATCGCCGGTCTGTGCAATATCGCTGCGCTTTCTGACAGCGATACCACAACTTTTCAGCACCACTTGCGACAATTTTCGGTGGGGTATGGGGGTGTTGTCTGGGCTTGAAATATAAGTCCTACCCCAAAAATAGGTTGCAGGGGGGAAAAAAAAGTATACATCAACAGCGCTGTCCGTGGCTCAGCTGCATCATCTCTTCTGGACGGGAATTGAAAAATCCTCGCCTTTTGGAAGCATTGCCTCTGATTGGCTGATGCTTAGCCAATCAGAGCCAGCACTCGACCCAATCACAGCCATTAATCGAGTGCTAGATTTGATTGGCTAAGCGTCAGCCAATCAGAGGCAGCACTTTTGGGAAGCGTGGATTTTTCAATCCCTGGCCAGAAGAGGTGAAGAGGACCAGTGCCGGGATCGGGAGGAAGCTGCAGCAGCGCCAGACACTAAATGAATACTTAAAAAAAAAAATTTCCCTGCAGCTAGGGCCTAGGTTATGGCTTTGACATGAAAACCGCAATTTCGTGCAATGCAACAGAGAGGAAGGCTCCATAGGGAAACATGGGCTACAAAACCTCGCAGGTTATGTGCATATCGCGAAATCAGCGAGGTTTTGGACTAGCAATGTTGCAGACTACAAAACATTGCAAATGTGAAGGAACCCATAGGAAAGCATGGGCTTCACATACATGCAATTTGGAGCATTGTAGCAACGCGAGAAAATAGCGCACTTTGTTGCTCGTGTGAAGGAGGCCTTAAAGAAACTCTTGTGAAAAGTGTGGAAAATTCTGGACAATCAAAGCAGGTGTCGTGTCTTGGACTAATAAAGATGGAAGAATACCTCTGCAGCGCCACCTATAGGATGGCAGCATTCTTGCAAGTCAGACCATTTATACAGGTCTTTATAACAATAATTGGGAATCGACCAAAAGCCAAAATCAATCCACAGACAGCTGGTTCGGGTCTTTGCTCATCATCAGTGTGCAGTAGGATTCTGGCTTGAGAGGCCTATGGCGTGGGTCAGGGGTCTCCCCTTAAACAGGCACCTAGAAGGTGAATATACACACCTAGGAGGTGAGTGAGGAGACTCCTCTGGGAAATATAAGCAAAATAATTCTAGGTGCTCTCCTTAAGGAGAGGCGATACCCTTCCGGACCCACGTCATAGGCCTGTCACCAGGCGTAAGCACTATAAATGAAGCTAAAGTGCTCATATGGCAGGTTCATTGGAGCCCGGGGAGGTATTTCCTATACTTCCCCGACTCCCAAATCCATTCAGACCATGGAGCTGGACTGCTAGCTGCACGGTCCACTCTGACTTTAAGGGGTGACAGCGCTGCATCGGGGAGCTGGGTAAGTATAAGAAATACCTCCCTGAGCTCCAGGGAACCTACTGTATGAGAACCATAACTACGTTTATGATGCTATACCTGGTGACAGGTTCCTTTAACATGTATACTCCAGGGTACAAAGCAAGAACAGGCAATGACCGTCATTGCCTATATGGCGTACTGTTCCCTCGTATAGTAACTAGCCCGAAACTCCAAAATACATGAAAAACAGCAACACGAGGAGCGTAAAGCGGTCTTAAACTATAGATCCTTTTATTATAGAAAATGTTAAAATACCGAAACATAAACACAAAAAAAAGAATAGGAGGATGACACAAAACTCAGTGCACACTATGGAGTATTCGCCATACCTCACAATCGTATCACATGGACCATTGTGGATTACTAGAATCCGAATATGTTCATAGAAATCTATATGCGGTCGATTCCACAAAGGCCTGAATACTAAGGTAATACTACTAAGGTAAGACTACTAAGGTAAGACTACTAAGGTAAGACTACTAAGGTAATACTACTAAGGTAAGACTACTAAGGTAAGACTACTAAGGTAAGACTACTAAGGTAAGACTACTAAGGTAAGACTACTAAGGTAAGACTACTAAGGTAAGAATACTAAGGTAAGAATACTAAGGTAAGACTACATACTCCTAAATCGTATAGCACAACACCCCGATGCATAGTTCGCATTTTCTGCCTCAGGAGGTGATAACCAACATGTATGTCTCCATCAACCTCATAAAAGCACCGACTAGTGTCATGGCGCATGCACCGGATTTACCGAAGTGATCGAAAATGCGCCAACAGCGCTCAAGCGCTTGAACATACGCATGAACCGCGAATACTCCCGCGCACTTGCCAAGCACCAAAAGAGGCCACCGAGGATACCATATAGGAACCCCACAAAGGTTATCAAACCCCACAAAGATTATATTCCTATACGGGGTGTTAGAGATTTTATTGTTTAACGCTTCCATGATGCGTACGGCGGTGGGGCGCAGGCAGATGGATTCCCCGGGGGTTGGGTGCCTTCGGCGGCCTCCTTAGGCATTCAGCAAGTGCGCATGACTTGGCGCAGACTGTTGAAGTGCTTGAGCTCTGTTGCGGGGGCCAATGTGGCGCATTTATGACATCAGGGTCACATGGGGTAGCATTTAATGCTGGTTATCACCTTCTAGTTGTGTTCTACTATTTATGGGTTTTATTAACTTTGTACTTTGGGCCTTTTGTGAAATTCCATATATCTTTCTATGTATATATTCGCATTATAGTAATCCATAAATGGTCCACGTGATACGATTGTGTGGTATGGCTAATGCCTGTAGTGTGCACCAAGTTTTGTGATCCTTTAAGGTCTTTTTGGTATTTTAACATGTTTAATAACAAAAAGATGCATTTTAAGGAAGTATTGGACTCCTTGTGTGGCTGTTTATCATGTAAACTGCAGAGCAGTTCTGGGTAATTCAGGGGTGTATGATGGGGAAGATGTAAAAAAAAAAAAAACAGCAAGCTGAGCATCTCTTTATGGCACCCAAACCTCCTGTCATCCCCCCCACCCCCACCCAGAAGTGAAGGCAAACGAAGACCTGCAGGACCAGACAGCAGATCCGCAGGTTAGATATCTGATGTGCTTCGGCCATTTGTCTCGCAGTCCTGAATCGAGGACATGAATAGCGGCTACTATTTGCATCTCTGCATAATCATCGCTCGGGTGGAATCGCTCGTTAGGTTTCGCTGCAGGTGGGTTTGCACTTCATCAACATATATTACATCCACAATGATATCGCCACACTGTAAGCTGCAGCAGATATGAAGTGCGCCATCAGATGGACCCCTGAAGCCTCTCATCTATGAAGCAGAAATACATTTATATCTCTTAAAGGAAGAAGAAACATTTCTGACATCAGCCAAGGAAACCGTAGCTGCTGCACAGCCGATATTACTCACATACATCACTGGCCGGCCAACGATGGCCCAGGGGGCAAGTATAACAAAATGGTCCGCAGCTCAGCAGGCAAGAGGCAGGATTTACACTAATGTTACTGGAATGCATCCAGAAGTAGCTGTGTGTATTGGATCAGTGCCTGAATCTACTCAGAGACAGACGGGCAGCAATGAAAAAGTGGTGGCAAAGGGGGCACAAACTTCTGCTAGGAGCCGAAAGTGAGTCTATCAGCAGCTTTGACCATGCAGAGCGGCTGCCAGCGCTAGGTAGGGGCAGGGGATTATACAGACTCTACGGATGGTCTTATCAGCAGGACTCGGGAAATTAAGTTTAATCCCTCCACCGCTCCGGGAAATGCCCTGAACTTGGGTCTTAGTGCCCTCTGCGCTCTACATTGAGCAGCTGTGCAGCTCTGATTGACAGCGGTAGCATCCAACTAGGAGACCGCCACAGCTGTCAATCAGGACTGTGCAGCAGTTTAAAGGGTATTTTGGACTGATCTGCTCCACCAGTTGATCGGCGGATCGTCAGTGCAGTGGGCTAGATGCCATCATCAGTGGAAAGCGCAGGGGGCTACACAGAACCCCCAGTCTCTAAATCATTGGGCATCCCAAACGTCACTGAATAGGGGATAAGTACTTTTTGTGGGACGACCCCTTTAAACCCCCTCAAAAGCTAGTATTTGAGAGATATACAAGCCAGCCCGCCATCTGCAGACAGCACTGTTCCGATTTTGCTCCTCGTCGGTTCAGAGTAGAGTTTTGGATGTATTTTGGAAGGTTCTGGTTCTCCTTGTGGAGATCCAGCTGGTGTAGGAGGTCTTACAGGCAATGCTTTCTGGGAAAGGTATGCAAATTAGCTCTCCTCCAAAAGGAAGAAAACTAGCTCTCTACTGCCACCTACCTGTAAGTGAACTAGAAAGTAAATCCATGTCTGACCCACTGAAGGGTTTGCACAGCAGCTGTATCCCCACAAGGAGAATCAGTACTTTCTGAGCGCACACTTGAGCACTAGACAGTCAGGTGCGCCAAACTGGGTATGTAAAGACAATAAATGTAACCGCCTTTAGAACTGCCAGTCCCAACAGGCAGAGAAGCCAGCTGCACTAGAACCAGAGCCCTAATGCAGAGACATGTGCTCTTATAATGAATCCACTAACTGTCTCTTAGTAACACAAGGCCACACCTGCTGCAGAACTGCTTTTTTAATCCTCTGAGCGAGAGCAGTGCCATAGGAACCCTGCCAACCTTCGCGCTGACCCCCATTAGTAAAGTACGTCAGTCCACAAGAGACGACCATAGAGTACTAAACAAAGTAGCAGCTGTAGGGGGTATGGAGGGAACACTTGCAGGTAGGGAAAGGGAGGAGGCGTTTTCTGCGGCAGGTGCGTTGATTTCTACAAGCCTCAGGTGGCTCTCACACGACCCGCGCATCCGATCTGCGGTAAAACATGGGCATTGAAAGGCATGTACTTTCGATTTTTCCTTCACGCTTGCGAATGCAAATTGCATATTCCGCATGCGGAAGAAAAATCTCAGCATGCTCTATTTCGCTGCGAAATCTGTGCAGACGGCTTCCATCAAAATTACACTAAGTGACGTGTGGGAAATAAAAAAAACAAAAAAAAAAACTGCGTGCCTCTGCTGTTATCCACGATACAGTGTAATGAGGCACAGAGGGTCACTGGCCGGGCTCACAGCCGGAATCCAACCCATTTTTGTCAGTCTGGCCTCACTCAGATGAGCGAAACAGTTACAGTAATGTCTACCATGAATCTGCCCCTACGGGGGTAAGTACCCTTGGATAAGTCCACACAGTGATCTACATGTGGATTTAGCCCAGTTCAATGGGACAAATGCACATGATTATTTCCCATTAAGAAGTGCCATGCAACGTCTTTTACTAGACTTTGGCGCAGATTACCATTGAAAGCAACTTTTGGACACAGATTTCACTTTGCACTTGATATGGAATTGGCGCAAAGTCCACGGCAAATCCGTGACGAAATCCGCCATCTGAACAATCTGATGGGCTTTTCCTACAACGGCAAATCTGCACCAACTGGGATGGATTTCGACGGGGATTTTACTTCCTTTTTTGGAGGTGAAGTCCGTAGCATAAATGGACTTGCGGGAGATTTATAATCCGCATCACTTGTCACGTCCGCTGCAGATTTTGTACAGAAATTTTCCTTACCACGTAGAAGAGGGTTTTTAAAAATGTGCCGCATTTCCGCCCCTTGTGGACGCACCTCCTTCCATCTGTGCACACATACGCCTCAGCCGTTAAAATGACATAAGTACCACCAACAGTGCAGCGTTCACACGACGGATTTTACCATGTGCAGATTGTGGCAACTGCATGCGAAGAGCCCCGGCGGACGTTTGTAGCTCGGCACGCACCGCAGTGATGTCAGACTGAATGCAGCGGTGGCCGAGCATGCACGGCTGCTGCTCCATTCATTTCAATGGGACTGATGGATATCGCCAAGTGCAAGCTCTCCGCCATCTCCGGCAGCCCCAATGAAGGTGAATGGAGCCGCGCCTGCAAGAGCCCCATACCATTCAGTCTGCTCCTGTCCGGAGCCAGTAGTGAGGGGGACATGAGACCCCAATTCTTGGCATCAGTAGTGGTCTCCACTGACAGACTTTCCTCACCTATGCCATGGATAGGTGATAAGTGTTTTCTGGTACCAGCCCTCCAACCACTGAATTGCCGACTTTAAATTCGTTTTAAAATTTGAAAAAGGTTGCAAATGATTTTTCCAGAAAAGCAGCGAATAGCGCCGTGCGCCTGACAGTACGAATGTCATCAGAAAGGTTCCAGCGATCCATCAGCCGTCAGAGTACAGTAATTCCTTCTCCTACGCCGCGCCGGCACAAAGGCCCTGTCCTGTAAGCTCCCGGGAAATTTATGCTCCCATGTCAAGTCTACAGTGGAGGAGAATGTTTTATATCGGCCATAACTCTCCCGGCCGCCGGATGAAGTGGATCCACCAGCGCTGAAACAGACATTAGTCCTAAGCTTACAACTTCCTGCAGATGACAGCACCCAGTTTATAGCGGAGCGCCTCGTCCGCTTCCATGTACCAGGGCTCCTTCGCTCTACGATGCGCAATACAAGACGAAAACAGCAATTAGGGAGGATATTTTTAACTGACCTAAAAATGGATATTGTGGATTGCATCCATGTATAAATGTGTGATGTGACAGCCCGTCCATCAGGGCCTAAACGGCCTGCGCAATAGATGAAAAAAAGGCTTTTGATACTTTTTACTCAAATTGTAAAAGCTAAGAAAAAAAAAGTTAACAAGAAGTTGAGCACTACTGTGTATCTGTTATCGGTCTTAAAGGGGAGGTCTGATATATTCACCAGTGGAGGGGGAATGATGTGATCAAGTAAAAAACACAACACTCACCTCACATACTGTCCGCTTCTCTCCCGCAGCGGCTCCCGGACGGTTTGTATATACATTGGCTGCAGCAGCGATGTACTTGCTTTAACCACATGACAGCCGCAGCCAATGCCCTGCTGGTAAACATCAGGGATGCCCTGCGCCGATCAACTACAAGCATGTGACCTGCGTACGGGATGTCACTGGGGTCAGAAGGGAGCAACTGAATAAATTAAAGGGTTTGGCTGAGATTTTTATTTATTTTTTTTTTGAGTGGGTAAAACCCCGTTCCCCATGCCATAAAATAAACCGTCATATACTCACCCCCTCCCAACGCGAGTCGCATGTGCATCCACTTGTCTGCACAGCCACCATCTTTGGCTAGGTTTGCCTTGCAGTGTTCATTTGATGTGACAGATTCCTTTTACTGCTGGTACACGGCTGCCAAACCTGCATGATCTACTTCATATTACAGCCCATTAAGCCCGTTACATAGGGTGATGTCACAGCGCCATTAATCAGTGACATCATGGATGGCTGAGTTATAGGAAAGGCTCGCGCTCTGCATTAGGCGACATGGTCAAGCACATGGCAGCCCGTGCAGAAAATATGAAATCCTTGCCCTGAATGTCACCGGATCGCTGATCCCTTATAGGAAGATGTAAGACGATGAGCGCACTATGCAGTGAGGGGGACGCTCCTGGGGATCTACTATGATTAGGGGGTACTTGAGATCAGACTGACTGGGTGGGCTCTGTCACTAATTACTCATCAGACACGTCTAATTCTTTGTCGCGCTGCGAACCAACTGAGCGGCGACTGCAAAGCTCCAACCCCCCAGTGGCTCCGCAGTAACTGCGCTCCGCACGTCTCGGGGGCTTATCAACATACACAATACCGGAAGAGTTATTGCATCCTAATATCCTTTTATTTCTCCGCAGTTTCTTTGCGCACAGCAACAATAACTGATAAAACATGTTGACTTTTGCAGGCTGTACAGCAAAGCTGCAGGGACACCAAAGCAATCAACTCCAAAAAGCTTCAATGTCATCTAAAAGTGAGAAGCAGAATTAAGAGAGTGGAGGCGATGCGACTTCTTCCACGACTGCACAGGATTCTCTACCTACAGAAGATTTTGTGTTCATAGAAGGTGGAGGGATTTCACATCAATGGAATCCCTCAAAAGGATCAAAACTGGTCTACATGTTATACCTTTTTCGACCACTAGGGGCAGCTACCATGGAGCAGCCATTCTATCCTCTTGTATTACGTTTCATGGTATTCTTGCCACAAAAGTGTTATTTTGCCATTTTGTCACGGTTTGTCTTTGTTGGCTGACGAGGTCCGAGACCAAAGATGGCGACATCTTCAATATCCAAACAATTGGTCATGAACATCTGATTGACGCGGGTCCATCTATGGGACCTACAGCATCTCCAGTTCTGGTCCCCATTGCCCCGGCCGAATACAGCAGACAGAAACTGACTATTGGCCGGTTTTTTAACTTCCACAGAACTCAATGAGAGTTGGGGCTCATTCACGCGAGCGTGATTAATATGTGCGTATAATACGTGGTACATCATGACAATTCAAATACACTGATTTTCGCATGTCCAGCTCACAGTACCTTTTTTCATTGCGTATAATACCCGTGTAAAAAAAAGAACCCAGCATGTTCTAGTTTACAGCGCGATTGAGGCCACTGTTCTCTATGGGTGCGTAATAAACGGCGCACATACACAATTACATTGCATATCTGCGGCGTTTAATACTCAACACTGCTAGAAGGAGAGCGGGGAATAAAGAAAAACACACTAGTCAGACTGCGCATGACAGCTTGCGTGAGATTTGATGCCACGAGCAGTGGCCAATCACTGGCCTACGCAGCGATAGCTGGCTCTCCGCTGGCTTACAGTGAAATGCTGCGTAATACACGCAGGGTTTTATGCATACGGCCGTGTGAATGAGTCTTACGCAAACAGCATACTGACTCACAATCCACCAAACAATGGTATACTGAGTCAGTATACCATTGTTTGGTGGATTGTAAAGACCGATCTAAATAAAGAAAAAAGGAGAAATTTCTCGGCTGAAGAACAATCCTTGGTGGCTGTATCGGATATGTTGGAAATAGGAGGGGGAATAGTGGACATCATAAACCCCTCCTTCAAAGTAAGTTTCGTCTTACTTGAGAATATACATATTATGTCTTTAGTGGGTTCTGTGAGCGCAGGAAATTTTTACTAAATGCATATTTCTTTACATTATATATGGGGGCACCTTTGATGGACCCCTGAACATTTCCCAGCAGCTCTCCCCTTTTGAGAAGTGGATTATTTTGAATACAGAACTGCAGAAAGTTTCCATTGAGGTAAGACACTTAGTTTGATACACCAGAAATCTGCTATTGGATTTTTTCTGGAATCCATCGTTTCTTTGGCGCTTTCTTCTATTTTATTATTGATTACATTCAACTGGACCGCAGGGAGAGGGACGCAGAGCTAGATCGATGTGGGTACCAGGGGTACAGGTGGTGTCACACTCTTTGACAAGCTGTCAGTCACTTGTAACAAGTCTCAGCCCTCCGCCAGACGGCAGCTCATACCATTAATGCATCACAAGCCAACCCTTAGTACATAAATACAGCACCAGAACCAAGCTCATACCATAAATACATCACAAGCCAACCTTAGTACATAAATAAAGTACCAGAATCAAGCTCATACCATAAATATATCACAAACCAACCTCAGTACATAAATACAGCACCAGAACCAAGCTCATAATAAATACAGCAGCAAAACAAAGCTCAACGCATAAGTAAATTACCTGTACCAAGCTCATTACAAATACAGTACCCAAACCAAAATCCTAATACAGCACCAGAACCATACTTCTGTACATAAATGAAGCACAAGTCAACCTCAGTACATAGATACAGCACCAGAACCAAGCTCATACCATAAATACATCACAAATCAACCTCAGTACATAAATGCAGCACCAGATCAGCTCAGTCAAATGCTGTAACAGAACCAAGCTCAGTACATAAATGCAGCAGAACAGTCCATTGAATAAATACAGTGCCGGAATCAAGTTGATAAATAGAGTAGAAGATATAAGCAATTGTGTTGCAGAGGCGCTGATGGCCTGATAGTGGTGCCTTGGAACATCAGAGTGGGGGAGACAGAGCCAGAAGGAAGATGATTCATGTAGCTCCACACCGTAGCAAACCTACCACTGCTTGGTGCCCCAACGCTTTATGCTGCCTGAGGTGAAACGGAAATGGCAACTCCCCCCCCCCCCACCCCACATCCCCAATATATACACTCATCTTACAGGCATTGAAAGTGTCAATACACAAGATACCACATATCTGAATCATTGAGACTTGTCTGAAGAGACAGAATAATAATGCTTCTAGTAGTGGCCCCAAAAGCAAGTGTCCCCCTTAGTGGCCCCAATAGCAGTAGTGTGCCCCTTAGGCTGACTATCCACGAGCGAGTTTGAATTGCGTTCCCCGCGGCGATAATCCGGCCGCGGCGAACGCAGTTCAAGCTCTCACCTGTACACGAGCTGAGAATCACTGCGAATCTCTGCTCGCGACTGGAAAATCGCAGCATGCTGCAATTCAATAGAACCTAATAGCGCAATGTACATGCTGCATGTCCTATTTGCAGCGGGTATACGTGCAGACGGCTACCAGTGTAGTCAATGGAAGCCGCCCGTCACGCTATACTTCCGCTGTAGCACAGAGGAAGAATAACGTGAATACGCGCAACGCCCACCGCCGAGCGCGTCATGTGATGCTGCCAGCGGGTAATGTGACACTGCCGGCATGTCGAGCGCTGTGTTGCGCATGCGCGCCGGAGCATCATGCGGGACTTCGCGCTGCGGATCCGGAGGTAAGTATGGTGTCTTTGGGGGGGGTCGCCGTGATGGACTCCGCTGCAGTATTCCACTTGCGGAGCCCGTCACGGCCGTGTGCATAAGGTCTAAAGGCTGCCTGTCCACAGGCAATGATCACTAGGCGGATCACGCTCTGCAAAGCTTTCCATTGCGTTGTTATGGAAAGCGCAGCGCCTGTATCCACGAGAAGAGAATCATAGCGTGGCATGCTGCGATTGCCGTGATTCTCTGTGGTCAGCCTATCTGTTAGATAGGCTCACCGCTTAGACCTGTCAGCTCTCCCCCCATCTTTCCCCTGCGGCGGAATATCGCTAGCGATATTCCACCTCGGCCGTGGACAGGGAGCCTTATGGGCCCCAGTAGTAATAGTGACTTAGTGGTCACGGTAGTAACAGTTAACCCATTAGTGGCCCCAGTGAAAATATTGCCCCGTAGAAGACCTCCTGACAGGTAGCAAGCAGATAAGCATTTCCTGTGGGACAGCATGGGCCATGCTTGTAACCCTTTGGAACGAGCCAGTACATTATATTCCATTTACTGCTCATGGTTTATCTGAATATGTATATATATATATATATATATACACACACATACATTATATGTATATATATATATATATATATATATATATACACACACATACATATATACACGCACACACATTATATATATATACATACATATCTATAGCAGTCACTCCTGACTTAATGGAGCACCAATTCGGTGTTGAAGCGTTGCTCTCATTATGTATTAATAAAAGTTATTTGCCGCACTACATCATCGGGGATCAGCAGCGCCGCGTGTCCTATTTTTCTGCCTACGAGTACGGCCCTTCAAGGGGTTATTTAAAATCATTTTTCATTTCTGTACTGCTCGGCCTTCGCCTTTAGTGCTGGTTAGCATGTTGACTATACGTTGAGATGCGATTCAGAAGCCGTGACCTTTCCTGAAAAGCCGTGTAATGACAGCACTAACTTTACAGAAAAGACGACGGAAGGGAAAAATCTCTGTAATCGGGCCGTGCAGCATCTTCCATCGTGCGAGCGTCGGGTCAGCGGACGTTCACGTGACGAGCAGTTAAAGACACATGGGAAAGACTAAATACAGAAACACATTACACGTGTATTTTTAGAATGCCCCCTGCCACGACTCAGATGCTTCCCAGATTTAACGCCTTCCAAAAAAAAAACATTGCAGAGCTGAGAAACCAAAGCAATCTCTTCTAAGCAGTCTGGAGAAAGATCTCTGCTGAGATTTGGGGAGGCTCCAGCCTGCAGCGTGCCCAAAATGACAAACAAGTCAGAGAGCGAACATGTCCGTCCTAAAATACGGAACAGAACCGCATGG
This sequence comes from Eleutherodactylus coqui, assembly GCF_035609145.1. Taxonomy (NCBI): domain Eukaryota; kingdom Metazoa; phylum Chordata; class Amphibia; order Anura; family Eleutherodactylidae; genus Eleutherodactylus; species Eleutherodactylus coqui. The sequence goes on along the minus strand of NC_089847.1, from coordinate 129,948,357 downwards.
CCATCAGGAAATGCCGTACAATTAACCAAACAACCAGAAAACCAGTGCGGGTCTCACTGCAGATCAGCGATAATAAATGGCCACGATTACAAGGGGTTTACGGTTTTCACCATTTTTATCATCTCCGCTTGCTGTCACTGAATGGGGACATTACTTATATCTAGAGGATGCAAACGGGCCCAAAACCTTTTCAGACAAATCAAAAGGTGCATAAAAAAAAAAAATGGAACACCCTTGCATGCTGTGTCGGTGCATTCCATTTTTATTTTTTCATGCCCCCATTGATTTGGATGGGTTATTCTTGGCTGAGAACCAGACCAAGGCGGGGCATGCAGTTTTTTTTTTTTTTTCATTAGATTTTTTTTTACTTGGACTATCCGCCCCATGTGAACAGAATGTTGGTGCACGTAGTAGTCTTGTGGAAATTTGCGTATTTTGTGGCGCTAAATAAACTACACGAATAGGGTGTCCGTTCCATGTTTTTGCCCTCCCTTTATGTGTTCAGATAAGTAATTAGACTGCTGAATATTTCATTATATTACTATATAAAGCAGAATTTAATGTGTGGTGCAAAACATATTACACAATTTTAACAGGCGCATTTTTAGTGCGCACACAACACTACTAAGGTGAAAATTGGCGCATTTTTGGCACATTTCGTATTTTCGGTGCAGCATAGATTTTGCCAAATCTACAAGTCCATGCACCACTTTTTGAAAATTGCTTCAAGTGTTGAGTATATATATATGCCAATACTCATAAATAAGGAGCAATGTCTGTTACTGTGCAAGATTGATCTGATTAACGATTGGACCACACTCGCACAGACATAATGTCCATGTGAATAAGGGCTTAGTCACATGACCGCGATTTCACAGCGTCCCATGCACGACCGTGTGACACGTGGTGAATGAGGTCAATGAAAGTACATGGATTTTAATTGATCCATTCACATTAGCGTGTAAACATTGCTTGTAGATCGCATCACGCTCCATTTCACCGCATATCGCACAGAACAGCCCTCTTTTTTTCTATGGGTAGCATATGTAATACATTGAATGCGTGAATGAGGCCCAAGATCAGCAACCTTGACACCAAGAGATACATTTTATCAACACGATACATTGTAACAAACTACTGTGTCAGTAGCCAGAGTTTGCATGCAGTCTTCTAGATTTAATCCTCCCATGGGGGGGGGGGGGGGGGGGTTTCTGAGACCCCAAACTGGCTTTTATTGTATTTTTTATATCACCTCCCTGAACAAATTGACAAGGTACTCACAATAGCAAACACACTAGATATTCCAATCATTAAAGCAGTGCCAATGACATCACAGGCAAACCCCCATGATCCTTTGTGGCTCAGTGTAGAGGTATGGCAGCACCTAGGACAGTCTGGGGGTGATCACCCATGCACCAATGTTTTCCAGTCTTCTCAAGCCAGTAAATCCAGATGAATGAACGAGCCCCCCCCCCTTCCCCCAAGACTGACGTATTTGTTAATATTCGCGTATATTGAGCCGTAAAGGTCCACGGGGGCCGCTGTACGTGACGCCATCGGAACTGGCTTGAACTTCACAGTAGAATCACGTCGGGATTCCCGATTGGGAAAATGGGACGTGTTTGCTACAGTGAGTGCAAAGTTTTGAGGGTTACATAAAAACTAGAATAAAAGCCAGTTTGGGGTTTTGCAGAACTCATTTAACAGCTGATGATTCCTTAGACTTGATACAATTGGAGCAAACTCTCAGCTGTAAAAAGTATTAGATCTGTAGGGATTTTCAGTTTTACATTAGAAATTGCAGAACTTTCCATTATATAAAAAACCTTCATTTTCATACAACCAGAAAAAGCCCCTATAAGTGCATCTGATGCTCATGAGATCTGAGATGTGTTGGACTAGAACGTCATCTTGTATTCAGCTCCATCCTCTGCGTCGCCTCTATGTATCAGCGGAGTGACAGCGATAGAAGGAGAACAGAACACCCATGGGGTCACGGGAACGATGGCAGCAGGGGAGATGAGCGAACTGATGTTGCTGGAGGCAATGAGTCAGCCAATGACATGATTATACTAGTAGGCGGACAACAAGGGGCTCCACAGAGCAGGGTAGCACTCCACTTTAGCCACGAGTCCACGACGATCCGGTCTCCAGCGTCTCCTATTAGACCCCAAGCCTGCATTCAATTATCACAGCCCATTTTAGTCCCCCACTATCCACAATGATCCAAAGTGGAGCTGGGCTCTATACCTGCCGCTATCCCCTATTATTATAGCTATGTCCATGTACACTGAATGGCCATTTATTAGAGCCCTGACCCCCTCACGATTAATCTCTTACTGCATGGACATTCTCCCCGTGACCCCGGAGAGCAGCATAAAATCACGTGACAAGTTTTCCATGGACCATTTTCAGTGTGAATCCACATCAGATGGGAAATCCTGCGATCTGAGTGACTTTTAACAAGGTCAGGTCATCGGTGCTGGACTAGCCGGGAACAGGGTTTTACTGCCAACTGCGTGGGGTTCTTGTGTTACGGTGTGGGGAGTATACAGAGAATGGTGTGATTGAGGAAAAACATACAGAGAAAGGGGATTCTGTGCACGGAAGCAACTTGTTACTGAAAGGGGTCAGAGGAGGATGTCAGGAACTGTTGTGACTAACAGGCACTGCACAGTCTACCACACTGGTGCTCCAACTATCGTGTCTAAACGCACAACTCGCTGTTCCTTAGCACAGATGGGTATAACAGCAGACGATCAGTTCCAGCGCTATTGTGTCTAAGAGAAACAGAAAGTTGGGACTCCAGCAGGAAAAGAGCGCAAAACTTGTACAACTGAGCAGCGGAAAAACATCTCCTGGTCAGATGGATCCAGATTTCTGGAGCCCCGTGCTGATGGGAGGTCAGAATTTGGCACAATAGCATGAATAGCTGACCCCTTCCAGTCCGCTGACCAGAACATGTCAGCACCTCCATCTAATGTGCAGGAACTACAAGAAACTTCCTGTCCACAGGGGCCAATATTCCTGCAGAACGATTTAATCATTTAGTGGAATCTACCCCGTGATGTATGGCTGCAGTTCTGAATACAACGTGCTACTACTATAGATGGCAGTCTCAAATAAAGTTGCCATTTGGTGTATATCAGAGAGGACAGGATGTGATCTAGGCAGGGCAATAAGGCAAGCCAGAGCCCACAAGCTGAAAGTAGGTGGAAAGGTGCACCAGCAGCACCGAGTAGGCAGGAGGTCTTGTGAGACGCCACTATCCATTCCTGTCTACCAAGGCCAGTGGTTGCATCATGGTGATAAGAAGGGTGGCTGAGGCAGGATGGAAGTTGGGAACAGACAATGCAAAGTGAGAAGTTCCGGGGGGCTGAAGCCGTGTGGTGGGGGTCTTCATGCACTGCTGCAGGACGCCTTATATGGTCAACAACAGGTCTTTTTTTGCTGCTATGTATTCCCGCAGCGGGCATTTCCTATTTATATACTGTATACTGCTGTGCATCGAGGTGCAGGTAACATGCAGATGATGAAATGGTTTTTGAGCAACATGAATTATTAACTCTACTAAATAGTTTATAAAGCATCTCGGAGAATTCAACTTAATAAAAGCGCACTTCAAGTCAAACGAAACACTTACAAAAAGACAGACATGGCTCCTGACGTGGCGCTCCAGCTCAAACGGGGCAGAACAAAGGGAAGAGATGCATGAGCACCCATGCCAAGGCGCCTGTAGACGGTATCTGCACCTTATCACACCCCTACGCTGAAATCTGGCGCACTTTATACGCACCTTTACTAAAGTGAGGACAGTCCGGAGAGCGAGTCAAGTCGTCTTACAGAAGAACTTCTACCGCCGTCTAATAAAGCGCTCCGGCAGGATGAAACAATATTACCACCCAGGAAGATTAGAAAGACTAGGCGCCGCTGACTAACATCTCTCGGGGAAGAATCTATTCTTCTCTGCATGCAGTTTATGAATTCCATCAGAGACTACGGGTGATGATTAAGTGGTTTCACTTCAGTGCCAAAAATGGTTTCAAAATGAGCGGCTCTTGAAAAATAATTTCGTTTCGGCCAACGGCATAGAAATCCCGAAGTGGGGAAATTAGATGGCAGTCATGTAGGTATATCTGGTGGCGCCGATCATTTACAGACATGGGGGGGGGGGGGGGGGGGGAAGTGTAAGATTCCACACATTTACAGCTTAGTGAATGGAACAAGTTACTACGCCATTAAGGATCCGCTCCCGCGGGGGATAAGCACCGCAGGGATTCTGCATGGGAGATCCGCCGCATTCACAGTAGCGCTCCCATCTGCAGCGGGTTTTATGCTCCCCAGCAGATTCCACCCGTCGCTAAAGAGGTAAAATCCGCAACAAAAAGAAACACAAACTGCTGCGATTTTTGCTAAAGCAGATTTTCAGCAGTCACTTCTTACTTTCTTATGCGGATCTGATCCTTGGTTACATGTCCTGAGGGGTAATCCTTAACTCCAATTTAGGGTTCGCTCACATCAGAGTTTTGCTTTCCCTTTCTAATGGATCCGTTTTTTGTTTTTTTTTTAAGAAATAGACAACAAAATGGAATTAAAACCGAATAAACCACCATTTCCATTTATTTATTTATTTTTTTAAACGGATCCGGTAGACAGATCGGTCAAAAAAGTACAATTTCTATCAGTTTTTCCGCGTTTCATCCAGTTTACATCCATTTCTAACAGAAGTTTTGTATTCTTCCCTTTTGTGCATCCTCATATAAAAATGGATTTGTTAATTGTACAACAAAAACAGAACCCAACGGAAACCTTTCCAGAAAGCCGCCAGCAATCAAGTGATGCGGAAATGACATCACACGATGGGCGCATCACGTGAACGCTGGTGCTCAGTAGGTGTGCACTGCATTCTGGATACTGCAGCGATAAGTATTGGAAGGTGAGAGGAGCGCAGGCTGAAATCAGCTGTACCATCTCCGCTACGTGGGAGCAAACCATTAGGCGGAGGCCACATGCTGCGGACCTGTTCCGAGGCACGAATCACAGCGAGTCTGCAATGAATCCTCGTGGATTATGCTCTATGGTTTGCAAAGGGTCAAAATCTGCCTGGATACTTTCCTCTATGCGTGGCTGGGGGTCATTTATGGGTTGTATTGTAAATCCGCCGTGTGTGAAATGGCTCCTGGGGAACGTTTACACAGGATGACTTAACAGCCCGACAGTCGTCCCCCACAGGAGCAATAATCCTTCACTACATGGATTGATCTCTTGAATATTGGCCAGTTTAAACAGTAACTAAGAGGTCCCATAAACACTTGGGACCTGCTGAAGTATAGAACCCATGAAGAAGGTCTGGAGTTCCAAAGCAGCGGCGGTAGTAGTCAGTCCTCCCCTCTGGTCACAGATAGCACTAATGGGATAATGTGCAGCTTTGAGGACGGGTAACTTCCATCAGCAGAGCAGATAACTGCGATGATCTTGAAGAGCAATACTTCACCCTGCATGATACGGCTGACTAATCAGCGGCAATGAGGGTAAATGTAATCACAGAATCAAGTTCGCACCCTGCACGGTGCGGCTCCATGTGGGGGTGATCCCGAACCCCGACCAGAGTCTGGAGAAGCCAATGATTGCAGCGCCGGGGGAGCAGAGCGCGACCTCAGTTGTAGCAGCGGGATAGACTGAAGGCAGACGCAGAACTGGATGTGTAATTAGTTTATAAGCATATGCTTGACCTGATTAAGGTACAATTAAAGCTGATTACATGCAGATAATGGGACATTTTTCATTTCTCATCCAATTTAAATTCAGCCGCAGTTTGTATACAGGAAATAAGACAGACAACAAGACAGCGATTAGCGTGGAGATACAGAGGAGCAGCAGAAGGACCACCGCTGTCCTGGCATCTGGGGGGTCTGCGGTATGGGAAGTGGCCATTAAGGTCTTTTTCCAGGAGCCCATTCTCAGTCCGATGTTGATCGGCACTCATTTATATTTATTCATGCAGGCCAAGAAACACAGATATGAGGAAGGACATTTGTTAGTAGGACCCCCGTAACGCCGGCTAGCAAGCATTGTTACACTTACCGAAAAGCAATGATCGGCTGCTGAAGAAGCGTTTACCACGGACTGATGATCGAAGCCTAATGGAGTTTTTCCAAGATTGACTTTTATCATCCACCCACAGGATAGGTAATAAAAGTCTGGTTGGTGCTGATCTCACCATGGAGACCCTCACTGATCCCAAGAATGGGGGTCTTGTGTCCCCTTCTCATCTCTGTGGGCTTGTACACCCCGTGGAATAAGAAGGAGACTGCCTGGAGTGGCTATCGAGCGTGCACAGTGCGGCTCCGCGCCATTCATCTTCAGTAGGACTGCCGGAGATAGAGTGCTTGTACTCCGCTATTGCCATCAGCGCCACTGAGATGGCTGGAGCGCGCTGCGCATGTGCGACCACGGTTCAGTTCAAACTCCAGCGGGTGCAGTGAGCCCATGCTGACAAGGAGAGGGGGACGGGATCGGTGGGGGGGCTCAGTGGTGAGACCACCACCAATCAGACTTTCATCACTTGTGGATAGGTGATAAAAGTCAATCTTGGGACTATGCCTTTAAGGCTCAACTTACATCTATGTCTCTGTTTTTAATTGATCCGTCAGCAATCACACAAAACAGATCCAAAAATGGATGCCAAACTTATACAGAAACTTTTTTTTTTGATGGATCAGTTATATAGATCGCTCCAAAACAGGAAGGATCAAGTCTGCCTGTAGGAGTTCATTTCTATTTTTCAATGTCATTTGTTTAGTTTCCTCCTGCACGGATCCTTTAACCGGCCCACATAGTGGAAGCCAGCGGAAGGCTGTCCATTTGTATCCGTTCTCCATTGACAACAATAGGGAGAAAAAGGAAGGCTTTTTTTGTATGCAAAAAAAAATAATGCAGCGGGGTCCGCTGATGTTAAAGGGAAGCGGTCACCTCCTTTAAGCACCATAAACCAAGTTCTGGTGCTCATTAGATCGGACCCATGGAGTCAGGGAGTGTAATCGTCATATGCACCAGGCTCCCCCTTCCCACATTATCCCCCCAGGAAGTTGCAGCTCTGTATCAGCTTGACTCTTTTCATGTGCGCTCTGCTGCTCTCCGTGGGGGCGCACACTGAATGAAGAGTCATACTGATGGACAGAGCATAGAGTTCCTGCGGGACAGGGAGCCCAATAAGTATAAAAACGACGCCCCGCAGACTCTGAGAGACCTACCCTATACGCACCATAGGTTAGTTTACAGTGCTTATAAGAGGTGACAGGTTCCCTTTAAAACTAAGAACATAGCTTCTTCCTTCCAAGAACAGCGCCACACCTGTGCACAGGTTGTGTTCAGCATTGCAGCTCAGCCCTGTTCACATAACAGCTGACCGGGCCTTTTTTGTAACTAGCACAGTAGTCAGCAACAGAAGCGGCGCAGCGATCTACACGGTTTCTGCAGGTCACCAATTACAGAAACTCTGTGCTACTATGTTACTGGCCCTCCATTCACTTCTATGGGAGTTCTGCTGCCTGCTTGGCTGGTTCTGTTAAGCCCCGATGACGCCTGGCCGCTGCCTTCAGCCTTGCTGGTTGCACAACTAGAGCGGAGTTGAGAGTCCCAGAGGAGGGACAAGCATCTACTAGACTGTGGATACGCTGCAATAGTTTCAATTGGGAATCTTTTGAACAGCTATACAGGTTTTCTAAACAAGGCAACCCCTTTAAGACGCCTTTAACCATTCTTAAGGCCATTTTCACTAATCTGTATCAAAATGGCCTTGCTGCCCATACAGTCCACATTTATTTTTTTCCAAAGCAGATTTCTAGGTTCAACCCCAAAGAAATAGTCACGGCGTTACACGCTTCACATTTCCCCTACAGCTCTTTTGGCAAAATTTCCCCCATTGACTCACTTCTTCACATATTAATGCTGCAGTTCCAGGTTTCCTCAGTAGATGGCACTAAAGCTGTGATTCTTAGTGAAGGGTGGGTGGTGGTGGTGGGGTTCTGTACATTTCCGCACGTGCATTTGTAGTGACTAAGAGAATTCCTAATCCATCTGTGTACCGCAGGCTCCATATCACCAGGACGGTCAGCGGCGATCTAATCAGGTTTATTGTCGCTGCGGGAACAGCGAGTGGAAAGGAAATCAATCCAGAGATGCAGATTCTGTTGCCTCCTCGGAATTAGAGGCTTCTTCCATCGGCAATTGATCTGGAACGGCCAATCAATCAGGGGCCAACAGACGATAAACGCCGCTGTGTAACCCAATTATTATAGACCAGTTCTGGGACTTTATAATCCTTGGTAGAAGAGTACAAGCTGTTGTCTCTGAGATCAGCCACTTTTTAGGCTGCGTTCACAACTTGCGTTTTTTTCTTGAACCGCAGGGGAAAAAAATGCATTTGTGCATTAAACGCACAAAAACACGGAATGCGAAGTTTGACAACTATTTTTTTTTTTAAATGCATGAAGTATTTTTTTCATGCTTTTTTGCTATGGTTCAAAAATGCACCAAAACACACGACGTGTCCTCGCAGACGATTTCTATCTGTGAAAAACGTACGGATTTCACTGTTTTGGTGCATATGTGCATTTTTTTCACCACCAATTTCTGTTTCATCAGTTTTTCATGCATTCGTAAAAAAAGACCACAAAAAAGTAAGGCGGTAAGTGATGTCACAAAGCCACAACAGCGGACCGCATGTGATATCAGTGTTTGCTGCATTCTGTACTTGTTACATTTCCATAGACATTAATAGGCGATTTTGGTCCGTGAATACAATCAGATTAGGAGATGCTGACATTTTTTTTTTTACGTACAATCTGGGGCTGCATATGAAGCGCACATCTGAATACGCGATTTACTTTCATGGCGCAGTGCGTGGTCCGTATTCAGTCAGTAACAATGTGGGCACAAAACACACCCATGTGAGTGGCCCTTATACCATCCGAATTTCCTCTTGGGGAGCCATTACATAAGTGGCGCTAATGCTGGCGGGCTGCAGCTGGACCTGCAAGTCCATCCTGGGAATTATCTGTACACCGGGAGTGCTAGTGGCAGCCATTGCCGTTCGCGCACTAGCGCCCTTAAATGGCCCTCCATCATTATCGCTTGGAAGAGGTAAGACTGCATTAGGCGTATTGGGAAACCTACTCCTAGTTGGGGGTCTCTGACCACATGGGGCGCATCGTATCCTGTAATATCCCTTCCTGTCGCCATTAATAAGATCCACGGCACACGAGTTGTCGGATACATTTTCCAATATTATGGAGCTCCTCCTTTACTACTTGTTTCCCTGTTGCGAGTTATGAACTAGAAGAAGTGGCAATGCCAACGGCTGTGAGCACATATATGGTTCAGAAGCAGTTGTTACTCTCCAAGCCCGCTCATCCGACCAGTAGAGATCTGCCGCTCAGGTGAGCCATACGGTCTCTTCTCAGGCCAGTGGCGATACGCTCATTCAACGCATCTCAGAGCGGCTCAGTCCCAGATGGATAGAGCCGCTATATCAGGGACCGCACCCATATAATACATGGAGCTCCTCCGAGCCACACTGCTTCTTTAAACCCCCACTGATCAGATATTGAAGACCTATCCTGTGAATAAGTCATCAACATTGGAAATCAGGAAAAACCCCTAAATCTCAGTAGTGTAATCTCATACAGTCATCTTAACAAGGGAAATTAATTCACATGTGAAAGTTTTCTGAAGGGTTTGTAAGAGATTTTTCAGAAACAGTAACGCTCTTGCCCATAGGTGGTGACGGGTATTTACCTGAATGGGGTTCAGAAGGATACCAGACACCTCACACAGCCTATGAGGGGGTCATTTGGGGGAAAGCGTACTGGCCACAAGCAGTCTATAATACAATGTAAGGACCATTTCATCAGGAGACCCAGGTCCAAATCCACGACTGGACTTACTACATGAGACCCTTTCAGTTGCACAGGGCGCCAGCCACCACCTTGCAGAGGAGGTGGGGGAACCAGGCAGATATAGTTTGGGCACAATCTTCCTCCTTACATCCACCTGGCCAGATAATAATCCTCTGTGCGGCAGCATCTTGTGGAGCTACATGAATCCTCCTCCTGGCTTTGTCTCTTCCCCTATGATGATCTGGGGCACTGCTGTCAGCCCACTGACACCCCTGCAGCCCAATAGTTTGGCTCTGGGGCTGTACTTGTGCACGGAGCTTGGCTCTGGGGCTGTACTTGTGCACGGAGCTTGGCTCTGGGGCTGTACTCGTGCACGGAGCTTGGCTCTGGGGCTGTACTCGTGCACGGAGCTTGGCTCTGGGGCTGTACTCGTGCACGGAGCTTGGCTCTGGGGCTGTACTCGTGCACGGAGCTTGGCTCTGGGGCTGTACTCGTGCACGGAGCTTGGCTCTGGGGCTGTACTCGTGCACGGAGCTTGGCTCTGGGGCTGTACTCGTGCACGGAGCTTGGCTCTGGGGCTGTACTCGTGCACGGAGCTTGGCTCTGGGGCTGTACTCGTGCACGGAGCTTGGCTCTGGGGCTGTACTCGTGCACGGAGCTTGGCTCTGGGGCTGTACTCGTGCACGGAGCTTGGCTCTGGGGCTGTACTCGTGCACGGAGCTTGGCTCTGGGGCTGTACTCGTGCACGGAGCTTGGCTCTGGGGCTGTACTCGTGCACGGAGCTTGGCTCTGGGGCTGTACTCGTGCACGGAGCTTGGCTCTGGGGCTGTACTCGTGCACGGAGCTTGGCTCTGGGGCTGTACTCGTGCACGGAGCTTGGCTCTGGGGCTGTACTCGTGCACGGAGCTTGGCTCTGGGGCTGTACTCGTGCACGGAGCTTGGCTCTGGGGCTGTACTCGTGCACGGAGCTTGGCTCTGGGGCTGTACTCGTGCACGGAGCTTGGCTCTGGGGCTGTACTCGTGCACGGAGCTTGGCTCTGGGGCTGTACTCGTGCACGGAGCTTGGCTCTGGGGCTGTACTCGTGCACGGAGCTTGGCTCTGGGGCTGTACTCGTGCACGGAGCTTGGCTCTGGGGCTGTACTCGTGCACGGAGCTTGGCTCTGGGGCTGTACTCGTGCACGGAGCTTGGCTCTGGGGCTGTACTCGTGCACGGAGCTTGGCTCTGGGGCTGTACTCGTGCACGGAGCTTGGCTCTGGGGCTGTACTCGTGCACGGAGCTTGGCTCTGGGGCTGTACTCGTGCACGGAGCTTGGCTCTGGGGCTGTACTCGTGCACGGAGCTTGGCTCTGGGGCTGTACTCGTGCACGGAGCTTGGCTCTGGGGCTGTACTCGTGCACGGAGCTTGGCTCTGGGGCTGTACTCGTGCACGGAGCTTGGCTCTGGGGCTGTACTCGTGCACGGAGCTTGGCTCTGGGGCTGTACTCGTGCACGGAGCTTGGCTCTGGGGCTGTACTCGTGCACGGAGCTTGGCTCTGGGGCTGTACTCGTGCACGGAGCTTGGCTCTGGGGCTGTACTCGTGCACGGAGCTTGGCTCTGGGGCTGTACTCGTGCACGGAGCTTGGCTCTGGGGCTGTACTCGTGCACGGAGCTTGGCTCTGGGGCTGTACTCGTGCACGGAGCTTGGCTCTGGGGCTGTACTCGTGCACGGAGCTTGGCTCTGGGGCTGTACTCGTGCACGGAGCTTGGCTCTGGGGCTGTACTCGTGCACGGAGCTTGGCTCTGGGGCTGTACTCGTGCACGGAGCTTGGCTCTGGGGCTGTACTCGTGCACGGAGCTTGGCTCTGGGGCTGTACTCGTGCACGGAGCTTGGCTCTGGGGCTGTACTCGTGCACGGAGCTTGGCTCTGGGGCTGTACTCGTGCACGGAGCTTGGCTCTGGGGCTGTACTCGTGCACGGAGCTTGGCTCTGGGGCTGTACTCGTGCACGGAGCTTGGCTCTGGGGCTGTACTCGTGCACGGAGCTTGGCTCTGGGGCTGTACTCGTGCACGGAGCTTGGCTCTGGGGCTGTACTCGTGCACGGAGCTTGGCTCTGGGGCTGTACTCGTGCACGGAGCTTGGCTCTGGGGCTGTACTCGTGCACGGAGCTTGGCTCTGGGGCTGTACTCGTGCACGGAGCTTGGCTCTGGGGCTGTACTCGTGCACGGAGCTTGGCTCTGGGGCTGTACTCGTGCACGGAGCTTGGCTCTGGGGCTGTACTCGTGCACGGAGCTTGGCTCTGGGGCTGTACTCGTGCACGGAGCTTGGCTCTGGGGCTGTACTCGTGCACGGAGCTTGGCTCTGGGGCTGTACTCGTGCACGGAGCTTGGCTCTGGGGCTGTACTCGTGCACGGAGCTTGGCTCTGGGGCTGTACTCGTGCACGGAGCTTGGCTCTGGGGCTGTACTCGTGCACGGAGCTTGGCTCTGGGGCTGTACTCGTGCACGGAGCTTGGCTCTGGGGCTGTACTCGTGCACGGAGCTTGGCTCTGGGGCTGTACTCGTGCACGGAGCTTGGCTCTGGGGCTGTACTCGTGCACGGAGCTTGGCTCTGGGGCTGTACTCGTGCACGGAGCTTGGCTCTGGGGCTGTACTCGTGCACGGAGCTTGGCTCTGGGGCTGTACTCGTGCACGGAGCTTGGCTCTGGGGCTGTACTCGTGCACGGAGCTTGGCTCTGGGGCTGTACTCGTGCACGGAGCTTGGCTCTGGGGCTGTATTGTGCACGGAGCTTGGCTCTGGGGCTGTATTGTGCACGGAGCTTGGCTCTGGGGCTGTATTGTGCACGGAGCTTGGCTCTGGGGCTGTATTGTGCACTGAGCTTGGCTCTGGGGCTGTATTGTGCACTGAGCTTGGCTCTGGGGCTGTATTGTGCACTGAGCTTGGCTCTGGGGCTGTATTGTGCACTGAGCTTGGCTCTGGGGCTGTATTGTGCACTGAGCTTGGCTCTGGGGCTGTATTTGTGTACTGAGCTTGGCTCTGGGGCTGTATTTGTGTACTGAGCTTGGCTCTGGGGCTGTATTTGTGTACTGAGGTTGGTTCTGGGGCTGTATTTATGTACTGAGGTTGGTTCTGATGCTATATTTATGTACTGAGGTTGGTTCTGATGCTATATTTATGTACTGAGGTTGGTTCTGATGCTATATTTATGTACTGAGGTTGGTTCTGATGCTATATTTATGTTTTGAGCTGGGTTCTGGTATGCATGTTACAAGCTTGGTTCAGGCGCTGTATTTATGTTATGAGCTTGGTTCTATACAGTGTTAATTTCACTGAGCTGTTCTGGGTGGGTATGCTGCCATTTTGCCACTTATTGTACACGCAGACTTCAGGCAGAATATTCCGCACGGGTGCAATCTAACATAAGGCCAGCACTGTCTACATAAAATTTTCATTGTAGTATTCACTGGATGGATGTCGTTCAACCCCAATTTCCTGTCCTGTCAGCATTTTGAACAATCGAGATGATTTTACTTTCTGCACAAAGGCCGCACTTTTCTTACAAATGCAATAGAATATAAAACTACTTATTAATTGTAGTAACACCCGTCCGCGGTGCTCAGCGGAGTATGACCGGAGCCGATCGCTTACATTACACGGAGACTCATCTAATAGTCTCTTGTGTGGTGAAGCACCCGTCTCGGAAGGGAAGCGCATCAGGCTTTCTTCATATCAAGGGACTCTTTGTGCATTTGCAATGTTTATATTAATATCCTGGTAATTAGATATCCCAAAGTCACGGGACCGTGCAGAACAGAAGCATCTCACACCAAGCACACAAGCTGTGGTTATCCGGCCTTCACCGAGCCATATGTGCCGCCTTGCACTGTTAACCAAGCAAACAATCAAGACACCGACCTCTGTATAAAACGAGGTGGTCTGTCCTTGTGGGCGAATTTATAAACATCCGTCACCGCCTCGTTCCTTTTCTGTGCCAGTCGCCCCAAGAAAAGCCATTAGTGTGCAAATAACTTTAAAGTAAATTAACATTTCCTTCACAGCTCCAACATTCAGTGCCGGTAAATACAGCAATTCAAGGTGCTTTCCGACCTTAAAATAAAAAATTACACTAGCAAATAATGGTATGAAACAAAAGGAAAGGCCTCAGTCATCAGCATCGCCAATCCGATCCCAGAAGAGGCTGCAGCAGATCATTGAAGTAGCCCTAATCCTTCACCCCCATATACATTAAAGAGTTCCCCAGTTCTGCCGGTTTCAGCAGGTTCAGACGACTAAAGTCTTATGTGTTGGATGGCGTTCTTCCAGAGCCGACAAGCTACTGAATGATGTCAGCAAACGCGATATTCCATCATTTACACCATGCAACACTTGTAGGTCCCATACATGGAGAAGCTACTAGTAGGTGGATAGGAGAAGGCATGGATAAACTCGCAACTTGGAAACCAGAGCGTAACAAAGTCTGAACACGACCTACCAGCTTCATGTACAGAGTATATACGGGGTTCCTATGGGTCTGTAAGAACTCTGCGCCTACGTATAGTGCATCCTGTACATGGTGTCCGCACAACACAAATTATGTCAAAAGGATCAAAGTGACGCCCACGGCATCCTGTAATTGGTGCAACTGCCTAGGCATGGCTCCCACTAACCTCATTTACCTGATCTCAAAAGACGCCAGGACTTCCACATAAAATCCGGTCTTTATTAACATCACATTGAAACATGCTGCAGTTTAAGTCACACAAAAACTTCCATCAACTTGCTGACACATTTGATCCCAGCATAAACGCCATTACAACACTTGTTATTTAGAAGAAACGTTGGCCAACTGGACTTCAGACTGATCTTAAGCTTGATACGTAGAGCAGATTAAGTGTATAAAAAACCCTGAAGAAGGATGCATACATATTTACTGACACCAGTTTTACTCTGGTGTGAAGTGCAGCAATGTACCGGGAGCTGCAACAATGTATCGTGGAGCTGCAACAATGTATCGTGGAGCTGCAACAATGTATCGGGGGTGCAACAATGTATCAGTGAGCTGCAACAATGTATCAGGAGGTGCAGGCCTCTTTACACATCTGTTGGCAGGTCCATGCCTTGGATCCCTACCGATCTGAAATGGATGGCCTATACTAAGGATACGGCATCATTTTTGTAGAGCTGAAGAACAACTTCAAACGAGAATATTTGGTCCAAACTCCATTCTAGCTTTACGCTATAGATCACTATGCTCAGTACAAAGGATGGAAAAATAGAGCTCTAGTCTCTCACGAGAAGGCAATCACTCCCATGTTTATAAGATGTGTCCCGGCAGGCGACTACCCGGGATTAAAGTGATCTTTAAAAAGTTTTCCCAAGACTGAAGGGGAATGGAGGGGGATTTGGCTGTGATATTAGGTCAATGCTCTCTTCTATGGCCATCATGCCACAGATCCGCCTGCTCCTGGGACCCATCTACACGTTCCAAAATGGCCACAACACTATTCTCACTACACTAATGTGGGCAACGCTGGCCAGTCTGTGGAGGGTCTCCAACTGCCGATGTGCTACCGGTGCTCCGTGTGCGACACGTAAGTCGAAGAAGTGCCACCGCCACCAGGTCAGGAGAGTCACTTTAGGCAGACCTGTAATAAGTAACGACTTCCTGAGATTAGGGTGTATTCATATGATTGATATTCCCGCATGAGTTCTGTCTGATTATAATATGGATTGGATTCGCACGAGAAAGCCACCGATATCGACGGGTTCATTTACATGAGCAATTTATCGCTCGCAAGATCGAAAAACCACTGCAGGTCCTATTATTGGGCACTTCTGTTCAAGAAATCGCCAAAAAGTGAAAATAATAATACATTTTAAATAAACACACCTGCATGTAAATGTCAGTTCCACAGGTGAAAATCCCATGTGTAGTGATGGGATGCATTAAACTCGCTGGCAAATTCGCAGGTTTACAAGTGCAATAACGGTCTCGGTTTCCGGGACGGCAGTCGCCCGCGAAGACACGATTTAAGGATACGGTCACGTGGGTCAGAAATATTCTGCTAGTAGAAGAGATCCCAGCAGGGTCGTTCCCTATAAACAGGACTGGGTCCCAGCAAGTTCTGCTCCACACCTGAAGATGATTCTAGTGGGATCTGTCTCTATAAATAGGATTGATTAAAAAGATCTAATCCTAGAAATATACTATAAATTGGACTGGATCCCAGCAGTGTCTGCTACTGAAAATGGAAATGGATCTCAGCAACATCTGTTCTTGTAAAAATATGACTGGAACGTGATCGGTTTCGTTAATTGAGTTGGATCCCCACACAGGATCTGTACCTAGATTTTGGACTGGATCCCAGCAGGTTTTGTAATTAATTGGATTCTAGTTTGATCTATTATATAATGCAACTGGATCTCAACAACATCTGTTCCTATAAAAGTGACTGGAACGTGATCTGTTCTGCTAGTAGAATCACATCCCAGCAGGACTGGGTCCCAACAAGTTCTGTTCCATCACCTGAAGAAGATTCTAGTAGGATCGGTCTCTATAAATATCATTGTATACACAGGACTGGATCACAGTGGGATCTTCTCCTGTAAATAGAAATGGATCTCGGCAACAACTGTTCCTGCCCAAGGGCATATGCGTAAAACAGAGACCGCGTATAGGCTGAGTATGGCACTGCGCATGCCGCAAATCTGATATCACGGACAGGCGCAGTGTGTTTTGTTTTTTTTAATTCCCCGCTCTGAAATATATTGCGTACAGGCAGCATATCATACACAGGGAAATAGAGCATGCTGCAATGTATTTCTCTTGCGTATGGATACGCTGTGTCCACCGGTGGGCATAGAAGAATTGATGCGCTGGTGTGCATGGAAGAATGGAAGACCGTTAACATTCATTGCCTCTATTCACTGCATATCACGTTGTGGGCATGAGCCCTAAATGTGACTAAGACATGATCTGCTATTAATTGAATCGGATCCCAGCGGGATCTGTACCTATAACTTGGATTGGATCTCAGCAAGATCTGTGCCTATAAATATTTGTATAAACTGGACCAAATCCCAGCAGGATCACCTTGGGCTTTTGAAAAAAAAAAAAATACAGATGGGAATTGCTAACGAACCGCTCCACATAACTAATGTCCCCCGTGCTACGGCCCCCCGCACAGCGACGTCACTGTCCATCACGTTAGCATCTCCTATCAGCTGCACTTCTATCACATCAATCCAAAGTTGTAGCTCCGAGACGCCAAATCCATACAAAGGCCCCCAACCGTCACGTGCCATTTATAGTCCTCCTGTCTCTGCCTCCACCCCCCGTGGTTGTAGCACTGGAGAAAACTGGGTCATTGGCATATATTTCAATATATTTGGGCAAAGCTGGACATGGCGTAGGCATTGCGGGAGCTCCATGCACACGTATGGTTAAGGGGGAAGAGAACGGAGGGTTAATGGTGAAAAATACGGGATTACAACCCACAGCGAGCGCCGATGCGGACGTCACTGCGTCCAGAGAGCGGGGTCGTAAGGGCTATGAGATAGAGTGTGATGCGGAATGACAACGAGCGGTTTACATTAGTCGGGCGCCGAGCCGGTGATGGAGCGGTTACACCGCGCTGAAGAGGGATTGAGAACACGAAGACTGATTCGCAGCTGGGGCCGCGCTCCCGGTAATTGCTACCAGCAAACGCTTTAGTTTGTACATGGGATAATGAAGAACAATGCTGCCGCACTGAAGGGGCTGACAAATTAATTTGGGGCTGGAGTCTTCCGGCAGATGCCCGCGCGCCACCCCCCACACGGAGGTCTCGCCCACAGGTCCACTCCTCGTAATGACAGCCATAAAATATCATTATGTCAGCCGGTGTTCCGTCTTGTCATGTGTCGGAAGAACAATTTGCCGTCTCAGGGAACGTCTTGTCTGATCTCTTCCTCACAATACACGGAACATCAAAAGGTTGATAATGGACTGAAGTAAAACGGGGATGGGGGGGGATCCGTTACCATGGTAACCCATCATTACCATGAACTTCTCACACTGTCTTCTTATTTTGTTTTCTCCCGTCTTCTCCCACCTCTCGCTCCCCTCCTACTACAAACTGCTCTGTTCCTACGGCTCCCATACACAAAACCACAGGTGCGGCCTATTAGATGTGCGCCGCGGACAGAAACGCATCTCCCATGGACGACAACATCCTGTTCGCACTCCTTCACATCCACGCTTTTGGCTTCCAGTTTTTAACCGATCAGGTTTTTAAAAAAAAATGAAATGGGTAACAAAATGGAATTAAAACTGAACGGTAACCATCGTGTCCGCTTTTCTTTCCCCTGGTAGACAGATCCATCTTGTTCTGTTTACATCTATATTTAACGGATCCGTTTTCTCTTTTCCTTCTCTTCCCTTCTGCGCAGGCTCATTTAAAAACGGATCAGCTATGCAAACAACAAAAACAGAACAAAACCGAAAGCTCCTTGTTTAGTTTTGACGCCCATTGAGAAACAAATTAATTAAAAATGGAAGGGTCATTTGTGCTCATTTTCATTTTTTTAGCAAAAAAAAAAATACTGCATTCTGAAAAAAAAAAAAAAGTCAAGCCGGCGGAACAGGACTGAACTGAACATAACTGAAATCAACGCGAAGTACTACGCTGATCTGCCTCCTAAGGGCCCATTGTGTTTTCCCCGTGCGCGGTCTGCATTCGTTACTGACTGAACACGGGCCGCACACGGCTAGTCAGCTGTTTTTGAGGGGGCGGGGGGGGGGGGGGGGTTACATTGGCTGATTGCTTATAAATAAAAATAATAAAAAATTGCAGCAGCTCCGTTCCTGGTCCGTATTCACACATAAGAATCACCCAGGAAAGTCTATGGGAGTACAAGAAAACCCAGTGAACATGGATCTTACATGTATGTGCGCTGCATTTTTTTTTTTTTTTACACATTTGTAAAAGACTATAAAAAAATTCTATTTTTTGCGCATGTAAAAAAAAAACGGATGACACACGGACGTAAGAAGAAACACAGAAACCCATACAACATAGACTTCTGTATGTCGTGAAATCCGTCCATCTTCCAGGCCAAGACTGGCTATGCCCATGTGAATGAGCCCTAGTGTATGTTGGCCCGACCTGCCCCCTCCATGGGTGATGTGAACATTCATGCCCATGTGAATGAGCCCTAGTGTACGTTGGCCCGACCTGCCCCCTCCATGGGTGATGTGAACATTCATGCCCATGTGAATGAGCCCTAGTGTACGTTGGCCCGACCTGCCCCCTCCATGGGTGATGTGAACATTCCTGGGACTTCCGTAGTCCACAGCAGTCCGAATGGAGCAAAGTGGGAATAGACCCGAGCGCCAAACTCCACACATCCTGTAACCTCCTATACTTGTGTGACACGCTCTACCGGAGGCCACGCTCACATGTGTACTAGAGACTCCCTCCAAGGCCTCCGGGGCAGATGCATAATGCAGCACGCTATGCCATTTAATTTGGGAACATTTTGCACAACATGACAAAAGCCGGACGGCCTTAAATTATGGTCACAGAGTTCATCTAGCGCCATTCGGGTCTGGCATGCGCCGATCCAGCACTCTCAGTATTTTTGTTGTTTGACTTCTATAACTGAGCCAAACAATGGAAACAATACCGAAGGCCGCCAGCAGGGGTGAATGTGGCCTGATGTGTGCACAATGCAGCAATGTCCACCATGCAGTAGCAATGTTTGGTTACCTTACCAAAGGGCTATTCAGCTTCTGGATGTAAAAAAGAATGTTTTCCTTCACTGACAGCAAGCAGAGATAGTGAGGAACTAAAGGGAAAGTTTTATCTATATTTTTTTTACTCACTGAAAAACTAAACTATAAAGCAGATAGTGAAACATTTCTCCTTTTTCTAAATGTTTTTTTTGCGATTGTAAATTTTTCCTCTATTATTTGTACATGACTCCGGTGGCGGCCATCTTTCCTGATCTAACCGCATTTAGAGATGACCTTTACAGCAGCCTCATTGACCAGAGGGCACAATGAATTGGAGGGGATCCCTTGACTTCTATGAGAAAGTGTTGTGGGCATGCTCTATAACTTCTGCATGGAGGGGAAGGAAGTGATCCGAGACCATCACCTATAGGATTCAATGGGAGAGTGTGTTGTGGGCATGCCCTGTCCTGTACAGGGAGGAGGGGGAAGAGGTGAGCTGTGACCAACACCTATAGATGTCTATGAGAGAGTACTGTGGGCATGCTGTGTTCTATGCAAGGAGGGAATAAAGTGAGTTGTGACCATCAACTAAAGATTTCTATGGAAGGGTGTTGTGGGCAGCTGTTTTCAGGTCTCACCACAGATGTTTCATTGGGTACAAATCAGGGCTTAGGCTGGACCCTCAAGAACATTCAGAGAGTTGCCCCCTGCATTGTCTTGGCTGGGGTCTTAGGGTCATTGTCTTACTGGAAGGTGACCCTTCCACCCAGTCTGAGGTCCCTGCACTCTGGATCCGGTTGCCAATATCTCTGTACTTTGCCCCATTCAGCTTTCCACACACCCTGAGCGGTCTGCCTGCCCCTCGGCATGATGGTTAACTGCAATAGCTTGCAATCCACACCCTCCCTTTACACAGCGACAGCAGCCATTTTTTAGCTGTTGCCTGGAGGGTGCAATCAATGCCTTCACATTCCGGCGCCGGTTATTTGCCCGTCTGGCTCCGTACATTTCAGACAGCGCCGTTCTATAAATTCTATTGCAATGCTAAACAGCTTATTGACATTTCATTTTCCGCATCCACAATAGCGCGGTGTCTGAAAGTATTGTTTGCCCGCTGCTATTAGTGGGGAATTAATTACATGGCAAACAGCTTGCAATTATAATGACAAATATTACTTAACAGTCCAGCGTTATTTCATTGGTTTCCAATGGCGCGGATGGAAACGTGCGCGGAGAGCAGAGAGACGGGATAAGTAGCAAAGCTTTCTGCGGGTCTTCGTGCCAGCTGTCCGGACCACAAATCCACAGACGTCTTCCTTGGTGCACGAGGGTCGGCGGCTGCTTCACAGCTGGGATAGAGGATTACGTCCACTTCATAATCCCCACAAGAAGAAAAAACGAAGAAAAACCCTCCCGAGCGATGGCCGCGGTCTACGGTAAGACGTCAGCTAAAGCCTTCAATAAGAAATCTGTAATCTTGTCTTCCAGGTCAACACCGATGCCATCATACATGCTGTCAGTGAAGACGCAAGACGAAGCAGCCGGGACAAGGAATCGTTTTAAAGTGCGCAGCAGCGTAGCCGTATGAGGGAAACAAGATGGCGGCTAATGCTTGCCAAGAAATGGCACAAATAAAGCCGCTTGAATAAGGAATCTCCTGCCGACACAGAACGCTTATATTAATAACGTACAACAAGATGACGCTGCGGATTGTAGGCAAGTGCAGGGGCGCCGGTAACCATTTTATGCGCCCATGATAAACCGTGCATGGTAACGATAACTTGTCTACTGAGGCTGTAGTCTCACCGACGATTTTCCTGTGCAAGTTCTATCCAATTGCAAGAAAAACGGATCTCACACATGAAAAAAAAAAAAACACACAATGTCAATGGGTTAATTCACACAAGCGATTTTTCTTTGTGACTGCGAAACTGCGATCGTCAAACTGAAGCATTTCCTATTTTTTGGTGATTCTTGTTTAGGAATAGTCTATTTCTTCCGATAGAAGCATTAAAAAAAAAAAAAGCATTTTGTCACCAGTTTAACTATTGGAAGCACATGCGATTTCACGTGCGTGAGGAACACATGTACAGCGATGCAAAATGCCCATTTTTAATACAGAAAGCATCGCAATTGCAGAAACATCGAGTGAGAAGCAGGTCAGATTTTCACTGACTTACACGGCACTCGCCCGCGTCATTACACCCTTAAAGGGAATGGGTATCTTAAAGACTGTTCACTGGTCCTTAGAGGGACGTGCTGCACAACCCCAACGGGATGCTGAGCCCTGGCGAATAGATGGAAGCCGCAGCCGGCTACACATTGTCGCTGAAAGGGAAATGTAGTATTACAAGATGGCCGATCACATGAAGGACCACTGAGGAATACCGGGACAGGAGAAGGTCCTCCAAGACGAGAGCCGCTCTCCGTTCTGGGTCATATAGGAGGCTCCCGAGCACAGGACCCTATACACATGTTCCTACACAATAATAGGGCATATGGACAGGAGGGGCACAACCTCTTTAAAGGGATTCTCAACTTTAAACGGTCCCTATTACGTGTTAGAAGGGTCCCTTGATAATAGGCTGATCACAAAGTGTTTCCCTACTGGGACCCCCAGCGATCAACCATAAACTGTGGGGAAACCTGCAAGTGTTCAGTATAAACTGTGGGGAAACCTGCAAGTGTTCGGGATACCTGCAGCGCCCCCACGAAAAAGGTGCAAATCGCAGTACAATCGCATGCAGTATGTACAGCAATTTTATCTGCACTTTCGGAACAGACCCAAAGCACAGTTGGAGCAAACATTAACTTGACATTTAACATATTACAATAACTTAAAGGGTTTTCGATAGGACTCAACTATTGATGACCTTTTCTCAGTAGTGGCTTGGCAGAGGTCTGCTGCTTGAATGGGACTGAGCTGCAATACCAGGTACCAGCTGCTATACAATGTACGGCGCTGTTTGCCAGGGAATCCAAGCAGTGGACTCCCACCGATCAACTATAGATGACCTATCCTGAGGACAGATCATCAATAGTTTAGTCCTAGAAACCCCCCGAGAATTCTTATACCTTTTCTATTGATGACCAACAGGAACACACTGCTCAGATCCTCACCAAGCAATTGATTTTTGGAGCCGCTGTCACTGCAGTCAATAGAGGAATTACAAAAGCGCTGGAAATAGCGAAGCGGCTTAGGTCAGTGTTGCAGACGTAGCTCCTATTGAATTAATTGGGAGCTGTGCTGCAGTACCAACGCAGGCCACTGAGATATGGTCAGCACTTTCCGCTCTGACTGCAGTGAGAGCGACCCCAGCAAGAGGTCACATTCTCTGCTTATAGCAGCGGTGGCCGGACCAGAGCCAAGGAGCAAAATACTTGATGGTGTGGGGTTGCTGCTTGGCCGCATGTTGATGATGAGAAGGGTAAAAAGAGGTGGCACTATTACTATTGGGGACACTCTTAATAATGGGGGCGCTAAAGGGGCACCATTACTATTGGGGGCACTATTACAACTGGGGCCACTCAAGGGGGCACTATTATTGCCACGGAGTGGGTATAATAGTTAGGGCCACTAGAATAACGGAGGTAAAATATATGTCGTAGTAATAAGACATTCCGCTCACCACACACCAAATCCATGCCCCTTTTACCGCGGCCTGTTTTTTTGTGTGCCGAAGGTTGCAACCCTACTGCTGCCATCATGCCAATCTAATATTGACAGAATAAAAAAGGGACGCCATGGTGAAACTGGAGATCACATGATTAGGCCATCTCGCAGAGAAGATCCACAGCATCACACTCAGGTATTCTATATGAAACATTCTTCCGCTAATGAATTGCGCACGTGATGCACGCAGGGTTAATTACTCTGGTCTCCAGATGGCGAAAGCCTCGCCGGCTATTAAGAGTTGAACAAGAGCAAAAGACTTCTTTTTTATGTCATCTTTAAACACAAACAGTTAATTAGAAGAAAAGATTTTGTTAATGACAGAAATTGACTGAAAAGGCTTTCTGGAGAAACGAGAAGCGTTGGTGCGCAGACGGCGTGAAGTGATCCCCCGACTCCGGGAAGGGTCTTCAGCTGCAGAAATTACAATAAAATTATTATAAGCAAATCACTTTAAAAGAAAACGTTCCGAGAACAAACTAATCACAGTTGTAGAGGCGCAGCTGCCGGAGAGGGGGGCGTCTCTGCACTAAAAATACCCCATATGCCATAGATACGCACTGCGAACACTCGCTATATAGATGACGCTTCTATTATACATATCACAACCCCTGGCGCTTCCAGACACGGATCCACGTCAACTGCTAACCCTTTAATTGGGTCTTTTTCCTTTACCATAAGAGCTTGTCTTCTATCACCCGATACAGCGATACTAACGGTGGTAGCCCAGGGTACCGCGGGTTGCCAGGACAGCCCGACAACACCAGCGGTATGTAAATGAACGCAATCATCAATTTATTACCGCACTGACTATATAATCAGCATTTCATTGAAGCATAACGTGCAGACAATCAAGGTGATGGTTGATACAGCGAAACACCGCCATTAACGGATATTAGTGGCAACTAGTGCTTAATGCAACTCTCTGGTGTCAAGAGGAAGGGGATACATTACATGAAGATGTTCGCCACTTCCAGGTCCTGTTTTTGGCTGTCCAAGATGGCAGACTACCTAATCCCCACGGTTAATCGATAGCGTTAAACTACCTATGCACTACACCTGCTTTCTGATTGGCCAGTGCTTTCTCATGTGATGAGTGCTGACCAATCAGAAAGCAGTGTACCGTGTTTTAGGCAGTTAGAGAATTGCAGCGGCCATACTGGATGGCCAAATATTGGATTGGAGGGATGGCAGAGAACAACTGCAGGTACAACACCCTCATACCCTTCAGTAAATTTTGTCCCGAAATAAGAGGGTCATTTTAATAGTCTCTTTCCTTTCAGGACAGGGAGGAAGCAGGATGCCCCTATAGCAATAACAATCATCTCTACTTGTATAGCGCCAACTTATTCTGCAGCGCTTTCAAGCATGGGAGAACACCGACAATATATTACATGTGATATACAAATCAATTTGAAGACAACGGGGTGGGGGTGATACAGGAGGTACAGGGTGGGGGGATTGGCATGGGGGAACACAGGCAGTGTGGGAATTACATGTGGAAATCAGTTATTAGGAAACAAATGGGGTGGGGGCAGTAAGGAGTTGAAGGGGTAGAGGTCGAATGCAGTAAGCAGGGTGGAAAGTGTGGGGAGCCATGGGGAGCGGCAGGGGACTAGGTCAGGAGATTTGGTATGCTTCCCTGAAGAGGGGAGTTTTTAATGCACGTATAAAATTCCGTGCATCGGGAATTGTCCGGATACCTTGGGGTAGAGCGTTCCAGAGGTTGGGTGCTGCTCTGGTGAAGTCCTGTAGGCAAGCATGTGAGGTTCGTATTAGAGGGGTGTTTAATCTGAGTGTGTTAGTGGATCGGAGTAGGTGGGCTGGGTGGTGTACGGACAGGAAGGAGGTGATGTATGGTGATGCGGGGCTATGCAGTGCTTTGTGGGTGAGGGTGAAGAGTTTAAATTTAGTGCTGGAGTGGATGGGCAGCCAATGCAGCGACTGGCATAGTGCAGAGGCATTTGAGAAACAGCTGCATAGAAAAATGAGCCTAGCTGATGCATTTAGTATATATTGGAGTGGAGCGAGTCTGGTGCAGGGAATAGCAAGTTGCAGAATTCAAGTCGGGAGTGGATGAGGGCGACAGCGAGTGTCTATAGCGTGTCCATGGTGAGGAACGGCTGGATTTTAGCAATATTTCTGAGGTGCATGTGGCATGTTCGGGACAGAGATTGGATGTGGGGGCTAAAGGAAAGGTCAGTGTTCAGTGTGACCCCAAGGCACCGGGCGTGGTGTCTGGGGGTTATAATGGTGCCAGATACTGAAACGGAGATGTTGAGGGGAGGTTGGTTGGAAGGCAGACAGATGAGAAGGTCAGTTTTAGAGGAGTTAAGTTAGAGAAAAAGGGAGGACATAGTATTAGAGACAGTGGACAGACAGCCAGTGATATTTTGGAGGAATGGTTCCGAGATCTCACGGGAACAGGTGCATATTTGGGTGTAGTCAGCATAGAGGTGGTAGGTATTATTGTACCTTGATGCAACCAGGAAGTAGTGCTGGACAGAGCACTGACTGGCCGGTGACGCCCCCAGTACCTTATTGGCTGGACAGATGTCTTCCCCTGCAGGTTCTGGAAGGTGACTAGAATTCTCACGTTTCCTCTCGGACAAGAGTTGTCCTCCCCGCTCCTGCTGTCACTGTGCCAGCATCTCGCTGGCTCCCCGCTGAACAAGTAACCTCCCGGCTGCAGTTGAGCATTGCCCGTCCGTTTCTCGATGCAGCAGCTCATCGCCGCTGTCTCCGCTGTTGTTGCAGATGTTCCCCGCTGCTCTTCCCTGCTCTCCCCGCTGCTGCTGGTGATCGATGGGGTAGGTCTCTAGACCGGGCGCCTTCGGACATCCTCTCTGTGTTTAGGCAGCAGCGCCAGGACAGTGAGGTTGGCCCCTTGGCACCTATTTCCTGAGCGGCGGCTGCAGCACACATGTACATAATAGGGATGCAGCAGCGGTAGGACAGTGCAGTGCGGGCCTTCCTCAGTGCTGCTGCTCCGCATTCTCCGTCTCCCTTCTGTCCGGAGGCAGTGCTTGGCCAGGCCACATGTAAGTGGGATGGCAGCTACAGCTTGCAGCATACACTAGCAGCACAGTGTTTAAAGATTTTCGCGGCCCCTGGACGGTTAGGGTAATATTCACTGTAAATGCCACTGGAAAAAATGCCCTAACCATAACCGCACAAATCTCTAAACACTGTGCTGCTAGGACCTTACTGACGTCAGCCTATCGGGAGTTAGGGGTGTGACAGGGGCGTTTCTGCATCCAAGCCCTGTCAAACTCCTAGCTTCCTGGTGGCATCAAGATACAATACTACCAAGATGGTATTGAGGCCGAATTTGAGGATGGTTTGTCCAGTTGGGCTGTGTCGATAGAGAAGAAAAGGGGACCAAGAACCGAGCCCTGGGGGACCCTGACAGCTAGAGGAAGTGGAGAGGAGATAGAACCAGCAAAGGGGCCAATAGAGCGGAGCATAGTGAGAAGGAGGTCATGGTCGACCATGTCAAATGCAGCAGAGAGGTCAAGGAGGATTAGTAGGGAGTAGTCACCTCTCGACTTTGCCGTCATTAGGTCATTTGATACTTTTGTGTTTTGGTCCAGTGTAAAGAGCGGAAACCAGACTGGAGGGGGTCAAGGAGAGAGTTGTCAAAGAGAAATTGTGCGAGGTGTAAGTTGACCAGGCGTTTTAGTAATTTGGAGATGAAGGGAAGGTTTGAGACGGGTCAGTAGTTGGCGGCATCCGTCAGGTCTAGGGTTGTTTTTTTAAGCAGAGGGAATATAATGGAGTGTTTAAATGAGATGGGGAAGATGCCAGAGGTCAGGGAGGAGGTTGCAGATTGTGGTGAGGTGGGTAATGAGGGCTGGGGAAAGTGACCAGAGGGAGGAAGTGAAAGCGTCGCTAGCGCAGGTGGTGGGGCAAGCAGCAGAAAGCAGCCTGGAAGGAGGTTGTGATCCGAGAGTGGAGGGGGGAGTTAGTAAAGTAAGAGGCAGAGCAAAGACAGAGGAAGATTAAAATTGAAAGTCTTGCCGTCTCTGTGAGTAGGGGAGTCTGAGAGTTATTATTGGCCAAGGGAGGAGGTAAGCGTTAAAAGCTGGGAGACAGATGAGGAGCTAGGGTCGTTAGTAGGGATGTTGAAATTGCCAAGGATGAGGGTTTGGATTTCACAGGATAAGAAGTGGGGCAGCCAGGCGGGTGGGACCTGGGGGCCGGTAAATAACTGCGACATGCAGGGGCAGTGGGCAGAAGAGTTGTAGGGTGTGAACTTCGAATGACTGGAAGGTGAGCAATAGAGCCGAGGGAATGACCTGGAAGGTACAGTTCCGTGAGAGGAGGACGCCTACTCCTCCGCCGCACCTGCTGTCTGATCTGGGGATGTGGGAGAACTGCAGGCCATCATAGGACAAGTTCATAGGATAAGTTCTTAAAGCGTAGAGCCCTTGGACCATTTTCTCCTTCCTTGCTGACTAAGACTGTGGTACTGGAGAGAAGGGGACTCCTGAATGTCTGTGCCCACCATCCATGAGCTGAAGAGAAGCCACTAGGTCACCGTTATCATACCCAACCATATTGGGTTCAGTTTCATTGGTTTGTTAAGTGTCCATCATGGGGAATACCTCTTGCGGTTCACATCAGATTAGGAAAAGCAAGTCAACTAGAGCCCAGACCCAAGTCCCTGGCCCCTTAGAAGCTATAGGCTTTGCCTCCTGTTCTGTATAGTCCTTTAAATGACTCTGTACTTGGAAGTGAATATGATGAAACTTTCAGAAACTCTTTATGGCTTGTATGACCCGCAGCAAAACAGACAAGGATGATCTGTAGTTGTATAAAACCCGATCCTGGACATGTTCTCCTTCGAGTCCTAGTTTGTCATTCTTCATCTGTCCCTTATTTCTGCTGAGACAAGATTAAGGGCCGCGTCTGCTTCATTCACACAACTTGGGAATTTAAATTTGCAAACGGAAACAGAGGTAACAAGGTTCCTGCCAATAAAACTGGTGATTTGTAGGCAAAAGAAAGACTGAAAATGAATTCCGATGTGAAGCAGGCATACAGTAAGTGCGAGGCTGATGTTTGGTTATATGAACAGACGCATATATTAGAGATAAACGAGACCCAAGAGGCAAATCGACTAAATACCGACATGGAGTGAATATTTATGCATTCCACTACTTACATTGTGTTTGGTTACTGTAATGTAGGCAGATCACCTAGTAGAGACGGGTTTATTACTTTGCAGAGTTTCTCTCTGTTGATCTGTAGAAAAATCTTAATGAAATCTACTGTGTTCCAACAAGTACAATAGGTTGGCAGGGGTCTCATCACTCCTTAAGGAGAGCACCAAGGTGAGTGAGGAGACTTATAAGGCCATGCATGCTCCTCTGGGAAATATATGCAAATAAGGAAGATGGAAGCATACCACTGCAACGCCACCTATTGGATGGCAGCATTCCTGCAAATAAATGTCCGACTCTTTATACAAGTCTTTAGAACAATGATTGGGAATTGAAAACCGAGCCAGGATCGATATACAGACAGCTGTTTCGGGATTTTTGCCCTTCATCTGTGTGCAGTAGGATCCTGGCTTGGCTAGTGAGAGGCTTATGTCGTCGGCTGGGAGGGGTATCATCACTCCTTAAGGAGAGCCCCTAGAAGGTGAGAGAGTAGACTTATAAAGACTTATAAGGCCTTGCATGCTCCTCTGGGAAATATATGCTAATAAGGAAGACAGAAGCAACCAAAAGTACCTCCTTAGACCCCCAAAAGTACTCTATTCCATCATGCACCACGTAGGTTGCTGCAGGGGAAATCCATTTGTGCGGACAAAACTTTCCTCTTGCCAAAGTTCTATGGGAAGCTGGACCTTCGGTGAACGACGTTTCCTCCAGACGGCGGTTTTTAGATTGATTTATAATGAATAATATGTTTACACTGACTTGGTCAGCATGCTCACCCTTCGACCTGCGGCAGCACTTCTGATAGTCAGTGAGGATCTACTGCCATTATATGCTAAGAAAATGGTTAGCGGTTCCCACAATTTATGTCTATAAAGGAGCAAGTGTGCAGTTCCATGAAGGCATGACCAATGCAACTGCTATGGGGCTTGATGAGAGGGGCTCATCTCCTCTCTTTTGCTAGGGGGTTGCAAGAAACCTCATCAGACTTAACGCTCCAGAGAAGCAACTTTTTTAGCAAAATTGGGGTAAAAAATGAATTAAAAAAATAGCCAAGTGTCATGGAAAGGGTCTGGAGGGGTAACCAGGCTCTTCTGTTCTGGCTGGCAAAACTTTGCTATGGGGGCTTTCTCTGTTACGTGTAGATTGGCTCTTTAATGCGACTAATTTATTAAAGCTTTCGCCCCCATCTTAGCAGTTTTTCAGTATCTTACACTATACACCCTGACATATATGCAGCTTGTTAGAGCATGCCAAGAGCCTCGTGGGGTGCAGAGTGTTAGGGCAGCAGAAATGCAGTCCTAAGCTCTTGCTCACGACCTAAAGGTTGTGGGTTCAATCCTCGCATGGTTCAGGTAGCCGGCACAAGGTGGACAGCCTTCCAGCCTTCCGAGGTTGGTAAAATGAATACCCAGCTGCTGGGAGGTAAAAGATGACCGGGGAAGGCAATGACAAACCACCCCGCAAAAACAGTCTGCCAAGAAAACGTCACTCATGACTCTGTGCTTTACCATTACCGAGAGCATGAGACAGATGCTACCTGGTGAAACCACAGCAGGCAGACCATAGTACAGTAGTGTACTTTATATATGTACAAGCAAGAGGTTAAATCTCTGCAGATTATTGAGCCTTGGTCTATTATAAGGCAGTGCTCTTAAGCTTTTTCCCCTATCCCCGGTACACACTTTGCTGTAGACTGCGCGCCCCGTGCTCTGGATTATAGGCTGCAGCAGCTGTCTCCTCGCGTTTTACATCCCGGCTTGTGACAAGGTGTAAGGTTTGTTACTAGGATACGTTTGCGACAAGTTACAACTCGACTTGCGATGCATAAAAAGTGCATACGGTATATTAGTAACACGTTGGGTCACATCTAGAGATGAGCGAGCGTACTCGGATAAGCACTACTCGCTCGAGTAATTGGCTTTATCCGAGTATCGCTGTGCTCGGGTCTAAAGATTCGGGTGCCGGCACGGAGCGGGGAGCTGCAGGGGAGAGCGGGGAGGAACGGAGGTAAGATCTTTCTCTCCTTCTCTCCCGCCCGCTTTCCCCTGCTCCCCGCTGCGACTCACCTGTCAGCCGCAGCGGCACCCGAATCTTTAGCCCCGAGCACAGCGATACTCGGATAAAGCCAATTACTCGAGCGAGTAGTGCTTATCCGAGTACGCTCGCTCATCTCTAGTCACATCCCTTGCCCGGTGAGCGTCCGCTCTCGTTGGGTCACATCCCTTGCCCGGTGAGCGTCCGCTCTCGTTGGGTCACATCCCTTGCCCGGTGAGCGTCCGCTCTCGTTGGGTCACATCCCTTGCCCGGTGAGCGTCCGCTCTCGTTGGGTCACATCCCTTGCCCGGTGAGCGTCCGCTCTCGTTGGGTCACATCCCTTGCCCGGTGAGCGTCCGCTCTCGTTGGGTCACATCCCTTGCCCGGTGAGCGTCCGCTCTCGTTGGGTCACATCCCTTGCCCGGTGAGCGTCCGCTCTCGTTGGGTCACATCCCTTGCCCGGTGAGCGTCCGCTCTCGTTGGGTCACATCCCTTGCCCGGTGAGCGTCCGCTCTCGTTGGGTCACATCCCTTGCCCGGTGAGCGTCCGCTCTCGTTGGGTCACATCCCTTGCCCGGTGAGCGTCCGCTCTCGTTGGGTCACATCCCTTGCCCGGTGAGCGTCCGCTCTCGTTGGGTCACATCCCTTGCCCGGTGAGCGTCCGCTCTCGTTGGGTCACATCCCTTGCCCGGTGAGCGTCCGCTCTCGTTGGGTCACATCCCTTGCCCGGTGAGCGTCCGCTCTCGTTGGGTCACATCCCTTGCCCGGTGAGCGTCCGCTCTCGTTGGGTCACATCCCTTGCCCGGTGAGCGTCCGCTCTCGTTGGGTCACATCCCTTGCCCGGTGAGCGTGCGCTCTCGTTGGGTCACATCCCTTGCCCGGTGAGCGTGCGCTCTCGTTGGGTCACATCCCTTGCCCGGTGAGCGTGCGCTCTCGTTGGGTCACATCCCTTGACCGGTGAGCGCGCCCTCTCGCCATCACTAAGTAACTAATCCCCGTAGCAGGTCAGGCTGTTCATTCATTGCCGTGCATGTTGGCAATCACAGCAGGATGCCGAGCGCTGATTAATATTTCACGTCTGCAGTCATGCGACTGGCTGTGTTATTTACAGCACAGCAATGGTGTCTGAATCATCACATGATTACATAGAGGCAGAACTACACAGAACATGCCTGTATGACATGTATGATTACAGCTGGTATCACATGGGTTAGTCCCAAGATGCTGCCCTGCTCAGCCTACAACTGGCATCCATTCCTGTTTGTTAGTGAGGAATAGAGAATAAGATTGTAAAGTACACTGAATGCCCCCTTTATTAGAGCCCCGTTCCTTTCACGATTAGCGCTTTCCTGTAAGGGGTCAGAGGAGGATGTCAGGAATCGTTCTGATGAACAGGCGCTGCACAGTCAGATGAATACAACAATGGTGCTCCAACTAACATGTCTGAACACACAACTTGCCATTCCTTATCATGGATGGGTATAACAGCAGACGACCAGCTCCAGCGCCCTTGTGTCAGAGAAACAGAAAAGCGAGACTCCAGCGGGCAAAAAAGCGCAAAACTTGTATCACTGAGCAGCGGAAAAACATCTCCTGGCCAATGGAGCCAGATTTCTGTTGCCCCGTGCTGATGGGAGGTCATAATTTGGTACAAGCAGCATGAATCGCTGACCCCTTCCTGCCAGCTGGTCAGAACATATCAGCACCTCCATCTAATGTGCAGCAACTACAAGAAACTTCCTGTCCGCAGGGGCCGGTATTCCAGCAGAACCATTTCAACATCTACCATTAATAATGCTGGTGGCGTATATGGCAGAGAGGCCTTTGGGCACTTAGCAACTACGACTGCACCCCTATAACTATATAACTAGACCCCAGATTATAACATGAGCCTCGCAAACATTGCAGGATACAATGTAAAGACCTCATATCCTCTCATTTAATGTGATCTGCGATTAACAAATGAAATAAAGCGGTCACGGCTGGGGGCCAACACAGCGCTTGGACTGCCCCTCATAGAGACCCCCTGACAGAGTAAAGTCCCAAGTAAGCTAACCGCCCGCGACCGTCTCAGATGCTGCCACTTTCCAGAAGACTCACATGGCACAGTATATTATATAACAGAGCAGCAAGCCTTTCGAAGACTTGCAGGCCTGACGTAGAGACCCAGGAGAGAAAAGACGTAGATGAGCCGAGCATCAGAAGAGTCGGCACGTTACCCTCCAGTGGGGGAGGGGTCATTCTCCATCTTTTATTTATAGAACACCTCTAGTCACAGTATACAGATCCTTCTCCTCCACCGACATGTATACGGAGCAGTGCTGCTAACTGAGGAATAAAAGGACTGTGAGTTGTAGCGGAGATCATATGGAAATGGAACAATATCTTGACATATACGATAAATAAGGGAAAAATGTTAGAGAAGAGCATGCTAGAGCGCAGCAAGAGTGGCAGCAGAGAGCCGCAGGGGTAGCAGCGGAGAGCAGCAAGGGTGGCAGCGGAGAGGCAGAGGGCCGCAGGGGTAGCAGAGGAGAGCTAGAGAGCAGCAAGGGTGGCAGTGAAGAGGCGAAGAGCCGCAAGGGTAGCAGAGGAGAGCTAGAGGGCAGCAAGGGTGGCAGCAGAGAGCCGCAGGGGTAGCAGCGGAGAGCTAGAGAGCAGTAAGGGTGGCAACGGAGAGGCGAAGGGCCACAGGGGTAGCAGTGGAGAGCTAGAGCGCAGCAAGGGTTGCAAAGGAGAGGCGGAGGGCCGCAAGGGTAGCAGCGGAGAGCTAGAACGCAGCAAGGGTGGCAAGGGAGAGGCAGAGGGCTGCAGGGGTAGCAGCGGAGAGCTAGAACACAGCAAGGATGGCAACATAGAGGCAGAGGGCCGCAGGAGTAGCAGCGGAGATCTAGAACGCAGTAAGGGTGGCAATGGAGAGGTGGAGGACCGCAGGGGAGAGACGGAGGGCCGCAGAAGTAGATGGAGAGGCGGAGGGCTGCAGGGACAGCAGCGGAGAGTGGAGGGCAGCAGGGGTAGCAGCGAAGAGATGGAGGGCCGCAGGGGTAGCAGTACAAAGGGATCCATAAGAGGATGCAGAGGTAGAAGTCACACCTATTACATGAGATGGCCAAAATGCCACTTTGCCCCATCAGTAATGCTGGCACACTGTAGTTAGGAACCACATTACAGATTTTGCATTGGGGTCCTGATGCATCACCTTTTGTGAATGGTGGATTCTGCGGTATCTATATATTGTTGTCACCTTTCCTTTCTACTGATGATAATGAGCCGATTGCTAACCCGACCCTGGTGCACACCGCTCAGGCTAAAAAGTGAAAAATAAAAGGAATCTGTCACTGTGTTTTTGCAGTCCTGAGATGCATCTGTGCAGTAGTTTGGAAGAAACTTTGTATTCTATTAGTAGCAGCCACACAGAGAACTAGTCCTGCATATTCATGAGCTGCCGCTAGCCCCGCCTCTGGACACTGATTGGCAGCTGTCTTAATAGGCAGACCGCTGTCAATAAGCGACTGGAGGGCGGGATGGGCTGAGTCAGCCTATTGTACTGCTCAGTGGAGAACTCCAATAATTTCAGGGACATACATGCAAACTTCACACACCCGTATTTTTAACTTTGGATTTTTGTTTTAACATAAAAACGTGTCTCCCAGTACTTTGTTACTTTGCCTTTAGGGGGTTAATGAGCACCAACTACAATACTAGCTACTAAATGAACCATGTAGCGCAGCATATTTAACGCTTATTACAATGTATAGGCCTGGCGGATCTACACGACGGCTGCAGAAAACTAATGCAACAAAAGCACAGATCACTCGCGCCGGAGACAATTCTTTTGACAGTTTAAAAGCTGCGGCGGCGTTCTAGAGACCAATATCCAATAATGTGACGCTCTATCAGTAACACCGGCTCACCGGCTGCCCTGCTGTACATGCCCAGCATATAGCAGCCATGCTACCCCGCACGCTGCACAGCGGCCTCTGCCGAGGGTACAAGGCTGAACGCTCCACCCAAAAACGGCATTCATGTTAACGTTAAGGGATATCCAGTTTTTACAGCTGATGGTTTATCCTTACAATAGGCCAACAATATCTGATCCGTGGGAGTCCGACATGTCAGCACCCCCGCCGATCAACTGGTAGAAGGTGCCGCAGCACTTAAGCGAGCGTTGGAGCCTTTTTGTACAGCCTGACGAAGCAGACCGCAATCTGATGTAATCGTTGAGGAGGCCCAATCGCTTGTACGGGCACCAAGGCCCTATCAAAGAGCTGACTGGAGTGGTAGCAAGACTAAGACCCCCAATGATCAGATAACGATGGCCATCAACTTTATAGGGGTTGTCCAGTCATAAACAAACAATTGATACCCTAGCCTTCAATAGTAGATCCCCATGGGTCTGCGCCATGGGACCTAGTTGTTTACTAGGCCAGAGCTCATTTCTGCAGGAAGCAGACAACTCCGTTCCCACTGCAGTGTCCAAACTTGGTATTACAGGCAAAGTTCCCAAAGATGTGAATAGGAATTTTGCCTGCAATACCAAGCCATGCCAATACAGTGAGAATGGAGCTGTCTGCTTCCTGCAGAAATCCTTTCAGTGCATGAATACACCGGCCCAGAGAACAGCTGAGGTCCAAGGTTTGGGACCCTCGCTAATCTACTATTCATGGTCTATCTTAAGGATAGGCCATCGATAACTTACAACTGGACAACTCCTTTAAAAGCCCAGATAACCTTTCTAAGATGACTTGTCTGCATTTCACAATTATTTACATTACTGAAATTTTGTGAGATTATGTAAAGTTAAAAATACAGAGAAACTCAAAACCATCAATAATGATCTCATTCCAAGTAGGCTGTAAGGGCCTGTTGCGCTGACCATAGAATACCACAAACGGACCGAAAATACGTCCATCTGACACCAATACAAAGTGCCTGAACACCCCTGGACTGACGGATTGCTTCACTCCACCTTATTACTGGACTGAACATGAAATCGCTTGCAGGATTCGGAACTGACCCCATTTGTCAGATTATTTCATAATTCAGATCCTAGCCGGCAATCCAATACCATCTTATCTCCAAACCCCAAGTGTAGTCAAGATTAAGAGGGAAAGTTAATTAAAGCATCATCCATACCAGTGGATTATCATATAAAGAAGCTTACGGGGAGCTTACGACACAGAGTACAATATGAACACATTATGTACATGGAAACAGAGCCGGGCCGCTTTAGGACCGTTTACTGTGACATAAACATAACATATAACAGGCAGTGATGTCATCCGACCAAGCGTCTTATCACCCCCCTATGATATCTATACAAGTAGCTGAAAACATAAGGCTGGTGCAGCACAAGCGCCATGGCAGCCGAGGAGTTAATCTTGCAGAACCGGGTATTGCAGTATGTTTATCGAGTGGGAACATCCCAGGTTTGTTTTTGTACTTCAGAAAGACATAAATGGTCACTAACCTTTTAAAACACTGTGCATAAATCCATAATACAGGCGAATAGAAGGAACTTTGTAATACATTGTATCAGGACAACCTCTCCCCCCCCCCCCCCAATTAAACAGTTCACTCAGTTTGAAAAATTGCTTCAGCTAATGTTAGAGGGGCTTTTCCAGGGAAATGCTACTGATGACTGGGACCCTGGGTGATTAGCACCACAATTCATGGGGTTGGGTGTGGAAGCTGCTGCTCCAACGTCTATGTGGTGGTCGGTACTTGGAACTGCAGGTGCATCTCCCATTGATTTTAATGAGAGCTGGGCCTGCAATTACAAGCGCCGGACACTACACAGGGATGGAAGCAGCAGCTTCCGCTAAGTACCCCTGTGTATTGCAGCGCCATAAGTGGATGCCCCATCAGGTGTTTGGCCATGGTCCCAAGCATCAGACCACAGTCAATCAACTATTGATGACCAAACTTGAAGAAAGTCATCAAAAGTATTTCAATGGAAAACCTTTTTAAGAGTTTTACTGTATCACAGCTACTGGATTCACAGTTACACTGCTCAGTGGTGCTGCACAATGTCCTCCATGCTGCTGCTTCTCTGTATATAAGAAAGACGGGGGAGCAGGACCTCCTGTGCTCTGCGTGTATGGGAGAGACATCACAGCAGCAGTCTACACCCAGAAGCTCAAGGAAGAATTAGAAATGAAGCCTGCAGTTAAACCTGCTGATAAATGCAGAATACAAGTCATATAATGGCCTCATACAGAGTTATTCCTCATGTAAACAGCAGCTTATTCTGAAAAATCATCCGAAAGGTTACATATACTTCTGAAAATTGACAATCACCACCTATCTTTTCAGCAGACCCATGGTGCTGAATGGAGCATCAGCGCACATGCTCAGTGGCGTGCAGTGAGGAGGAAAGGGGGGCATGGTACTTCTGCTCTTGTAATCAATGGAACCCTCAGTGATCAGACATTTATCATCTATTCTGAAGAGTACAGACATGGAACGTAATTAAAGGGACTCTATCAGGTCCTATGAGCCTATGCACGCTCCTACCAAAATGGACTAGTCCTGTTACTATAAGTGAGTATGTACATAACTAGTATGCTTTATTTCAGCTGACCTAAAAATAGTTGCAGGTTGATTAATTATCATCTGGCAACAGAAATCATCATCAACAGGAAATGGTTGTCTTTCAACGACTAACCAACAACTTTGCAGGGAGGTGTGTGCCTTTTCGGGGGGGGGGGGGGGGAGGCCCTCCTACCAAATGCTGATTGGCTCCTGCTGTTTTTTAAAAACCATTTTGCCCCCCACTTCCCGTTTACTGCTCATTGGTTCCTTAAAGCAAAAATACATGCGACTAATCCTCGACTGAACAGTCCCTGCTGATCTGTGAAGGAACACCCACTTCTGTGGCTGGTTTGAGATTCGATAGAACACTCAATGCTGCGGGCTCTCGCACCGGTGAGTGTTCCCTCGAAGACCGCTTACACACATTTATGATTTAGCGACTATTTTCAGTGGCTACTCAGGCAATAGTTGTCCGATGTTATGTCACCCTTCGATTGCAAGCCCTAAACAAGACCGGGAAAAATATGAATGAGCGTCTTCTCTGTGCTGGTTTATAAACAGGCCATAGACGTAGAGTGACCAGACCGTCCCGCAGAGTCCGGGCGTACAGACCCCAAATAATATCCAGAGCTCGATGAGCGGAGACATAAACTCCACTACATGCCTGAAGGAGGAAAGCAGGAAGACAAGAGTTAGCAAACGATGGCGCCGTGCGACGTACCATTCAGCAGTTACTTAGCAACACTCTGTCACTAGGCAATGGGTTTTAATAAGTAAATACAATATTGTAATGTCTGTCAGTAGCGAGAACCCGAGCGTCCAAGAGTCACACTATAACCTCCTAACCGGCTGTGCCGCCTGGCAGGGGGCTCCTGCTAGCTGTGGCTTTCGGAAGGTCCTTTGTCACTGTGCATTTTGATGGTCACTGGCCGTAACTTAATTAAATGCCAATGTGAGGATGTGTCTGACGTGGAAGTCGCGTTCTTCAACCGCAACCAAAATATCATGGCAGCAGATCTTTGTAACAAGCGGGGGTCACTACGGCATGGAGGCCGCATCCGGTGCCGCATTAGTTAAAGGTCTTAAAAATATCAATGTTATAGTAAAAAGACAATTGTGTAAAGCGCTGTCATACAGGCAACTATTCTCCTAAATGGCCCAAATCACCGGCGACTTCTTCTGGAGTAATTAGAGCGGGTTACAGTTGGTCACAATGTGTCGTCTGCAGATTCCGTTAAGGCTGCCGGTAACGCATCTCCTCAATAACGGAGTTATGGCGGTGCAGATAAATGACCGATTCAGGGATGCCGTATCTGTGCGGTAGCGTTAGGAGCGTCAATACATGTAGACGTCACATAGGGTCTACAAGGAAACCCAGTGATAGATAACCGATTTCCAGCAGTACACCGTAAAATCTACAAGAGCC
Source organism: Eleutherodactylus coqui (assembly GCF_035609145.1). Lineage (NCBI taxonomy): Eukaryota > Metazoa > Chordata > Amphibia > Anura > Eleutherodactylidae > Eleutherodactylus > Eleutherodactylus coqui. Next base: position 129,909,935 of record NC_089847.1, on the reverse strand, counting down.
GGCGAATATCCTGTAAGACATGTTGCAGTTAGAAAACGCACCTTTTTGCAGCAGGTATGAAATATTATACGGCACTAGAGACGATGGAGTGATAGGTGATATGCCATGGACTTGCAGGTCTTACGTTTTAAGATTTGGTGTATTCCGGTAACTAGAGCTTAAGGGGCTTGAGTTGACCCTGGCTTCTGGTTCCTAGCGGCCTGGTCAGGTGAGGCTACTACAGGCCGCTGGGAGCCGTAAGCTGGAAAGCGCCGACAGCGTGAAGCCTTCAAAGGAGGCGAGGGGGAGCACGGCATAGTGTGAGATCAGCTGCAGGAACTCAGATGATTTCCAGTCAAAATCCACAGCAATGCTACAGATTTTTCACTGTTTTATGGATGCAGAATTTGCTTCCTGTCTTTTAAAGAGTACTGTAGGTTTTATAATGACGGAGTTAAAGATCATACTTTGTGATAAGCCCCGCCCCTGACCACACCCCTCTGTCCCGCTTTGACCCTTGGAAAATCTTATCAACTTATATATATATTTATTACAAAGTCTAATATGGATGAGGACACAAGACAACTAACACCATCTAAAAAATAACTAAAAATATATGACTGAGGAGTGGAGACCTGATAAGCCAACAACCTCCAATTGTCCTCTGCATATAGATCATACGTAAAATATGCTCCCATAACTAAAGAAATAGCCCCTACAAGAATAGGAAATCCATCATTGATGCAGCCACGAGAGGAGAGCGGCCGCTGCGCAGGCTATGCGCCCACCATACAGCTCACCCTGGAGGAGTACAAGTGTGAAGCAACAACGTAACAAGTAGAGAAGGAAAAGCACGGAGCAAAGAGGCAACACAAGAGTCCACAGAAACCGCAAACGTGCCTGAAATGGAGAAAGCAGGTATGGCATATCAGCACAGAACATTGACGGGCGTCACCAGACGCCCCCCGTGTGCTGCCACAAGCTGATCCCGAAGCCAGCCAGCATACCACGGTAGTGCCCTCCAGTCTACGGAGACAGAACCAACGCGCCCCCTAACTGCGCGCAGAATGGTACGTCAAATCATCAAGTGGACAGAAACATCAACTAAAAACAGTTTTCGTATTTTTGCATGAGACGCCGGCTGACACTAATGTCCAAGTTTATTAATAATGGCGTAAGGGGGGACTAATGAGATTGGAGAGGTGGTTTTATTTAAGGGATTTATAACCGCCATTCTGAGCATTACAGATGTGCTACATTCACTTCAGTGGGACAAGTCAGCAGTGCTCTGGATGTCACATGTGACACCGATGGCATCCTGTCAATATTAAAGGCTCCATATCCCATTTAACGAGGTCCCACAACTTGCTGACTGGTAGTCGTCCAATTGCTGGGACCCCCACTGACCCTGAGAATGGGTTCCAGTACATTCATGAACACAGCAGCAGTTGCAGGGGCACGCCGACACTTCATTCACTCCAACTGGACTGTCAGGGATAGCTGAACTCTGCAGTTTTCAGCGGTCCTATGGAGATTAACAGAATGGCAGGACGTATGCGCAACTGCAGCATTTCAGTCATTTTTGTCTGCACCGGGGTGGGGGGCAGATGAAGTATCATCACCTTCTATATTCCCCTAAATAAGCTACAGGGCATACTGGGGGGACAGCTGGCCACGTCAATGGATACACTTTCTTACAGACTGCATGAAAAATGATGTAATAGCAAATACAATGGACATTTTTTTGCAGCCCAAAGGCTTAAAGACGTGTTCTTTAAAAAAGAGCTAAGAGCAGGAAGCAGGATAAAATATAGTCCTCACCCTGTATATGGACGGCACTCCAGCAGAGTACTGAGGTGGGTTTGTGTAGCAGTTATGTATTAGGCTTGCTTCTGGTGCTGTATTTTTGTGCAGAGCTTTGTTCTGGTACAGTATGTATGCACTGAACTTGGTTATAGTGGTGTAAGCTGCTATCTTTCTTCACAGAGCAGAGCGCAAGCAGACTGTCTACCAGTGCAATAGACTTCTTTTTTTCTTATGGCTAAGGCTACATTCGGACGGGTGAGAATCTTGCACGAGTTTTGTGCATTGTGAGACGCACAAAACTCGCACGAATGTGACCTCCATTCTTTTGAACGGTCTTCTTCACATGAGCGACTGTTTTAGTCGCTGTATGTTCTTACCTTTGGCGTTCCCTCGGCACGCCTCGACCATTGTTTTCCATAGGACCTTAAAAGACATCGCATAGTACTTACATACCGTGCAGTGTAATGTTACCCAGTGAACTCAATGGGAAACATTTGCAATCCTCTAATGCGCGTGAAACATGCGTTGAGGGTCACAAGCGCACAAAAGTGATGGTGTGTCTTGACTGAAAAACATCTCACAGTTGTGTACAAAATGCACGCGGGCAAGCGCGATATCGGGCGGAGTATCTCAGACAGATTTCGTGCTCACCCATGTAAACCTGGCCTCAGGGGGGAATGGGGAAAACAGAAAAATCCACATAAGGTGCCATCTAACCTAAAGCTGGCACTGCTTGGGGGTAACAAGGGACCGAGGAGTTGGAAAACCATGTGATAGTCCAGGAGTCGGAACCCCATCGATCATATTGTTACCCCTGTGCTGTAGATGAGGGATGACCTCTTTTTAGCAGAATACCCCTTTAACAATCTGGTCACTATTGCTCATGGCGCTTGTAACGTAATAGCTGGATTGAGACTCGGAGATCGAATGAAGTGAGAAGTGGAGTCAAAATGAACATTGTGACCCTTATCGGTAAAAGAAAATCACTGTTTAGGACACTATGAGCAAAACCCAATATCTTAGCTTCTTCCCGTCCGGTCCGTGTGAGGATACTGGCGTTATCTTATTTCAGGCCTGCTACATCTTCTGAACCAACATATTAACCCTCTACATGACATCTACAGGCATTTGGCAAGTGCACGAATGAAAGGCTTTATGGGCGTTCATTGCTCTATGGGATGAAGGGGTTAAACCTCAGTGATCTGTATGACATGATGGAGAGATATGCGCTGGCCTGCAGAAGGAATGCTTGCTTTTTTTTCCCCTCTGAGCTGCCACGGATGAGCCTGTAAGGATATGTGGGCCATGGACCTCCCATAGAACATGTCAAGCGCTGGCCTTGAGATTTCATTCCTTGGAGCTCGCAGCCGTTCAGCCCATAAAGCTCTTAGCGACAGTTCGCTCTTGCAGCTAAAAAAACTCCAAGGCTATAATCAACATGACCCAATTTACAGATTATTTTTAATACAGTAAAAGGGAAATGTGTGTGCTCTCCTGACAAGGTTACTGGGAGAGCGAGTGGAACGCCAACCTCGTCATTGCATCCATATGGACCATGGCTTGTGTAGTGCCAACATATTCCGCAGCGCTGTATGGAGGTGGTCGCCACTCCCTTCTGCATCCCCAGTAGAACAGACTAAATTCACTATATAGAAATACACCCAGTAGGAACAATTTCAGTGCTTTAGCAGCTCTGAAAGCTTGAAGACCTATCCTTCCGATAGGTGATCAATAGAGAGTTGGGGGGGAATCCACCATTGGGACCCCAGGTGGTCCTTTTTGCCTGGCCGCTTTTTCAGTTTGGAAAGCAGGAAGCAAACAGCTTCATACATTGTGCAGTGGCCCGGTATGGTATTGCAGGCACAGCTCCCATTTACTAAGGTGACCAGAAATCCCGATTTAGGTGGGACAGTCCCGCTTTTGGACCCTGTATCCCATTTTCCATTGGGACCTCAGCGGGACAGCCATTTGTCCCACTTTTGGGATGGCTGGTCACCAAGAAGGTGATGACCAGCCGGGGTGCTGCAGCCCCCTGCTGGTATTCACTTTGCAGCGCCGCGGCCGGATGCACAAACAGACAGCAGTGTATGCATCCCGGATCTTCCTCCCTTGCTCTCCTGGCCTCCTCTTCTTAGTTCCGCAGGAGAAGAGGTCAGGGAAGGAGGCGCTGCTGCGGGTGCACAGACTTTTGCCAGCAGCAGTGGCACTCGGAAGACCAGGAGAAGGGTAAGTATATGGGTTTCAGGGGGGAATTCTATAACGACAGCGGTAAAACCATACTGCGTGATAAGCTCTGCCCACCGACCACACCCCTTTGTCCCTGGGAAAATCTATTCGCCTTACATTTATTACAGTGGGAGCTGTACCTGCAATACCATGCCAGGCCACTGCGAAGTGTACAGTGCTATCTGCTTCCTGCTCCATACACCAAAGCCAGGCCCCAGCAAACAACTGATCACCCAAGCTGATCCTGTGCCGACACTTTCCCAGTCACCCACTGTTCTTGGATTGTTGAGCTCTAGTGATGACATGTAGTATTGACATGCAAGTGCTGCAGCCAATTACTGGGTGCATCCGTCATGTATTGACACTGCTGGAAGCAGCGCTGCAGCCAGTGACTGGTTGCAATGGTCACATCAGGGAAGCATCGGCACAGGAGCGCCAGAGTATTGATAAAGTGTTACTAGTTCTTCTGTTGTGTTATAGGATTATCACTCAGTGGTTTGCAAAAAAATTAAAATATGAGGTTAGATAACCCCTTTAAAAGCCATAAACAACTATAAAAGTACCCCTCTGGTTGGAAGATATCACATCACCTGCCACCTTCAAAACCCGCACCCCAGCCGACTATTTCAGAACGTTGTAAACGTCAGCAGAAGCCCGCCGATGCATGAAAGCAAACAAGATTTGGCCTATCCGCTCTCCGGTACACGCCGTCTATTGTACACTACAGCAGAAATCCAAATACAGCTAAAAGCAAACAAAACATCTTACATCCATATTAGCGGATATACATAATACATGAGCGGAGTGCTGAGGAAGAAATATGGAAAATCATGTAAAACACCGCACTGCAATATGAATCACCCCGACTGACCCGCTAGTGCTTGCATGGAAGTGTGATTCACACACTATAAATATATACATGAGGGATGGAGACGGGCAGATATCTGTTACCAATAGATTACCCTTAGGGGGGCCTCACGTGGGACGCTCAAAACAGTAGATAAAGTGAAGGAACGGCGGCTTGTTGCCTTCATGCAAAGTGACCGTGGAGCATTCACTAGGACTGAAATAGTGTTTGTCGACTAGTTAGGGGACACGAGGTTCTTTGGCAAGAGTGTATTTGAAATTCCAATCCCTCCCAAAGGTATGCTCATTGGTTGCAGAGTCCACTAAACCAGGGGTCCCCAACTCCAGTCCTCAGGGACCCCAATAGGCCATGTGTTCAGGATATCCTATAGTAAGAACACCTGTGGTAATGTCTGAGGCACCGACAATAATTACATCACCTGTGCAATACTGAGGAAATCCTGAAAGCCTGACCAGTTGGGGGCGCTGAGGACTGGGGTTGGGGAACAATGCACTAAACACATAGAATTATGTGCAAGCGGTCCTCACGCTGCTGCAAGAGGCTGCAGAACCGAGCGGTTCATCGAAGGCCAAACCAGCGAGGGTCCGCAGCAGATAGTTTTCTCTTAAACACCGGCAGGACGGTTCAGCTGAGGATCACTAATGTATCTGTTTGATTTTGGGAACCAAACAGAGTTACGTAAGAGGGCAGAATGTTGAAAAAAAAAAAAGTTGAATCGGTGGAGGTGGAAGGCGAATATCGAACAAGTGAACATCTCCCCGTAAAGTTATTGGCTAGTCACTGAAAGACAACGATTACCTGTTTACACCGGACGATAACCAATCAGTGACTACTTTTAGGTGAGCTGAAACTAAGCCACTAGTGAACGATTCCCCACTCATCATCTGGTTGGTGGCCGCATTGAACAACTATTCGGATGTTAGTGGTCCTGTGTAAAGTCACTCGTAGACAGTTTTCAGATAGTCGTATGCGAGTTGTTCCTGAGAAACTTGGGCACGTCTCGCATCGGACTCTGCGCATTGCATATGCTTTTCTCATCCATGAAAACAGAGGAAAATAGGACATGCAGTGATGGTCAATCTGAAAAGTCGACCATGTGAATAGGTTCATTGGCTATTATGGGTCTGTGTGTTGTCCTTGGAGTACACAGACACCACACAGTCCAAGTATAGATATGTCAGAATGGGCCCTATAGGCTGTTGATTGGTGCTTGGGATGATGCTGGGATTTACTGCTGGGTGAGAGGAAGAGAGAGCTGCTGTACTCACAGTCTGGACACAGAACTGCCCACAAACTGAGAAAGAAAAAAAAAAAGCTGTAGTGGTTTGACAAGCAGTTGGTGATCGTCCTCGTACATCCTGTGGTAGGTACAGAGGTTATTTATATTTTTATTCCATCCCATTTAATATCATCATAAACCGGTGATAAGACATAAAGTAATGGTTTTGTGCGTTTCATATTCACAAGCTATAATTAAATACGCTGTATCAAGGTAACTAATCATCTTCTGATTTATTTGCTGTTACAATGAGCTGCCATTACCTTTGCTAACATTGTGCCAACAATCAAAAAACAACTAATCTTTAGAAGTACACAAATGTCTCCGAGTCTCCGGGGACGCAGCGTGACTTAAATCAATGCCATCTGTGATTGAAAAGGTATTAAAAAAAGACAAGCTGGAAAGGGGAAGTAAATATTATTGCTACGTGAAATCCCTGTCTGACTCCTGGCCATTAGCGGACATTCATCACCCATAACAAGACACACGTCACGCTACTGGATGGGGGGGTCCTTGGTGCATCCATGGTCATGCTATGGCCGTAAGTGGACATTCATCACCCATACCAAGACACATGTCACGCTACTGGATGGATGGCGTCCTTGGTGCATCCATGGTCATGCTACGGCTATTAGCGGACATTCATCACCCATAACAAGACACGTCACGCTACTGGATGGGTGTGGTCCTTGGTGCATCCGTGGTCATGCTACGGCCATTAGTGGACATTCATCACCCATAACAAGATACACGTCACGCTACTGAATGGGTCACGTCCTTGGTGCATCCATGCTCATGCTACAGCTATTAGCGGACATTCATCACCCATAACAAGATACACGTCACGCTACTGAATGGGTCGCGTCCTTGGTGCATCCATGGTCATGCTACGGCCATTAGTGGACATTCATCACCCATAACAAGACACATGTCACGCTACTGGATGGGTGGCGTCCTTGGTGCATCCATGGTCATGCTACAATGTACAAGAATACACAGGTGGGTAAAAACAAAGTTAAAGCAACTCTAAAATTTTGGGACAAAATTCTGCTCTGGGATAGGATGGGGAGGAAGGTACATTACCTCTAGTTGTTCTTCTGTTGCCCCTCCAATCCATCGATGACTGCAGCAATTTTCAGACTACTTAATGCACAGCTCTCTGATTGGTTACGTGATCAGCTCTCACCAATCAGACAGCAAGTATAGTTCATTGGTAGTCTAACACTACCAATGCACCATAGGTGGTTAGGTAATCGGAAGACTTTGTCTGCCATCTTGAATGGCCGAAAACGAGACCTGGAACTGATGGGCTCAGAGGGATAACAGAAGAACTGCAGGCAATTCTCTTCCCTCCCTCTCCAGTACTCAGAACTTTGTCCTGAAACTGAAGGGTTGCTTGAATAGTAAATAAAATAAGACAAAAAGACATCTGTTCATACTACTCTATAGTTTCCATTTTTAACAGAATTCACGAAAAATTCATCAGCCTATGGAGTGAGTTTGGTAGCCAAGCCTGTTCCATACCTGGTGGGTGTCCGTTGTGTTATATAATGGACACCTCTCAGCTCTGATAGTATTTGAGCACCTTAGATTGCACAATTCATACTCCTCACATTGTCTAAGCCTTAGGCAAAGGGGGCTCCATCCATTATTCCATCTTTCCCCATGATGTGATCACAGGGTACCAATGGGTGGCCATGGCAATCTGGGGCCTAGTGAAGGCTCCCAAGGCTACCATCTAGATTACAGTGTCTCATATGCGCTCAAAGGGTAATGGTAAGAAGTAATTTACAGTACTTACTAGGTAGTGAAGGGTTAACAGCAACACGTTTTCGGCATAGACAGCACACCTTTTTCAAGCTTTCCACACCGAAACGCGTTCCTGTTAACCCTTCACTACCTGTATGTCTAATAAAGAAACGATTTACTTCTACGAGCTGCTGAAGTTATTCAAAAGGTACCTTGGGTCCTAAGGAAGGAGGTCTGCCCTACTTCAAGTTACAAGGGGGATCTCTGCCTCCCTAGTAAGTACTGTAAATTACTTCTTACCATTACCCTTTGAGCGTGTATGAAATACGCTAATCTATTTATTACGCCCATTTGTTGGGGGTTTTCTCTTTTTGGCATATGCTGCTCTCCATGTTTGTGTATTTTATGTGGCGTTAAAAAGAAGTTTCCATAAGGGTTTATTCCTGAAAATACGCCACTTTCATTGTCTCAAGGCGCTGTCCTCCTCCGGTTTTATATCAAGGCTACAATGTATTCCAGCTCGTTAAGCCCTGCCACAGCAAAAAAATAAATAAAATTCTGCAATATATTGCTGTATATTGTCCTTTACTGTAAAAGCAATCAAATGATCACAAGTTCAAGTCCCGCATGTAACTTAAAATAAACAATTCATTAAAAAAAAAAGTTTTAAACTTGATGCAAAAAATCTCAATGATAAAAAATAAACCTAATTGGTATCGCAGAACCCGTAAAGTTACAAGATGTTAACATATTGCATTATTTATCCTGCACAGTGGACACCAGGAAAAAAAGGAAAATTATACAACAGCCAGAACTGTATAAAGAAAAAAAATTGAATGGAAAGGGATTTTAAAAAATCCTATGTACTGAGAAACAGTACCAATAAAACTACAGCGCGCAATCCCAGAAATAAGCCCTCACACACAAAACTAATCCCAGGGAACAACGGGGTAGCTGCATTAATTCTCTATTTCATCCCACCTGAAAAAAAAAAAGCTAACTTTTTCAATACATTATATGGTACATAAAGAGGGGATTTCAAGCTCTAATAAAAAAAAAAAAAAAAAAAAAGATGGCCTCTCCACAGGATAGTCATTAATAGCTGATCAGCAGGGGACTATAATGCAACTCTGTATCCCGGTCAATCAACTATTCACTGTGCCGCTGTCACAGTATACAAAGCAGGAAGCAGATAGCTCCATACATTGTGCAGTGGCTGCGTATGGTATTGCAGCTTCCATTCATTTCATTACCCTACCAGGCCACTGCAGAGTGTGCAAAGCTATCAGCTTGCAGCTCCTCATACTGTGACAGCGGTTTAGCAAACAGCTGATTAACCGGGGTCCAAGGTGGCGGTATAGACCGCAGATCAGCTATTAATGACTTTTGAAGTGTAACTAAACCTTTTATTTGTGTCTGATGTGTCATAGTGACGTCAGAAGCTTTAGCGGCAAGATATAATACTGCCATTAGGAATACGACGCATAGCGAATGTGAGGCCTAGAATATTCTAGTCACATAACCAGGATCTCTGCTGTGCGCACGCCTGTAGAAACCTATATGATGCGCGGCAGAATGGCTTCTCCATCATGTATATGTGCAGGAAGAGCAGATAGAACAGCCACAAAAAGGTTTATTCCATCAGCAGGGTAATAACCCCGTCAGCGGTGGTGGAGCGCGGTGCAGCAGGAAGACAGTTCACAGCAACAGCTTTACTATCTCACAGCTGGGCTACAGCAGACGACCAGTTCTGGCGCCATTCTGTCTAAGAGAAACAGAAAAGCGAGACTCTGGGGGTCAAAAGAGCACAAAACTTGTATCACTGAGCAGCAGAAAAACCTCTCCTGGTCAGATGGTTCTAGATTTCTGTTGCCCCGTGCTGATGGGAGGTCAGAATTTGGTACAAGCAGCATGAATCGCTGACCCCTTCCTGTCAGCTGGTCAGAACATATCTGTACCTCCATGCAGCAACTAGAAGAAGCTTCCTGTCCGCAGGGGCCCGATATTCCTGAAGAATGATTTCATCACCGAGTTTAATCTACACCACGAGGAATTGCTGCAGTTCTGAAGGCCAAAGCCCCAATGCACACGGGCGTATTGGCATTGCGGGATCCGGAGCGGGTGTCCGACTCTGGATTCCGCAGCAAATACTGCCCATAAACATGCTATGGAAAATTGCTTCTCCATGTTCATGAGTGGAAACCAACTGCGATTTTTCATTTGTGGATGGAAAATCATGGTATGTCCTCTTCCAGAGTGGACGGCTTCCATTGAAGTTGTGGATTCTGAGTAATCGGCTAGCAACAACACAACATTTTCTGTATGGCGTATGTGCGCCGGATGGCACAACGGCAATACAGAAGAGACGACTGCGGACAGGTACACAGGGGCCACCAGACGGGCATAGGGTCGGATACCGCTGCTGGATCCCGCATGCAGAAAGCGTCTGGCCCATGTGCATTCGGCCAAAGGAGCCCAACGCCCTACTAGGTGGGGTTCTCTCTGGCCAGGAACAAGTCCGTTTACACTACAAGAACATTCGAGGCCTACAGTTTGTTGGGACGTGTTCAAACGTAGCAGTTTTATGGCACCGATTCAACGCCACAAATCCGCAGTAATTTACAGTACAAGAGAATGGACTTTTCTAATCCTCTCCCTTGTGCAGCAGAAAAATCTGCATGGAAGTTAGGGCATGCTGCGTTTTCGGAATAGTTCTGGATTTTCAATTTAGATTTCACCCGTCACACCTAGAATGGCGCCTATGGGCATAGCTATAGGGGTGCAGGCATCACTGCTGGGCCCTGGAGCCTTAGGGAACCCAAAAGGCCCTCTATTATATAAGACACCAGTATTAGAAATGGCCCATGGTAGGCAGGGGGCCTCTGTTACAGATTTTTGCACTGCGGCCCAGGAGCTTCTAGTTACATTACGGTCTGCCGCAAAGTCATTCTAAGCTTACTTAGTCCAGTTTGGCCCAGCCTGACACAAGTCTAACACTCCGAACCGACCGCAGCTGAAGAGATGTGCGTTAGTTTTACCTGATGCTTGATTGGCTGATTGTTGTATATTAGGCGTTAGGGTTGTGGGAGATATCCGATATGTTCACCATTTTGTATGTATTTTCTGTTGTCAACTGTGAATATACTGCATTTTGTCTATAATGTAAACCTCTGGGGGAAGGGAAGGGGGCCCCCCACCTCTACAAGAATTTAAGGAGCAGTGCTTATTGTCCATAAACTGGTCAAACCGGTTCTAACTGGCAAAAACCTATCTAGGAATGTCTTGGACAAGCAGAGAGGAGAAACAGGATGTTCTTCTCATGAGACCAAATTCAAGAATGAACTGAGCGTGCTCACCGAAGTTCCTCCCAGATGGATGACATCACAAGCTACCTCACAAATACCTCCCTCTGAGAATGACCTATCAGCTCACAAAATAATGTAACTGTATCCTAAATTACTTTACTTCCTGTGTTGAGATTTTATTTAAACTTTACGCGCGTGAATAAAGTTTCAGACTCTTTTGGGGACACATGATGTAGACTCGTGGTCTTTGAAAGGCTCTCCAGGCCTGCACATATTATACATATTATCTAATTTGGAACACACAGTATATCTGAAATAGTGAAAATTGCGCTAACAGGGTTAGTTCAGGGTTTCCAGCTAAAATGGAAAAAAACATGTTTTTTCCCTCACTGATTTCAATGGAGTTTCAAAAAATGGAAAGCAAGTGGAAAGGCTTCCGTTTGCTTCTGTTCTGTTTCCTTTTTTTTGGACGGATAAATAATGCAGCCCAAAAATAAATACATTTTTGCAGCCCCCAAAACTGAAATCTGACAGAATGGAAGTAAAAGGAAGTCTTCCTGTTGTTTTTGAGACCCCATTGAGATCAAATAAAAAAAAAAAAGTGTTTTAAAAAGTTACTCTCCTCCAAAAACGGAGCAGAGAGATGGAAACCCTGAACTGACCCTAATGCTGGTGTGACAGCGGCCTTATCCTTGCACAGCAGCGTTTCCCAATCTGTGGCTCTCTAGCTGTTGCGAAACTACAATTCCCATCATGCCCCATAGTGCTGGGCGATCACCGATTAGTGAAGACGCCTGTAGTGTAATGCCAAGTACTCCATATTAGCTGGTGATCCCTCCTCTACATTGCCATCTGAATGGGGTAGAAGGAAAGCCTCTGAACCTACTTGGCTTTCGGGTACTTCCCAATTGCCCAACTGTTCAGTGAACCCTTCTTAACTGCACTAGAAGATTGGCAACTATGCCACATGTGGCATTGCTGCCTACGTTGCACCGGTGTGTATATGCACCTTCCATTAGGTTGCAGGGATAGTGTATCTGCACCATGAGTGCGGTCTATGGCAAGCGTTGCAGGCAGCAGCCTGATAATGACCGATAAAACATCTCTGACCATCTCTGTACGTTCCAGAATCAGTGATCAACACTCCGCATGTGAGAAGGACGAGCGGAGGTGAGAAATCAGCTATCAGCACAAGATGTTCTGCTCGGCCGGTCCCAGGTTCCTCCGGACGGCGCAGAAGTGGTTAGAAGCGCCGGTAGTGTTATTATGTTTCACTCATCTAACACCTTGAGGGTCTCTCCGGACCATGTAACAGACTCCGCAATTGGCAGAACATTGAATATTGATCTCTGCAGCTCCTGGACCCCGCTGTGCTACGGTGCTTAGCTCCAGGGTCTTACACATCCAAAAGAGCAATATAATAATAGTAATGTCTTAAGCCGTGTAAGGGGAAATGGACTTTCCTAGTATGAATTCTGCATTACTGTACAGTACATACCGTGGATGGAACAATACCTCTGCAGAGGTATTGTTCCATCTTCCTTATTTGCATAAATTACCCAGAGGAGCATGCATGGCCTCATAAGTCTCCTCACTCATCATTCAGGTGTCTTCTCTACACCCCTTCTGGTTGCTCTCCTTGGGGAGAGACGACGCCATTCCCCGACCCACTCACCCCCTAGGTGTCTCCACACACTTTTTGAGTGCTCTCCCTAAGGAGAGACAACTCCCCTCTTGGCCCATGTACATACCGTGTAACAGCAACATTATCAGTAGCATGTTAGCGGTATATACCAACATGCCATATACGCTCCGTATTTTCTGTGCATGGCAGATGCATTCTTTCCTATCTTGACTTGCAGGTTGCATTGCGTTGTTATTGTAGCACACCATGCTATTTGCATAACCCGGCAGTCTTGGTGTGCCGAATGTTCGTCTTCGAAAGACTACATGTGTTTGCAGTGTATTACATGTGACTTGTGCAGTATCATTGGGTGCCTCTGTCAGGTCTGCCTGACCACATGATTGCCTTCCTCTTTGCGGCAGCGTCTTGTGGAGCTGCACGAATCCTCATCCGTGTCAGCCCATCAGTTTCCCCACAGCATGATCACTTAGTTCAAGTGCTGTACTGATGTCCACAGCTTGGCTCTGGTGCAGTATTTATTTTATGCACTTGGTTCTGGTTCTGTATTTAATGTACTGAGCTTGGTTCTGGTTCTGTATTTAATGTACTGAGCTTGGTTCTGGTGCTGTATTTAATGTACTGAGCTTGGTACTGGTGCTGTATTTAATGTACTGAGCTTGGTACTGGTGCTGTATTTAATGTACTGAGCTTGGTACTGGTGCTGTATATAATGTACTGAGCTTGGTTCTGGTGCTGTATATAATGTACTGAGCTTGGTTCTGGTGCTGTATTTAATGTACTGAGCTTGGTTCTGGTGCTGTATCTATGCTATGCACTTGGTTCACTGAGGTCTTAGAATCATAGAATGGTAAAAATGGTGAAAAAATCTGTAGTGTTAATTTACCGGCAGCGCAGATTGTAAATCTGCAGGATGTCAAGTAAGGCAGCGGATTTCCCCTCTTCAAAAAAACTGATGGAAGTTTGCAGCAAATTAATGTATGCGGAATTTGCCACAGATTTGTTGAGGTTTTTGCGATAGAATAGAAGCAAAATCCACAGCAGATCCTTCACTATGAAAATCTGTCACACGTGCATATAACCTAAAAACATCGGTTACAACGGGTGAATTCCAGGTACAGACAAGGAGACGTGCAAAAAGCTGGTCACCTGGATGGGAAGTCAAGTGGTTCCAAGTAGCTTGATGTACAGGCTGCGTACTACACTGAGGATAACTTCACCCGTGTGAGTGTAATATCGGGTAGTAAACTGCACTCGCCAACATTTTTATCTTAAAACCCCCTAGCATCACTTTGGGGAAGTAGCGCTCATCCGCTGTGGCTGACAGCCGTGGCAGAGGACCGCAGAGTTTCTCCCATTGTTTTCAATGGGAAGACTTCGCACCTGCCACCAGCCCCATTAAAAATAATGGGCAATGCGAGGGCACACCCAAAGAAAGTGCGATGCGGGGGGAAAAAAACGCTCATGTGTATGACCCCATTCAAAAGAGTCCATTCATATTTGTGCTTCTCGCAATGCACAAATCTCGTGCGATTTTCTCATGAAAACGGCCTAATGGGGGAAGTATGTTATGTTATTTCAGCCTTTTTTAAAAAATGGATTATGTATTCTCAGAATAGATCATCAATAAAATATCAGTGGGGTCCGACGGCCGGCACCCTCACCGATTAACCGTTTCCTGGTGACGATGCACGTTGGAACAAGTACAGTGGCCAGGAATGGTACTGCAGGCGCTATCTCAATGGGAGAGACACAGCCTGTAATACCATATTGCCCGATCCACTGTGTATGGAGCTCTGGTGGTTCTTCCATGCAGTGGATCAGCAGGGGTGCCGGGTCCTCTGCATAGGTCAGCAATAAACAAGGCTGGACAACCCCTCTAATTAAACTATGTATATGCAGTTACTATAAAGAAGGAGGGGCCTGTAGGACGGTATTAGGCGCTCCGCTTACACGGTTCTGATGAACGCCACCACATTCTGGAAGGTAGTCTACTAAGAGCGATGCTATTAAGCAAGGATACTTCGGATATAAAGCATCTGATAGAACATGGCAGGAGTCTGCACTAAATTCTTGTCATCCAGGTGTACCTTGTGGCCGCGCAGACCCGATGTCCCCGGGACCACGGAGCAAGCGGCAGGTCGTCTCACAATCACACAGAAGTGTTAGATGGTCATAAGCGGAAGCGTTGCCCGTCAGAGGGAAAGCTTACATCCCATCTATTAGGGACATAATTACCCGTCCTCTTCTATCCACTATTCCAACAATGTCTTCCAGGTTGTGGCACGCTGTGACCATGAGATACACCGCAAGATGATTTCTTCGATTAGACTGTTTAAAGAGATCAGACGACGTGCGGCCAGGCGATAATTGGATCTTACTGTACAAGACCATAACAGCATCCTCAGACCATCAACAGCTACGGTGAACCTACCGCACATAAATGCATCCGAAGCCGCCTCCAAGGATGATAGTTGGGAGTCAGGTTATGACATCAGTTACATATCTTATTATGGTAGATCTAGGTCTACTCTATAAAAGGTGTTTACAAAGACTCATCAATAGTCAAAGCAGACCGCTCTACACACAATGCAGCCGGGATTGGACAGTATTGCATTGTTCCTGCAATACCATTCCCGGCCACCGCATCGTTTACAGAGCTGTGTCTCTCCGGCAGCACATTAGCTTCATACACCAACACAGTGGCTTGGCAATCAGTTGATTGACGGGGATACCAGATGAAAGATCCAGGCAGATCAACCATTTAGGACCTACAGCAATCCAGTCCTGGAAAAACCCTTTAACCCCTTAGTGATGAGGCTTATGGACGCAACAATTTTTAGGGGATTTTCAACTCCACTTTTCAAAACGATATATACTGTATATATATTTTGTCCATGGACATGGCCGTACGACAGCGGTTTTCTTTTTTACGTGACGAGATGTTTTTATTGGTAGAGTTTTTTAAATTTATTTTTAAGCATTTGGTTTTTTGAATGTTTTTATACATAAAAAGAAACTTTAGCGTTTGTATATTTATACTCAGAACTCTAATGACTACAGAGTCCAGTGAATAGGAAAAGGTAAAAAAGAGCAAAATAGAGTCAGTCTGGATACCAGGAAAAAAAAAACAACGAATAAAATCCCCCCTTTTTTAATATAGAAAGGCGTTAAAACGGGTAACAGTGAGATGGCCTTAAACTCAAGTTACTTGATAACCATAATTTGCCAACACCGTCTGAATGGGGCGACTCTGCTGGCAGCACTTCTACTCCGATACTCAAACCAACGGTTGGTATTTCTACATCCAATGATCTCTGCCACGGAGGTCTCCAGTGTTGTTCCATACTCAAGGTACATACGGTAGTATTGTAGTAGTTTCATTCATTTTTCGGGAGGGCAGGGAACGCCTCAGTTCGGACATTGATTTTGGGGATTTTTTTACAGCATAGGTGACATGAGAATACCAAAATTATATGTATATTTTTTTAGGATTTTCCACCTTTCCACTTTTTGGGACAATATGTTATTTTGGAATCGATGCATTCAAAGTCCTATAATGTTTTTTTTTGTTTTGTTTTTTTCAAAAGATTTTTTTTTTTTTTTTTCCGTCGACATGGCCGTATGACACCTTGTTTCTTTGCGTGACGAGCATTTTGGGGTACACTAGGCTTTTTTGATCACTTTAATTGCTTTTTTTGGGAGGCGAATGAACAAAAAAAGGATTTTCGCTCAGTTTTTTCCCCCTTTTTTAAGATACATAGGGTTTGCTGTGCAGGATAAAAAGTATATTCAATTTTTTTGTAGGGGTCATAACTGATGCAACAGTATAACTGAATAAAAAGAAATAAACAAAGACAGGAAAGTGCAAAAAAAAGTGTTTGTTTTTTTAAAATATATTTTATTATGTCCTTGAACCTGCGATGCTATCATCACGCGTATAATACACTGCAGTAGTTCTGTACTGCAATGCATTGCTTCTCATAAAGATCACAGTGCATGGCAGACCTGGACACTATTGCGCCCGGTTGCCGTTGCAACCCATCAGCCCTCCGAGATTACATGGAAGAGGGCCAGTGAAGCACCCTGCTTCTGTGAAATCTGTATATGCCATGATCAAAATGGATAGCGGCGTGTAATACCAGGTACAGCCACTATACAATGTATGGCACTGTGCCTTGTATAGACTAAAGTAATGGAGGTGCTTATTCAAGTGCCGCTGTCATTTCAATCAACTGATCGGCCAGGATTCTGAACAGCGGAGCTGCAGCAATCAACTATGACCTATCCCGAGGATAACCATCAATACTGTAATCCCAGAAAATCCCTTTAACTTCTTGCTGCAGCAGCTTTTTCTTGATTTCTCATTTTCAATGGTACTACTTAATGTAACGTATAATGTATTGGCAAACTTCAAAGTGGGATGAAATGTAAGAAAACTCCCATAACTTTATTTTTCTGTCGATCGCGTTGATTGAGGGCTCATTTTTGCGCGGTGACCTATAGTTTTTATTAATACGGTACCATTTTGGAGTAATTAAGACTTTTGGACCACTTTCTATACAATTTTATCTTGGATATGGGATATAATCAAAAAAGCACATTTCTGGCACTGGGAAGACCATGCGGGATTAATAACGTGTTAATTTTATTAATCTGGGTTTTTGGAGACACAGCAATACCAAATTTTTAGTTTTCTTGTTTTTTGATGAGACAGCTAGGAAGAGAGTTTTGCTTCTTAGAAACCTTTACTACTATTTAATTGCATAAAAAAAAGGAAAAACAAATTTTAAAAGTCCCCTTGGGGGGCTTGAACTTGCAATACCATAGTATTGCATTATACCACGTTCCGAAAGTCACGTCTTCATAGGCGATCACTTATGGCAGCCCAGGGGAGCCTTCCTAAGGCCATGACAACACAACGGCGCCCCCTGATCACACTACCAATGTCCCGGCATTTAAAAGGTTAACAGCTGTGATCAGCGTGATTGCTGATCGTGGCTGTTGCCGGTGGGTGTCAGCTGTCAAAAACAGGATAGGTCATTAATAGCATTTCTTTTGAAAACCCCTATAAGGCCGTCTAATACAGACAGCATAACGTTAGTGAGGCAGTGCGAAGGTGCGCCAAATCCATCGCCGTCAACTACAACGTAACTTTATACATGTAGCGACAACTACAATGTAATCTGCACGGCATCTGACACAATCGGCGCGCCTCCCTATGATCTACAGAGCTGCAAACTAACCAGCGAAAAGCCACAATGGCATCAGCTGCCGTCGCTCTCGCCGCACGTCCGCAAGCAGATTGCAAAATGCCGACCATCTACTAACCTTCCCTTTACATTTGCTGCGCTGCATATCAACTATTTTCTTATCTAAGCATCTGAGAGCTAAATTCAGGATCCACGATGACGGCTCCCGTCTCCATAGAAACCTAAGCAGTGCACTTCTCCGCCAGGAGGGCAGCCATATTGGAAAGCGTGAACTGGTTAATTGCATCAGAAAACTGGATAAGGCAGAACCACATGGCCCTCGCTCGTCTGCCCATTTTCCTATTAGCCGTTAAATCAGGCACTAATTGGATGTTGGTGGAAGGAATCTGCTGTATATTGATGCTATTAACCCTTCGTCTGCATTGATTCTGAATGCTTCAACGCTGCATTATTCTACAAATGTCGTGCTTTAATGCAAAAATATTATTTCAGGTTTGACATAAAGAACTTAAAATTATTTCAAGAGAATCCATTGCAGGGGGGGGGCACTTACTTTGTTTCATAAAGAATCACGTCCGTAGTGACTTGGACCTTTGACGATGGGCGATGGCGGCTTACAGAAGTTGGGACCTCTAAGTAAACTACATGTAAATATACAACATCTTACACCAGTATTTCGGTGCCCCACATTAACGACTCCCATCGCCGCGCTACATCAGTAGCTCCGGCACGGTGGAGCAGACATCTACGGCCGGCCACACCTGCGCTGGTGATTCTGCCTTTCTGCTCACTTATGAGACCTGGAAAACGGAATCTGCTGGGCACACAATTTTGTACTATAACAGGATGGAAGGGACCCCACTGACTCTACTGGGGTCTATTCGGCTCCCACCACCCTGCCCAGCAGTTTAGTATATAAAAAGGTTCTGTTTGCAGCAAATTGATCAAATTTGCCAACACAAAGCTAGGAGGGATGGCTAACACTAGGGAAGAGAGTATTCAAAAAGATCTAGAATAGCTTGCACAGTGGGCAGCAACTAACAGAATGGTATTTAACAAGGAGAAATGCAAAGTCCTACATCTGGGCAAGAAAAATGAAGAAACCATATACAGAATGGGAGGAATTGGGCTAAGCAGCAGCAAATGTGAAAAAGACTTGGGTATACTAATAGATCATAGACTGAACATGAGTCAACAGTGTGATGCAGCAGCCAAAAAGGCAAACACAATTCTGGAATGTATTAAGAGAAGCATAGAGTCTAGATCACGTGAGGTCATTATCCCCCTCTACTCTTCCTTAGTCAGACCTCATCTGGAATACTGTGTCCAGTTCTGGGCACCCCACTTTAAAAAAGCCAGACAAACTGGAGCAAGTTCAGAGAAGAGTTACCAAGATGGTGAGCGGTCTGCAAATCATGTCCTATGAGGAACGGTTAAAGGATCTGGGAATGTTTAGCTTGCAGAAGAGAAGGCTGAGAGGAGACTTAAAGGGGTTGTCCCGCGGCAGCAAGTGGGTCTATACACTTCTGTATGGCCATAATAATGCACTTTGTAATATACATTGTGCATTAAATATGAGCCATACAGAAGTTATAAAAAGTTTTTTACTTACCTGCTCCGTTGCTAGCGTCCTCGTTCCCATGGAGCCGACTAATTTTCGCCCTCCGATGGCCAAATTAGCCGCGCTTGCGCAGTCCGGGTCTTCTGCAGTCTTCTATGGAGCCGCTCGTGCCAGAGAGCTCCGTGTAGCTCCGCCCCGTCACGTGCCGATTCCAGCCAATCAGGAGGCTGGAATCGGCAATGGACCGCACAGAAGAGCTGCGGTCCACGGAGACAGAGGATCCCGGCGGCCATCTTCAGCGGTAAGTATTGAAGTCACCGGAGCGCGGGGATTAAGGTAAGCGCTCCGGTAAGCTTTCTTTACGTCCCTGCATCGGGGTTGTCTCGCGCCGAACGGGGGGGGGGTTGAAAAAAAAAAAAACCCGTTTCGGCGCGGGACAACCCCTTTAATAGCTGTCTACAAATATCTGAAGGGCTGTCACACTGCAGAGGGATCAGCCCTATTCTCATCTGCACAAGAAAAGACTAGAAGCAATGGGATGAAACTGAAAGGGAGGAGACACAGATTAGATATTAGACAGTGAGGGGGATCAATGAGTGGAACAGGTTACCACAGGAGGTGGGGAGTTCTCCTTCAATGGAAGTCTTCAAACAAAGGCTGGACAAATATCTGTCTGGGATGATTTAGTGATCCTACACTGAGCAGGGGGTTGGACCCGATGACCCTGGAGGCCCCTTAGAACTCTACTATTCTGTGATTCTATTACTTCTGACGTTTCAAGCAAGATCTGCGCTTGATGCTCCCAACAGCCTCTGATGCAGATGTGAACAGAGCCTTACAAGAGCCTGCACGCTGTAGGGAAAAGCCTTAGGCTGTATAAACGCAGACCGATATCACACTCCTAAAAATGTGATTTTAAGGCTTCCCTTACACAAGAGCATAAACGGCGCGTTTATTTTACGGCTGACCGATATACGCGACCATCTGAGGCAATGGTTTCCAATGCATCCCTTCACACGGACGAATACACAACGCGCAAATATGTCAGACTGTGAACAATGGAACACACGACAGAAATACGCAACGACGCATATACAGCAGGCAAAAAGATAGTTCTGGAACTATCTTTAGCCTATATATACGGCGGCGGCTCCCATAGACTCCTATAGGAGCTGGAAAAAAGTAAGGGGGGCAGTTAAGCAGTGTGAAAGACCCCTAACTGTGAGAGACGCAAGAAAACTCTCATCAGTTTGCTGAACATGCCATCCTAACACGTCCGACAATTACATGCTGTTTCCATAGGAAAATGTGAAAGCCACATCGCACACGCATGTACATGTCAGTGCGATGCCATTATTTTTTTAAACCACGCTTAGGAAATAATGGGCTAATTTTCTGCCCCATGACAGAAAAATAGAACAGGCTCCAATTTTTCTGTCTTGCAGCGTCGTTGCAAAAAAATAAAATAAAATTTGAAATCGCGCACGTAAATTGAATAATTGAAAACAATCTACAAAACTCATACGGGAAAATCCAGCCTGATATGCAGTCTGAAATATCCCATTTCATAAGTGGCTGCTCCTTCTGTCTTTCTCCATGCTTTACACTGCAGGCATGTGCGTCTGACGGACTCCCCAGGAAGTGGGTGCATGTGGAGAGGATTCCCCTATAACACGGATACTCAGACTTTCCAGTAGGGGCCGTTCGCATCACCTTATATGCATCCATCAAAATGTATACATTGTAATCCAAAAGCCCTATTAGAACCTATTGCTCGACCTCCCAGAAACTCCCGGGTCACATGATCCCCCTGACCGCTTCTAACCTTCTTCACCTTTGTGTAGTTCTGGCGATAGAACACGGTGCGCCACACTTTTATGGTCCACAAAAAAGACGTATATTTAATGGATACATTTTTTTACACTACGGTCAATAGAAGCCTGTGGAGTGTGAAGCCGGGGCGAGTGCAGGGGTTTAACGGAGAAATATTTTGTTCTTAAAGGACTACAAAACGTCACTCAAAAAAAAGACTTTAAAGTGAAAATGTCTCCGTCTGACGTAAACCGACGCAAACATATGAAAACGTACGGCTTGCCATGTACAAACATACAGGTCTGCTTAAAATGGCATATTGAATCCGCAATTCCATTTAGCTAGTGGACATGAGGCCTAAAGGCCTTGTTCATACAGGCTAGGCATTTCTTGGGATGCCAGTCATTGGATTGGGCCTGAATCACACACTGCCAGTTATGCTGTACAGAAGTCCTGAAATGCTGTTATAAAGCGGTTCTAATGGCATTTAGAAGGTTTCCGGCATCTAAAATATCATTTCAGTATACCTATGTATTGTAGTATGCCGTATCTCTACCTATTAAGGCGCGCCAGTGGAAAGCTTGAAAAGTCCCCATCTAACACCTATACTGACACTTAAAGGCATCCCTTAATTCTGACCTGCGCGGCGCCTTTATCATACTGCAGAGGAAAACGTATTCCATCAGGTGTTAAAGACAAAGTGTAAAATATCTTATTGGAGCACCTTATAGCAATATCACGCAGCGCTATCCATAGTTTATAAGTCCACTGCAGGCACCGGCCAGGAGAGTCCACCGGGTGAAGGGGGTTGGGTTCTGCCGGTAGTCCCTTCACCTGCCGCCTTAGTTTTGCCTGGACTGTTCCTTAAAATAAACTGATATTAAAGTGTGACGTAGCCATGAAACATCCGATGTGGATACAATCTCATTGCCATTTTTTAAATATTTCTTTGCAGAACTTCACAAAAAACGCCAAAAATTGTAAAGCCGTGAACCTGCGCCTGCCAATACTCCACCCAATAAAGGTGCCCTACACAAGTGATTTTCAGAAACTGGGTAATAGTCCTGATTAACGCTAATTGCCTTTGTTGCAAGCCGCAGATCCGGGTGCCGCCCGGTATTCAGCAGTGCAGCATAATAAATAATGATCTTTATTTGTATAGCGCCAACTGATTCCGCAGCGCTGATCATCAACAGCGTTACTTGCCACCACCATTAAGGGTGCATCACTTGGGCAGAATTAGGGCGCAATACGCATCTAAAGACGCTGCTTAATCTGTCGCTGCGGAATTACGCATTAAAGTCTGCACGGCGGCTGTGGATTTTGGTTCGGAACTTACCTAGTATGTGCGTATAATGCACGCCAATCCTGTCCATGTGCAAGCACCCTTAGACTACTATTTCATAATCGCGGGTGGCCAATAGCATCTGAATCTACCCGACAACTGCTGGGCTGCACACACCTGAAAGTACAGGTGCAGCCTGGCAATTGGCGCTATTACATGAGCGTTAATGGCGCTGTTAATGCTTAATGTGTTCTAGAACCAATTGCAAGGCTGCATTTGTGCTTGCAGGTTCAGCCCAGCAGTTGTTGGTATAACGTGGTCAGCGCTAGCGCTCGTGTAATAGCATCTTTTGGCAAGCAATTCATCTAACTAATGGAGGCGGCCCATGAGGGCATCACCAAGAAACCTGCTCATTAATTATTTCATAAATGAAATGGATGTCAAATTAAATTGCTCTGAAGTCAGATTACTGACAAGTCTCCAAACCCCCATCATTGATTGAGGTGGATACGGTGTTGGCTATTGGGGTGGGTGGGGGGGGGGGGTAAATCTTTGCGCTCCTCTAATATATAATCAGTAGTCAGATGATGGGAAAGGTGATAGCAGCAGCAGAGGAGGGTGTTGATCTTGCAGGGGCAGTGACCTCTTCACTTATGTTATCTTAAAGGGGTATTTCAGCAGGCCGAACATTGTCGTCTGTGGTAAAGTGAGGAAGTAGGAGCGCCAGCTTCACTCCCATTGAAATCAATGGAAGAGCCATGCTTCTCTTCCACTTCCTGGTCAGGACAGGAAGTGACATCCTGACCGTAAGAGAAACAGGAAGTGGAAGAGAATGAAAGATACAGGGCCTTCTTGGCAGCGAGAGAGTGTTACAGGAGAAGAGCATACTGATTATGAGGGAGGCAGTGACCTATCAATGCTTTTGATTAAAGGGGTTGTCCCGCGCCGAAATGGGTTTTTTTTTTTTTCAATAGCCCCCCCGTTCGGCGCGAGACAAACCCGATGCAGACGTTTAAAAAAAGAAACGGATAGTACTTACCGGAATCCCCGCGCTCCGGTGACTTCTTACTTACCTTGTGAAGATGGCCGCCGGGATCTTCACCCTCGGTGGACCGCAGGTCTTCTGTGCGGTCCATTGCCGATTCCAGCCTCCTGATTGGCTGGAATCGGCACACGTGACGGGGCGGAGCTACGAGGAGCCGCTCTCCGGCACGAGCGGCCCCATTCAGAAGGGAGAAGACCGGACTGCGCAAGCGCGTCTAATCGGGCGATTAGACGCTGAAGATTAGACGGCACCATGGAGACGAGGACGCTAGCAACGGAACAGGTAAGTGAATAACTTCTGTATGGCTCATAATTAATGCACAATGTACATTACAAAGTGCATTAATATGGCCATACAGAAGTGTATACCCCAACTTTGTTTCGCGGGACAACCCCTTTAAGTTACCGTAGGCAGAGTTGTAGTTGATGGCAACATTTCATGAAACTGGAAAAAATCTAGGGAGCAATTTATTAAGACTAGATGTCGGTTTTATCATAATCCCCGCAGGCACATGACGCATCTAATGTATAAAGAGGCGCATGCTTCTTCACATATTTAGCATATCATAGCTAGGAACTGGACTAGATCTGTCTCACAATTTACACCAGCTTCTGGTGTATATGATACATAAATCTGTGGCCACACCCCCTCTAAACAAACCACGCCTCATTTTCAAAAATTTTAACCACAAATGAGGCTTGCACCACAGTTTGCAATTTTTGCATTCCAATTTTCACTTTATAGATCCCCCACAGAGAGAAGCGAGAAGTCAGAGTCCACTGAAAGCACAAGAAACCGCGCTGAGCAGCAGGAAGCAGCAGCCCAACCACTCAGATGCTTTGGTTAGTAAGGACAGGGCTGCATACAATGGAAGCATGGAATGTGGAGGGAGCTAAGCATTCCAGTAGCACAGAGCATTTTAGAAGCAGGGATGCAACTAGAGATTCTTTATCCTTGGTCAAAGGTTTGGTTCTGACTGTTTTGCAGAAGTATCAGCTCCCGCCACCACTGAGTACTTGAGGAAAACGCCTGTGCAACATTATCAGCGTGTATGGAAAGGAAAGGTAGAAACGGGTTTCATTCGTCACATCTACCTCTCATTAACCTCAAGTCCATAAATCCAATGTGACTCGCATCATCATCATAATCATCATCATCATCATCATCATCCAAGCTCTCAACGACACAAAGACTAATGATCAGGCCCATTTCAAGTAAGCAGATGTCCTCCAGGAGCTCCATAGGTGATCTATAAACCTCCACATGTCCACGATACATGCCAAATCTCAGCGTCTCCAGTCTGGCATCGGCTCCATCCAGACAACAATCCCAGCGAACACTTGTATAGTTCATAAGGAAACCATAAGACGTAGACGCACGTCTCACACAACATCCATAGAGCATGACATAAAGCAATTTGTTGTGATATACAATGTAGCTGCTCTGTGCAGGTAGCGAATACATTAGGAGAATCATGTCCTACCTCTATGAGGAAGTCTCCAGTCCTCAGGCCGGCTTGCCAAGCCACTCCATCCTCATCCACAGATTCAAGGTACTGCAGAGCAGGGAAGGCCGGTGTAGGGTTAAATTCCTCAATTGGAGTATCCGCTGAAGGAAATGGAAAAAATATATGAATTTGCGGCTCAAGTTTCAACCAATACATCCAGAATACCATCACTAAGTGATGCAATAGATGTCATATATTCCGGGACACATGCAAAATGTTAGGAGATTGACAAGAGTTAAAAGGGGTTTTCAACCTTTAAAAAAAAAAAAAAAAACACATAAAAACTTGCCCCAGGGTAGCAAATGGCATAAAAAAAATAGAAGAGCTGTTCCTCTTCCAATCTGCCCATGCGCCACTAAGCCTCCTCACCGAACAAGTTCCAGTGTATAACATTAGTCAGCCGGTGTATCTACTAGGATATATACCAGTATTTAGTTCCCCATGGATGGTTTTTGGGCAGACGTCCTGGAAACTAATGGATATGATAACCCATTAACCCTTAGAAGTACATACGTAAAATGATTGTCCAAGAATCTTGCGCTTCCCCATGAACAAGTCCCTTATACATCTACCGGCAATAAGCAAATCGTCCAGCACACTGTCAGTGCAGCAGGCCAAACGATCGTCAGGGTTGGTAAGTGCCCGAGGTGGAAGTGCCGTAAGTGCCCGAGGTGGAAGTGCCCGAAGTGCCCGAGGTGGAAGTGCCCGAAGTGCCCGAGGTGGAAGTGCCCGAAGTGCCCGAGGTGGAAGTGCCCAAAGTGCCCGAGGTGGAAGTGCCCAAAGTGCCCGAGGTGGAAGTGCCCAAAGTGCCCGAGGTGGAAGTGCCCAAAGTGCCCGAGGTGGAAGTGCCCAAAGTGCCCGAGGTGGAAGTGCCCAAAGTGCCCGAGGTGGAAGTGCCCAAAGTGCCCGAGGTGGAAGTGCCCAAAGTGCCCGAGGTGGAAGTGCCCAAAGTGCCCGAGGTGGAAGTGCCCAAAGTGCCCGAGGTGAAGTGCCCAAAGTGCCCGAGGTGGAAGTGCCCAAAGTGCCCGAGGTGGAAGTGCCCAAAGTGCCCGAGGTGGAAGTGCCCAAAGTGCCCGAGGTGGAAGTGCCCGAAGTGTCAGAGGTGGAAGTGCCCGAAGTGTCAGAGGTGGAAGTGCCCGAAGTGTCAGAGGTGGAAGTGCCCGAAGTGTCAGAGGTGGAAGTGCCCGAAGTGTCAGAGGTGGAAGTGCCCGAAGTGTCAGAGGTGGAAGTGCCCGAAGTGTCAGAGGTGGAAGTGCCCGAAGTGTCAGAGCCGGCTTCAGCATCAGTAGATTTTAATGGGACAGCAGCCCAGCTAGGGCCCTTCCCATCCAAAACCCAATGATAATATCCGCCCACTGCACTAACAATAGTCCGGGCGATCAACTGATCTCCGGGGATTCTGAACAGCAGTCACCGGCAGTTAACTATAGATGACCTATCGTGAGAAAAACCTGTTTAACAGTCCTTAGAAATAAGTTTTACAGCAGCCTCATGGGCCATAGATAGAATGGATAGAAGGGGACCCAATGACTTCAATGGAAGAGTATTGTAGACATGCTCTGTGACCTGTACAAGGAGGGGGTGGAGAGGTGGTGAGCTGCTACTATCAGCCAATGACTTCTATGGGAATGTGTTGCTGACATGCTCTGTGACCTGTATAGGAAGGCGGAGCAGAGAGGTGGCGAGTTGTATTTTAAATCTAGATCGTGACACCATATTTTTTTTTTTAATCACCAAAACTTTTTACAAATCTGTTTAATCAGTAGGACATTGTCTGACGATACACTTAAGACTCAGTTATCCTTGTATATAAATACCATGGGTCCGGCAGAGCGGCTTGTCACTGCTCCCCTCAGGCCCCCAGGGAATAGGCCCCACCAGCTCACAAAGCCATATCCATGTGTGTGCATGTATATCTATATACTCCCCACCACTGTGGGCATTATATACAGTCCAGGAGGGGAATACTATACAAAGGTGCATATTGATGGCGCAGGGACCACAACAGGTATGAACTGGTTAGATTTAATGGAAGTATGGGAATTTTCTACTTTTTACCTTCATGTCTAGAGACTCATGAATCTTAGTAATCACAAGTCCTGCGTACATTAAATTCCCCGATTATGGCCAGGGGACAAAATACACCCAACGGATCAGAACAACCGCTGATGCCCAACGCTGCTGCAATATCCTAGAATGCACCAGCAATACCTGGGCACCCCCGGCGTCCACATTAATAAACACCCCTCGTTTCTGCTACTTAGCATTACTTCGCATAATTAAAGCGCCGCTGACCCCAAAACCGCAGCAAGGACTTTTACACTTGTCAACAAAATTATCATCAAATACGGAAAAAAATATATATATTTTAAGAACGCAGCGAACCCCCCCACCCCCTACGCTCTCTTGCAACTTTATTTGGTTGTGCCACATTTCCGGTTCTGGAAGATGCCCCCCTGGCAGCTCTCAGCAGCCAGCTGTACTTGCATAATGTCATGTGCAGGGCCTAGGGCATCTCTATCCTCTAATCACAGCGTCTTGTCAGACGAGGGGTGGATCCTTGAGGATGACGGCAGCGAGAGGCAACACAGGAGATACGAGAACGGGAAGCCAGCTTTTTAAATAGACGCAATATGCTAATGTACATGGTGGAGCCTTATCAGTGGGCTATAAAAGGTGACACACAGACGTGAAAGGTTGCAAAAAAAAAATGCATATGGATAATAAATTTTGGGGGCAACTTGCCAAAAAACTAGTAGAACTTATTATAGTGCACAGCGGGGATCAGAGCTTTTGTATAGCGGCTGCTCACACCTATCGGTGCTATTGTGTGGGCAGCAAAGTGGAAATACCAGGGCACGCATTATTTGTATGTCACACGAGAAGCGTCTGCTGCCTGCGTTAACCCTTTAAGTGACACAGCACCAGAAACACTAGCTCTTGCCCCCCCCCCCCACCCCGAGCAAATCTTTGATGGCTAATTGCTGCTTGCAAAAGTTTTGCATGTTTATCTTGTTGTTGTATGAAGATGACTATAAAGGATGTTCAATCTGCAAACGTTGCGGTGTGGGAAAAAGCATGGGGAGAATTGTGTTGTCTAGCAACAGAGTACTGAGGAATGATTCCCGTTCAATCTCAGGCATGAAGAGAAAAAAAAATTAAAAAAAACACACGGAAAGACAAAAAAAAACCAAAACACACACATTACCTGACACCCCCCCGGCACGGACGGCTCTTACCTTTAGCCCCTCTGAGTACGAATCCGAAGCCTTCATTATCCTTTTTCTGTAGGACCACGGTCTTCTCTTCGATAATGCAGTCACTGCAAGGAGAATTTCGAGCGTAACGACCATTATTACAGCCTCTCATCATCACAGCTGCAGTCGCTCTTCGAGAATGCATGTTCATCATCATCATTGTCAAACCCAATTAATCAAATGGCATTGCAGGTGCCAAGTAGCGTGGCATAAAAAAAAAGATAAAAAAAGGAAAGAATAGGCAAAAAAAAAAAAACATTAAAAAATAAAGGAAATAAAAAAAATAAATAAATAAAAAGAAGAAGAAGAACCCGGCAGGAGCGCTACTACATGGCAGGAGGCGAGAGATGTGAGGGGAGGAGAGCCTGCAGCAGACAGAGGTAGAAAACCGGCATGCTGATCCTTCCTATGTACAAATGGCTGGGAGAGCGTGTGATCATGTCAGCTATGTGCGAGACGGAAACTACCCACAAGAACTGAACTATGGATCCACCGGGGTCTTCTTCCAAAATCCCACAGCGCACAGCCAAAAATCAGGTGGCATCATGACAACAGATTGTTAAATTTTTTTTTTTGGTTCTGCTTCCAAGGCACATATGAAGTCACGGGCGAGAGCCTTGCATCGAAACCCCCATTTCTAATCTTATTAAATGTTGCATGCTGCAAGGATCCCACATGATCATGTGATCGCCAGGAATGCGAGCAGCGTGTAAGCTCCGCGTCATCCGGTGCACATTTCCACCGTGTCAGAAAAACTGCATCATCTCAATAGTAATGGCACAGTGAAGACTTGATTCCCGGGAGGATGCAGAAGACGGGATGAGGGGCAACAAAAATAATCCTGACTCCCCCTATTGATCGCTACCTTAAAACTACCTATATAACAACGGCTGCTTCTTGCACCAGAATTAACCCCTTAGGGAGAAAAGCAAGAGCATCGCTGCACGTCTGCTGTGTTTGATAAGCAGTGACTTGAGACCCCTCCGCTTGGCGAGGAGCAGAGATTATTAACCCATTCACTGCAGATTGCAATGCAGAGGTCTTTAGAAGATGATGTAAGGATCAGATCCTTGCACTGTGGGCGGCTGTCCCAGGTTAGGTGCAGATTGCCTCCCTTTACCTCATATGACCCTTCTCATTTGAGGAGGTGATGAGTGACATCTGAGCAAGCAGTGATGGCGAGGGGTGCAGGGGTAGCGCGAGGCATCCTACGGATGAGTGATGCAACTGGGGCAAGAAGGGAACTGGAGGAGGATGAAGTGATTGCCGCAAGACACCGAGGTCCCGCATCCGGCATGCTCACATGAATACAGATGAGCTCTCCACCGCTGTCTATACCTGGGCCAGGGGATTAATCCCAAGACGAAAATCGGAGTCAAAGCAACAATAATCCAAGATTTTACACCACTTCAAGCGCGTAAAAGTTGCAGCAGCTCAAAATGGGCTTAAAATAAATATTTTACATGTCTTGAGATGTATATTGTCTTAAGAGAACACTTAGGCCGGCTGTCCACGGGCGATGCAGTATCCTGTGGCGCCGCCGAATCTCCGCCGGTCAGCCCTATCTAATAGGCTGACCGCGGAGAATCGGGGCAATTCGCAGCATGCTGCGAATTGCCTGCCGCGAGCGGAGAATCGCAATGATTCTCCGCTCGTGGACAGGTGCCGGCGCTTTCCATAGCAATGCTATGGGAAGCGTCGGCCGGCATGATTCGCCGGCGGTTTATCACCGGGGAATACACTGCCGTGGACAGGGGGCCTTACAGCACCATCCAATATCACATACTATATAATACAGCAATACTGTACACCTAGCAGACATAACATTAGATCCTCCGCCCTAATATTGGAAGGGTGGTTTCACGTCTGTGCTGGAACCGGTCGAAGGTTAAATCGCAGATCCGGCTAAAAATACCAGAAGAAAAAGTGCGGCATGCTGCGCTTTTTTTTCTGTCCAAAAGCAGGGCAGAAAGCAGACGGACCCCATTAAAGTCAAAGGGGGCCGCCCGGCGCTGTTCGGGTCTATCCAGAGACTGAGCCTTTCGTCGGCAGGGATTCCCCTTTCCTGCTCCCCGAACGCAGGAAGTAAGCAGAATCCCCAGTGCAAATATCAAAGAGCCCTTATAATTTGTCCTACAGCCGCTCTTCTGTGGGATCGGCCTTCATCTCCCACACACCAATGAGCCGTAAGGCGCAACATCCTGTCACTGGTTGTCCTTCCTTGGACCGTTTTTCGTAGGTACTACCCCCTACATACCAGGAACACCCCACACGTCCTGCCGTTCTGGAGGTCCTCTGACTGAGTCGCCATCTTTGGCTCATCAGTCGCTCAGATGCTTACGCTCGACTGTATTTCCTGCTTCCAACATATCAATCTCAAGAACAGACCGTTCAGTTGCTCGAATGTTACGGCCAATGAGTGAATATACGCTATATGACATATTATAGATTTTTTTATTGCATGAATGGACATCAACTGGGTTTTCTAACACTTACAAAAAAATAGCCCCAGGATAAGCAATGGCATAAAAAAAAATTAAAATGATCATTACTCAGACTGCCCCAGTCCTGGCCGACACAGAAAGCAATGTTGTCACGTGAATCACCGGCTTCAGTGGTCACGTACACAGGACTGCCAGTGATCGGCTGCAGTGGTCATATGAGCAATGAACATGAGGGCATTGCTGCCTATTTCAGTGGAGGGGAGGATCAGCAGTGCCGGACCAGAGGCAACGTGGAGGGAGGCGATTCAGGGGATTGTACCAGGGTCATCTTTGATCACCTTTCCATAGGATAAGCAATACAAGTCTGACTAATGGGTGTTTCACTGCTGAGCCCCCTACCGATCACAAGAACTGTGAGCTCGCTGCACCACCCCTCCAGTGAGACTAAATGGAGCCATGTCCATGCATGTGCGGTGCCGCTCCATCTTCAACGGGACTGCCGGAGATGGAAAAGTACAAGTGCTTGGCCATTTTCAGCAGCCCCATTGAAATGCAGAGAAGCCGACACGCTTAAGCAGGAGCCACTTCATTCGTTCTGATGGAGACGCAATCCCGCAGTAACAAGAATAGAGGAAACACGGGACCCCCGTTCTTAGGATCAGTAGAGGTCTCAGCGATGAGAGCCCCACTGATCAGACTTTAATTATCTATCCTATGGATAAGTGATAAAAGTCCATCTTGGAAATACCCCTTTAAGGTTTAATATTATTTTTACCCATTAACTACCCTGAGGCCATTTTTTGCAGGTGTCAGAACCCCCTTTAATAGTGAACAGTGCAGCATTACTGGCACACACAGGGTATACATCCATAGTGTATTCTGTTAGTAGGGTTTTCCCAGCCAACATACATAACAGAACGCCAAATGCCATTTCAAAAAGACTGAGGGGAAAAAAAAGTTTGTACAACTTCAAACTAGCTCTTTAAAAAGTCCAGGCTTATACAGGCGTATGATTACCACGTATTATACGTGTGCTGTACGCCTGTGTGATATACGGCAACTCACAGGCAATCAATTACATTGCCTTACGAAGTTCCGATCACATTAAGGTGACAGAATTGCATAATACGCAAGCGCAAAAAAGAACGCAGCATGTTCTATTTTCCTGCATAACACTGATAGAGCCCAATGTTCGGTGCCGTCACGCGGAGTACAATTTCACCGCCATACACGGCACTATGCCTGGTCACTGCCAGCTCCAGAACTGTAAAATGCTACATGACCCCCACAGCGTTTTATGCTTACGGCTGTATGACCTCGCCCCTACATGGCCATCTTGGAGCCTCAAGCGCCTCTTGTTGTCAACGACCACCACTGGCCTATATGGGCTAAAAGTATTGCAACTTTTTTTTAGTGCATTTTACTCTAAATTCTTGACAATATATTTAGTAAACATTTGCACAAGAATGTATTGGAATCTGTGCCATGCATGTCAGTTTGGAAAATCGGAATAAAAAATAGTAGTTACATACGGCTTAGCAGGATTTACCCCCGTTCGTGCAATGCAACTCTTTAGATAAAGGTCCTATCCCGACTGCAGAGCCCGGGCCTGGACAAGGGGAATCATTTGAGGGAGTTAAAGGGGAAGTCTAAGGGCTCATTCACACAACAGTATGCCTAAAACGCGCGTGGTCACATGTGAACCGGCTATTGTCGCGCATGGCAGTGCATCGTGCATGACAGCGTATCTCACGCGCAGTGTGACTTTTTTCTTATTTCCCGCTCTACCTCATGGTGGCATTGTGTATATATCATCTTGTATTGTGTAATGTATTGCGCATGGACGGGTGGGATATGCTACCCATAGAAAACAATGGAGCTCTCACTGCATCGTACGCGACGAAATAGAGCAGGCTGCGATCATTTACACACTAATGTGAACGGATCAATGAAAGTCCATGCACTTTCATTGACAACATTCACCGCATATCATCACGGTCGCATGAATGAGCCAGTCAGAGGAAAAAGTACATTGAAATCTGCTCGGCGCTATATAAAAATCAAAGTCCTACTCGTCTCGACAGATCCCCAGAGCTCCCATGCTGGGGGTGCGCAATTCCCTGCTGCACAGTTTTTCCGGCTCCACCAATGACATCCCTTCACAGGGTCATGTGACTGCTGCAGCCAATTGCCTGTTGTTCCTGAGTTACACACAGCTGGTGATTGGTTGCAGCAGTCACATGACCCTGTGAAGGGACATTATAGCTGGAAGAAGAATGCAACAGGGGATTAGGCATGGTTGGAATGGGAGCTGCGGAGAAGAGTAGGACTTTTTATTGTTCTTTCCCTGCCTCGGTACAAAATTCCTATCTCCGATCAGCTGATTCCGGGTCGTGCCGAAGCAACATCCATTCTACCCAATTCCCACAGTGCAGTGATAGTGTTAGACTACCAATGCACTATACCTGCTCCCTGACTGGCCAGGGCTTCTTACATGATCAGTTCTGGCCAATCAGAGCAGTGCACAGTGCACATTAGGGATCTACTCTTCTTTCCCCTCTAATCATAGGAAAGAATTTGGTCCTGAAACGGGAGGGTCACTTTAATTTCTTCTCTCCAGACCCTCCTTTTAATAGCAGTGATGAATGCGAGGACACATTTCTGGAATACGGCGCACGCGGTCCGACATTTGTCACAATGTACAGTATGTCGATACATTATTAGATATTGGCGAAGATTGTCACTATTGATAATACAAACCATTAACTCCAGACAGATCAGGAACGGGGGTGAAGTTTCCCAGCAATGGCCGGCCTGACAAAGCGACTCTACGGGAGGAAGAAGTCACAGAACACCCAGAGGAATGTAGGGTACTACACATCGGGTGAAGGTGGGGATGATTTACACCAGACCTTATATTTCACAGCTTTAACACATGATTTCTGCAGCAATTTCCATAATTGTGGTAACAGTGGGGTTTTTACTAAAATGTTTTGCTGAAATTCAGAAAATTGTTCCAAATAACAGCAACTAAGTATGAAAATGGTATAACTGCTGCTATCCAGGGGTAAGGCTGCGTTCACACGTGCATCGTGCTTTCCACTTATAAGAGAAGCCAAGATGCAATGCTGGATCCTGATGGGACTGAGCTGCAATTCCTGACACAACCACTGCAAAAGTACAGAGCTGTGGCAAATATTGAAGGGTATGCAGCACTCAATCAATATTCCAGAATGTCCGCTCATCTATACATGATGGTACAACAATGAGATTAATACCAAGTCTATCTGTATAACTAATCGGGTTGTCCAGTTGTAAACTATTGATATACTATTAATGGCCTATTCTGAGGACAGGACCCCTGCCATTTAGCTGGTAGTTAGGCTGCTGCTCTTTTGCACTGAGCTGATTTCTGTGGGAATCAGACAGCTCTGTCCGCACTGCGGTGGCCAGGCCTAGTACTACAAAGTTCCCACTGAAGCGAGTGGGTGTAATACTAAACCTGGCCACTATAGTGGGAAAGAAGCTGTTGGTTTCCTGACGAAATCAGCTCAGTGAACGAATGCACTGCCCCAGAGAATAGCTTATCAGTGGTGGTCTCAAATGATTGACCTTTGTCAGTCTATTAACAGTTTAGAAATGGACAACCCCTTTAAGGTTTTGAAATGTCCTCCTCACAAAAACTGCATCACACCCGCCATGGCAGCGGCTGGAATGAACAGTTTGTGCCTAGAAACCTACCAGTGCATCTGAAAAAAAAAAAAAAAAAAAAGATTCCGACGGCACTTATGGCTACTAAAGGCCGTGCAACCAGTTACTAAGTTCAAAAGAATTATTGTACGAAAATAATAATGCACAGAACGTATTATAATATTTCATCACGGTTGAGATAACCAGCATTGGGGGCAGTGGTAGCGCCCCTCTAGTTCCTTTTTTCACCGCCAATAGCCGTTTCCACTTAGTGGACCAATCTACGGTGGATAAACTTGTATTGTCATGTTTGTCTGCTAACTGCAACTATGTAATTTGCATGTGCTGCTTAAGACAGAAGAGAAGGAGAATAGGAGAAGGAGGAGACTAAATAGGAGAAGGAGGAGACTAAATAGGAGAAGGAGGAGACTAAATAGGAGAAGGAGGAGACTAAATAGGAGAAGGAAGAGACTAAATAGGAGAAGGGAAAGACATGTGCCAGGGTTAGCAGCCCGGTGATGAAAGGCCCGGTCATTTCCAGGATTATAAAAAGTAAATAGTTACTATCGCTTTAAGAGAATTTATGCAACATTGAAGCACACCATCCCTCCTATGGAGGGAAATAAGGTTTATTTTTCTTCTGTTCATCGAAGTTACTTTTGATTAAAAAAACAAAACAAGTAACTGCCTCGGCCCGCCGCCGTCCGCTATTGTGCCAGCCTGCTTCACGTTAATAGGTTAATATACATAGAGAAAGAAAGAGTAAAACATCTAGCAGATCAGACATGCGGAGTTGCTCCTAGCAACCAGGCAGATTACAACTCTGTAAAGCACTTTAGCGACGCGATTCGCACGGGTGGAAGCTTCACTTTTCTTTTGCATTGGTTTTCATCCAGCTGACACGTATGTACAAGCCGTGTACATTTAACAATGATATCACAGAACACACGTATGTGTGCAACATACAGCTCCAGGGCCCCAGTGCTGCGCCTGTAAGACGGGCCACCTGCCTCATGCCATCTATAACACTAGTGTCTTCCTAGGTGTCACAATGGCCTTTGGTCCCCTCGGACAGCGGGGCATTGTTGCCTCTCCACCACTACAGCTGCACCCACCATAAATAAGGATACGCAGGAACAAACTATTTGGGCCTGAATTTTCTTTTTGATACTGACAATTGTACAACCTTTCAATATATCAAATGATATCAAAAAATAATTCCTTAAACAGGAAAACCCCTTCAGCTGACCCTCAGGATTGTTCATCAATAGGTGATCGGTCAGGGTTTTCCACACGGGATCCTCAGGCTGCTATCAGTGTGGACAGCGCTGGAAGCGCATAGCGCCGTCTGTATAAGGCCTTAGTCACACGGGCGTTTTTTCACGCGATTTGCGCATCGCATGACGGATGCGCATGCGCAAATCGCGTGACCGGCGCCGAAAAATCGGCCCAAAAATCGCCCGAAAATCTGCTCCTAGCCGCGTTTCATTAGAAACGGGCCGGAGCTGTCCAGCGCATTGCATTCAATGGAGCCGGCAATACAGCGGCTCCATTGAATGCAAGCGCTGCGGGCGAGTGTGGGATGAATTGTCGGTAAGGGGTTAAATATATAACCCCTTACCTGCAATGCATCCTTAAATGTGAAAAAATAAAAAAAAAGGATGTACTCACCTGCTCCCGGCAGCTGGAGATCCCGGCGGTCGGCCTGCAGTGGGTGTGAAGGAGGTGTGACTCAGGCTTGCCCCTGATTGGCTCAGCGCTGAGCCAATCAGAAGCAAGTCTCAGTCACACCCATTCATGAATTCATGAATGGGTGTGACTGAGATCAGCCTCTGATTGGCTCAGGCTGAGCCAATCAGGGGCAAGCCTGAGTCACACCTCCTTCACACCCACTGCAGGCCGACCGCCGGGATCTCCAGCTGCCGGGAGCTGGTGAGTACATCCTTTTTTTTATTTTTTCACATTTAAGGATGCATTGCAGGTAAGGGGTTATATATTTAACCCCTTACCGACAATTCATCCCGCGCACGCCGGCAGCCCATTGCTTTCAATGGAGTCGGCTGTATTGCCGCTCCATTGAATTTAATGGGCAAACATTGTTCTTCTCTGCCACAGCTGTTCCAGCTGTGGCAGAGAAGAATGATTTGTCTTCTGTATGTTCTCAATGGGGTCGGCGCTGCTGCCGCCGGCCCCGTTGAGCGCATATAGAGAAGAGAACAGGAATCGCAGATCGCAGATAGGTGCGATCTGCGATTTCTGTTCTCTAATTTATCGGACGAGCGCATAAAAAGCGCTCATGTGTCCGATACCATTGCAAAGCAATGGTTTTAAAAAATCGCCGGACGCATGCGCATGCGCAAATCGCGGCAATAAACGCCCGTGTGACTAAGCCCTTACACTGCAGTACAGAGAGTGCCATCTGCTTCCAGCACTGACAGCTGGGCTGGGATCTGCCGATTGTTATAGGTCGACATTAGTTGATCTGTGGGGTCCATCACTCAGGAATCAGGATCCTTGACAAAGATAGTTCATCACAAAGAAAAGTAAAGATGACCTTTTAAAAAAAGGTTTTCAAAAGAGGTTTTAGATTTTTAAAAAGCACAATGAAACATTTCGCCACTTTATGTACTTTGTTTCTATTTCTCCCTGATTTTGGCTGAGTCCTGTACCAGTCTTGTATCCAGTCTACACAATCATCTATGAGCTGCAGCCGATGCTACAATGTAACAGTGCAGATAAGATGGAACTCTCAGGACTGTGTTTAGCTGACAGAGTTGGGTACACTGGATACAACTGTAGCAAAAAACATTGGACCAAAAATACTCTCCGCATCACAGCATTGCTGAGGAAAACAATTTGCCCACATAAAATGACCTATTGTAAACAATGTAGTCCATTGTTGTGCGAGTTTTGTGTGTCTTGCAACGCAAAAGAGTCGCAGTGGACTACCTTAATCATTTGTAGGCCCCCTGTGCCCTCCCAGAGAGTCATTTTTGTAGGCCCCGCTGTGCCCTCCCAGAGAGTCATCAGTAGGCCCCGCTGTGCCCTCCCAGAGAGTCATTTGTAGGCCCCGTTGTGCCCTCCCAGAGAGTCATTTGTAGGCCCCGTTGTGCCCTCCCAGAGTCATTTGTAGGACCCGCTGTGCCCTCCCGGAGTCATTTGTAGGCCCCGCTGTGCCCTCCCGGAGTCATTTGTAGGCCCCGTTGTGCCCTCCCGGAGTCATTTGTAGGCCCCGCTGTGCCCTCCCGGAGTCATTTGTAGGCCCCGCTGTGCCCTCCCGGAGTCATTTGTAGGCCCCGCTGTGCCCTCCCGGAGTCATTTGTAGGCCCCGCTGTGCCCTCCCGGAGTCATTTGTAGGCCCCGCTGTGCCCTCCCGGAGTCATTTGTAGGCCCCGCTGTGCCCTCCCGGAGTCATTTGTAGGCCCCGCTGTGCCCTCCCGGAGTCATTTGTAGGCCCCGCTGTGCCCTCCCGGAGTAATTTGTAGGCCCCGCTGTGCCCTCCCGGAGTCATTTGTAGGCCCCGCTGTGCCCTCCCGGAGTCATTTGTAGGCCCCGCTGTGCCCTCCCGGAGTCATTTGTATTCCCCATTGTGGCCTCCCAGAGTCATTTGTATTCCCCATTGTGGCCTCCCAGAGTCATTTTTATTCCCCGCTGTGCCCCACCAGTGTCATTTACAGGCTCTCCTTGTTCTCCACCCTACCCAGTCATTTATGGGCCTCATTGTGCCCTGGCTATAAAATAAAAAAAAAAAAAAAACTCATTCACCTCCATCAAGCTCCCATGAGCTTTTCCTCCTTTGCCATTGCCTCTTCTGCCCAGGATCATGCAGAATTATGCAGGCCGCGCAATAACCTCATCTCGCCAATTGCATGCGACAGAGGTGGTGCCGAACGATAAAGCAGGAAATGCTCAGGTTCAAGCAGTATTGCTGTCATAATCAACTGAATCTGTGTCTTCAAGGTGCGGATACAATTGATCTCAAAGAATCAGGACTGGATTGTTTCTACCACTAAAGCAGGGCACCGAGGCTCAATGGAACCCAGTGTCTGCCTGGGTTTGCTGGGTGCAAATGTGGGCCCACATAGTGTTCAGCTCTTGTATATTCACCTTGGCAACTTTTTTCTAAAGTGTTAGATCAGGCAGGAAATCAGAGTTGCAGTAAGAAATGGTCCCTTCTGGACACTATGCGGTGCTGAGAGATATCGGGGGTCAAGAGCAAACAGATCTTCTCTAAGCTGAGCGAATGAAGCCCTGACATTATGCCAGTGGGTGGATCAGCGTATCCAGTCCTGTACCGCAGAAGCCCGAGGTGCCGTCTTTCTGTTGCGTTCTACAGGTTAGTTCACATGTTGTACGAAATTATGTGGATTTCCTTCAGCGCAAAATCTGCACCAAAATCCACAGAATTGATTTGGATTCTGAGGTGTATTTTGGTGCCGATTTAACCCATTCAATAAAGAATTGAAGTCTGCTGCAGATCCGCACCAAAATCGGTACCAGTGTTATCGTTTTTGAAGCTGGAATTATGTGGATTTTGGTGCAGATTTTCTGCTGCGGCAGACTGCACCATGTCCAATACGTGTGAACGCACCCAAAGGGATGCCGTTTAAAACCCCAAGCATAACTAAAATAAAGTCCAGTTAGAGCAGATGAATCACAGTGGTCTGGTCCAATTAAGTCTCCCCTGTACCAGACCCAACCCTGTTCCAGGGACTTTCTACAAGAGCACCCAGACATCTCCTGAGACAGAGGTAAGGCTGCAAGTGGCCGATTCTCCCAGCCTAAATCCCCGGACCTAAATTCAGAGGTCCCATCTGTCAATTATAACATTTATGTCTTCTTTGGCTTCTTTCGCACTAGCACCATTTAATTCTGTTATTAGGCTCAGTCATAGAAGCTGAACAAGGAAAACAGCGGAACTGCTGCATCCGTGGCCTGATGGACACCACTGACCATAATGGTCAGCATTGTCCGTAGTTGTTGGGGATACATCGTGGCCAGCTGCTTTATTTGTATGGAATTTTGTGCTGGCGGCTCATAACAGAGCCTCCAATGAAGACCTGAACATTGCCTTATGTGGCAGGGGAGCTTTGGGGACTCAAGGAGGCCCCTGCTGTGACGACTACCTCTAATAAGTCCCTGTATATTTATGTATACATATCTACTGTACACTGAACAACAACATATTCACTTATCTACTGAGCGATAGATCACACACCATGGAAATATTATGTAAAACTCCATTATGATGGCATTTTTCCTATGGCGCCCCCAGGCATTTGGGCCGATTGTAAGTGCTTCTTGCACAGCTGCCCCCGGGATCCCCACGTATAAAGCGCCGAATTCACACACAGTATATAGACAGTGCAAGCAGCCTTTAAACTCGGACCCTTCTACTACAAGGGCTGATCATCCGTCTGTGCCGGACCCGGCTATCTACAACCCCAGCCCTCCAGCACGTGTGCCTTGGACAAGCCTCTTATGCTCGAGAGCAATCACATAATGACGCCACGAGTCCACGCAGCGTAACAAATCTGTAAACAAAATGTTACAAGCCAAAGGGCAGCAGACGAGAACGTGCCGGATACAACAGTGCAAGAGCAAATGCATTCATCTAGATGAGGATCCATCCCCTCCCCCGCCTTGTGGATATAACGTATAAAACACTGTCCGCTCTGTAATAACCGCCAAAATACCGCTTATCCCATACAATTTAGCCAATTAAAACATAAATTAGACTTTGGAGCAGATACGTTAATTATTCTACCACTGTTTCCCATACCAGTACTTTGCAGTAACCTCTACATGTGCCATATATCCCATAGGTGCCGCTATCTGGACAATCATTTTTAGTTATCGTGGAAAATGGAGCATATGATAGATGAGGATGCCAACAGGCCCATCTTGCTGCCCAATTAATTTTCTGTACTAAGGGCTTGTTCACGCTTGCGAGTATATTGATGCAGATGGCGAACGAGCATTAACTAAGGGTCGGGAGTATAGCGTTGTCAGTGTGATCTGTATGGCACGGTAGATACGGCAAACACAAGCGCTCTGTTCCCCCATGTGTGTCATGTAGGACGTGAGATGATCCGCAGATACAATGGTTGCTTAAACAAGTGATTCATGCCTTGATGCCACGTCTTCACCCTCTGCCTTTATGTGGCATTAGGAAACAAAAGAAAGGGTCAACGGGAGTCCTGGGGAAACAGCCGATGATGGGACGCTGCGATCCGGTGGTTTGTCGCATAGTTCATTACATTGCAAGACGGAAACCAGAATGAGGGGCAACTAAGTGTATGGCGGGAAGACCCTTTAAAAGATATAACCTAGGTATGGTATAAGATGAGATTGATGAGGGTAACGCCTCTGAGGAAGAAGTTACCCGGTTTGCTCTACCCCGGGCCGGATCAATGTCCGTTGACCGGCTCAGAAAAACGAAAGCTACAGATGGCATAGCTATGACAAAAAACATATACACCATATCTAAGAGTAGTGTTGCTTGTTTGGAGACCACTATTACCATGTGGGGTGGGACACATAGGCTGGGTTCACACGAGACCGAAAGCCCGCGGAAATCTCGCAGAATGACCGCACAGAAATACCACGAAATTTCCATGGGAGAAATGCAGCTTCAAAAGCTGTGGCCTTTTGCCGTGGATTTTGGAGCGGCTTCACCACCTGCATTCCGCTGCAGCCATCTCTCCCCACAGAGAGGAGAGCAGCCGCTGCGGAAACCGGGAAAGAATTGACATGCTGCGTCTTTGAACTCCGCATGGCTTGGCCGCAAACAGATCGACGGCTGCGTGTGGACGAGATTTTTGCAAATCTCGTCCACTTTGCTGGCTATACCGGGATAAAAAGCTGCGGGCGTAAACTTTCTGACGGACATTCTGTGTAATTATGCCCTGTGTGAACCCCGCCTTACTGTCTAGTTAGTGTTTATCATTTGGGGTACATGATGGGTTCTTTTTGTGTTTTTTTTTGAGGCACTATCTCACCTTACTGTTTTCAGGGGTGCCGTCTTACTCACATGATCAAACACAAGAGTTTGGTTTTTGCATGGGACGGGGAAGGGTTAGCTAAAATCTTTCTACCGGGATCCATGAGCCTTTAACCACACCTCTGCATATAATGATGTCACATGGTGCACGAATTCTGACATATACTAATCAGTGCTTCCAAACAGAGTATCAGAGACCTGCGGTTGAATTGTCCGTAGGGCAAGGCAAACCAAGCAGCGATGCGTCAATCCAATATGGCTGCACGTCTCCTGAGAAAGCCCAATCCGCAGCTTTCCTAACACTGGATGCACTAAGTGTGTGCTGCCCCCTTTTCCGTTGTTCGCCTGTCCTCGGGTCTTGGGTCAGGGCCCTATAAGGAAGGTTTCCACAGCGAAATCTCTGCCTACACCACGGCTACACGTTGCAGATTTCTGCCGCAGATCTGCACACGGATTTAGCCCTTTTTAATGGGAAAATCTGCATGTGGAATTCGCATCAAGGAGGGACGGCAACTTTTTTGTTTTGCACGCAGATTCCAATTCTGCGCCGTATAGACTACAACTTAGTTTATCACTGAAAGTAATGGGATGCGGATTTGCAGTGCATTTTGCATCCAAATACCACGGTGTGAACATACCCCATGATGCAGCCCTGGAGAAGAAGTGGCAGCATACGTCAATTAAATGATTAGGTGATCGAGAAAATATATATATTGTGTGCATTGAACGAGATTTACCAAGACTAGTGCAAGTAAGAAGTGACGTTGCCTTTAGCAACCAATCAGGTTCAAGATCTCATTTATCAGAGGAGCTTTGAAGGATGAAGGGTCCAACATGTCTGGTGGCTATGTAAATGCCCCTATTGTTCCTCGCACTAGTATAGATGAATTTCCCTCACTGCCTCTTCATAAAGAATTGCGCTCAGCTCTGCTACATCTGTATGAAACATGGAGAATGTTCTCCTGTTACATAAACCATAACTATCGTTGGGTCCTGCAGGTCACAGAATGTTTGTGACCCTCGGAGGACACACAAGTCATCACTACAGACAACTTATAGCGCGCAGTACGAGAAACCGTTGCGTGTAAATACGGCTTCAAGGTTACTTTGAGACGACGCGATGTGAGTTATGTAACGAGCGCTGATCAATCAGATGAGTGCTTGTTTGTCTGGCCTTCACACGTACGAATGACAAACGGCCATTCATGCGATCATTCATCTCTCGTACGGTTTCACCGCAGTTAGCGGCACGTGCGCCATTTACACAATGATTTTTCGTGCTACATAATGACCCGGTAAACTAGCATCAACTTGGTCTTTGTGTGATCAGCAGCACCTTCATACGGCCGATGAATGTTCCTACGAACTCTTAAGGTATTTTAGATGGAATGATAATCATTCAAAAATCGCTCAAAATGTGAAAGTGAGCGATAAGCGCTCGGTCTGAACGCGGGCCAACGACTGAGCAATACATTGTTCACTTTTGGTTCGTCATTCATCTTTTACAGACATAAAAACCTTCGTTGGCTCATTCGCTTATCGTTCGGTCTAACCGGCGCTCGGTCAGTCCCTCGCAGTCACTTATACAGCGAATGTTAAAGACTGAACGATTCTTGTTTCAACGGGCCAGTGATGTATCCGCTGTATGAACAGGTGGCATGAGAGCAACGAGCTCATCTAAAAAGGACCCTTACCCCATCATCAGGCCATGCAAAAGGCCATTAGGGGACAGACAGCATATAGATAGTCCAATAGTGGAGGCCGGGTGTAAAGGCCCTTTTACATGCAACGGTTATTGCTCAAAATCCGTTCAAATGGCCGAAAGTGAGTGATAATCGTTGTGTGCAAACGTGGGCAGTTGTGCACTCTTCCTTCACTTGTCGGTAACCATCGTGAAGCCGCTCAAAAGACTTTCCATTTGAATGGAATATGTCTGGTCTTTTGAGGGGCTGCAGGATGGTTTTTGTTTGCCTTGCATACATGAGTATATTGGAAGACAATGGAATCTGCAGGCCAGATAATCCCTGGCATAAACACACGCCCAGCTGAGCAAACAACTCCTTCTGAATTTACTTAAGCTGATGAAGGAAATGAGAGGATTAAAAGCCATTATTGGTACATGTAATTTTATGCAAAAATGCCGTCAGTTCGTTCAGTTGTGCGGCAGTTTTAGCGATAGTTGTTGCGTGTAAAAGGGCCTTAACACTATGCTAGATAATGGGAGGAAAAACAAATTACATAGCGATGTTGACTGGAGGGCAACACTCGGAAGGACACATGAAATAAATTGCTAGATAACACATGGGGGGAGTGGGACACAGGATGTGCAGAACTGTGGGAGTCCATCACTTAGGATCCCCACAAGCTGGGCCCGCTGTCATTGCAGACAGCTCTGTCTGTATTGTAGTGGCCTGGGTTGGTATTGCTTGAATTCAACGGGAGCTGTACCTGCAATAAAACTCTGGGCTGCTGTAACACAGAAAGTGTCATCAGTAATAAAGTACCAGAAAGCCCTTGGTGGTCTTATCCTTAGGATAGTCCATCATTAGTAGATCAGTGGGAGCCCGAGTCTCGATACTCTTGCCTATCACTTTACGGCGCTGGCGCTCAAGCAAACACTGCTTCCCTTCACTGTTTACCAGGCAGAGCTCCACACC
This sequence comes from Eleutherodactylus coqui, assembly GCF_035609145.1. Classification (NCBI taxonomy): domain Eukaryota; kingdom Metazoa; phylum Chordata; class Amphibia; order Anura; family Eleutherodactylidae; genus Eleutherodactylus; species Eleutherodactylus coqui. The sequence goes on along the minus strand of NC_089847.1, from coordinate 129,865,607 downwards.
TTTGTTAGTATGGTAGTGGTACTGCTCACTACCGCTTCAGTCCATTCAGGAGAGTCAGACTGAACTGTAATACCAGGCATAGCCACTAGTAAAGGTATAGTGCTGTGCCTGGTAACGAAAGAAGGACGTCACGCTCACTGGAGTGCCGTGGCCCATTCAAACTGCCAAACAGCAGAGTTATCTAGACTCTGAACCCCCACTGATTCATTAGTAAAGGTCTATCCTGATGTCCCTTGTACAGGGGACGACAGTTGGGTAAACGAGAGCTGCCGTCACCGCATAAGGTCGTCGGCGCTCGTGCAAAGCATTTAGACTGACAGACTTCACCGCTGCATTGCGGGCTTCTATGTGAGGCAGGGAGCATTTAGACTGAGCGAGAATCCTGCGATGGTTTTTATACTAACTAAGTCAGCGATAACGAATAGTAAACCGTGTTTTTGCATTTACACTGGATGAGTAGCGCTCAATTTTGTTCGTTGGGACGATTATCGCTCAAACTTTATAGACTAGAACATCAGTTTTAAAGATCCTGGATAATTCCTTTAAAATTAGCATATTAATGGTTTATAAAAAGATGCCCCCACACGGTCACGTTTTTTTTTTTTTTAAAGCACTCAGACTTTAATGGGCAATTTTGGTCCGTGATTTTAAATTTTTTCTTATGTAGCCTTTTTTTTATTTATTTATTTTTTTAAAGGCAACATCGGTCTGCATAAAAAAACGGATGTCTGAATGCACCAATTTAATCCAGTTTTGTGCACTTTCCATATTCGGTCAGTAAAATACGGACTGAATACGCATAGAAGAGACGCCCATGTGAATGAGCCCTAAGCATGTCTGTTCACAGGCGGACCCCCACTGATTGCCGCACGCAGGTGTCGCCTGGCAATCAGCGGAGATCCGCGTTGTGTACAGGGACCCCAATATGTATTTTTAATAGCCGTTTTAAGCTACATCCTCCTGACCTGCGCCCCCCTCGATCTGGTCCATTAGAAACCCCTTTGCATCCGCCTCGACACCGGCAGAAAGCGTTAAAATGCCAGCAGTGCGTATGAGTCAAACCCACACAAATGGACCGTTCTAAATTATGCATCGGGGTTTAATTAAAACTGGGTAATTCTGTTCCACAATTGCGCACGGCTGCTAGGAACGCATTAACTGCGAGTGTTTTAAGGTAAATACTTCTGAATCACCAACGTGCCTTTCAGTTAAGATATTAATCAATCTGAAGTAGTGCGGCCTAAAAAGCTGCGTCTTCACATGCAATTTGTCATCTGGCAGAAGCGAAGGCGAGACGATTCATGAATGGAGCCGGCCTGCTTCTTGCGCGGCTCTGGGTGGCCCAAGGCAGATTATCTCCTGGGTCTCAGATGGAGCACAATAATACCGTGTGCAGCTCTGAAGCAATGTGTGGGTGGAGGATGTGATGGAGAACGGCGCGGTGCGGCTGGCTTACAATGCAGCGCTGTAGATGGGGTGACCTGATGGGAAGCACGGCTGCTGCTAAATATCACACGTGTGCAAAGCAAGCCAGATGGGGGATATCTGAAGGTGCATGCAAGATAATACTGTATACCTGAGAGCGCCACGATATGCCGGCGTGTGATATGTTCTGCATATACGGCAGCAAATGGGCGTCATGCATAGATATAACACAGAGATTTCCGGTAGGCACACTGAGCTATATGCATACAGCATGCTATAGGTGTATGACACCGGCCAAGTGTAATGCAGTGTGTGACGTCATCATAAGGTCATTTGTTCAACATGTATGCATCTATACTGACTGCACAGTATATGGCCATGTGATCTGCCTTGTATGGCACCCATGCTATATGTCCATACTGTACCCCTCCAATTTCACATGTAGCACATATTATTGCATGCCATATTATAGCAGAACTGAGGTGCCAATGCAAGGGGCTGCCGTAAAGGAGTTATATGGTTACCCAACACCCTGCTTCAATAGGGTCGCCTGATGTATTGTAATAAACCGAGATATACTTGCCCCTCTGAAGTTGCCGGGATGCAGCCCCTCACAGGAAATCAGGTGACCACAACTGGCACACAGAAGCTGCAGTGTCACCGCTCCGCCTCTTGGCATTGGCTTGCATGTCTTGAGTGCCACAATGCCAGGAGTTCAGGAACGTGGCGCTGTACATCTCCAGTTTATCCCATACAACCCTATTGAAGCACAGTTGTCCAGTAACCGCATAACACCCTTACTGTATTGCTATGGCAGTGGACTGTAGTGCGCCAGAAACTATGCCAAAATACCACCTGCACCAGAAACTGCGCAAAAGTCCAGCATAGTAGGACTGAGCATGCCTCAAGGACAGTTTGACGGACTGAGATGGCTGCTATAAAAAGAGGAGGATCCTTCCTGCGCCATAGGTAGAGCAGAGTGTGCAAAAAGCTGCCGGGAGAGCAAGGACTGCAAGCAAGGCTGTTAAAGGAGCTGCCACTGGATTAGCTCAGAGACAATGCTGGGATCCAGGGACCAAAAGCTGCCGGTCGAGAAAGAGGAGCCACGTGGAGACCAAAGAGCAAACAGGCTTATGCTGTAATAGGAATGGATTAAGATCAGGGAGAAGACTGGAGAGTTCATTGGTACTGACTTGTAAGTGAGGCCAGCTTCGTAAGTGAGGCCGGCTTCGTAAGTGAGGCCGGCTTCGTAAGTGAGGCCGGCTTCTAAGACCACTGTGTGTGCACACCGCTAGGGAGCAACTAGTTAAGCTAGCAGGCCTGATGCGAATGAGAACAGAGACAATAGTGAGAATTTGAACTGCCCTTACAGTTTCTGGGCTCAAACACTCCAGAATGGATTAATAGCTGTATTGATAAGAGTTGAACCTGCAATCTCAGAGATACGGAAACCGGGGTTTATCTCAACTGCGTGTGTTTCAACACGATTTCCCTTTTCAGGACTATAATATTGATCCTTGAACTGCCTTATTGATACGGTTGTGCCGGTATGGTTTACTATAATGCATTATTAATCCTGAGATTGCGTAAATCTACGCTAAAAGTTAAATTGCTTACTGGTTATTACAGCATCACTTATTTCAATTCCTTTATTTGTAAATAAACATGGCATATTTTTGTAACTCCTTCTGCTGCCTTGTTTCCTGAATCTACGTCATGCAACCACCCACAGGTCCATAAAACGAAACCTTAGAGAGTATGGGTACCAATGTATAAGCTCCATGGTTTTGTCATGTGCATGAGACCTAAAGGGCTTTCCAAACAAAAACTATTGATGACCCATCCTTAGGTTAAATCACCAAAGGCCCGCTGCATGGGATCCCCGGCGATCACTTGATCGCCCAGCCCGCTGCACTGAGCTGTCAGTGTGGCAGGCCAGATATGCGTCATAGGAGACGGGAGAGGAAGTAGCCTAGTTGGCTTTACTCCCATTGAAATCATCGGGAGCTGAAGTGGCTATTACATTACCAGCACTTCCGCCTACGACGCGGGGGTAGACACGGATGTGTAATAGCCACTTTGGTGAATAACTATTGATGACCCACTTGGAGGATAAGGCATCAAAAGTTTTTGCCCAGAAAACCACCATCTTCATTTGGCCCTTCATCATGAGGGCGCTAGTACGGCATTCAAAGGCCTTGGCAATGTAGTTTTGCCGTTTCATCCTGGGTCTCCTGTCTCCAGAAATCTCTTCTCTGCGTCGTAGAGGCGTCTAGTGGTCAACAAGCTCTACAAGCGGAAGAAGAGGTCACTACACACAAGGAGCCTCCGAAAGCCTCTTATAGGCCAAGGGGGGAACCACTTTCAGGGCCCCCGATGACAAGGCCGCTCATCTAATCACCACAACTCTCATCATTTACAGATCTGTCTGAGATGGAGCTGCAGGACGAGTTCTGCAGCAGAATGACAACTTCTTCTGGGGGTGCGACTGTTTTTGACAAGGAGTGTATATAATATAAAAAACAGCTGGAAACTTAAAGGCCACAACAGGCCGATCTCCTGCAGGGATCTGGAGACAGCTTTGGCAGAGTACGAGCCGCGTGGATTGACGGCTGGGTCAGCGGGTAGCAGCGATCAGAGGACAGGTACGGCTGCAGAGATTACACCATGTTCTGCTGAAGTGCACTGTCTTCAGAGCAGATGCTAAATTCTTGTAAGATCAATAGTCAGTCAGCCCACACTACTAATTATGAGTAATTATGCATAGCAGTACAGGGAGAAATCAGAGCAGCATTCAGACTGGTGACAACGATGGAGGAGGTTGGGGGGTGATGAGGGGAAAAAAAACTTAATTCAATGGGTGACAAACAGCCAAAAATAAAGAGAGATGTTTAACAAGGAAGAGAAAACAGCAGAGAGGCAGCAGAGGCCGGGAGCGACAGTCAGGAAGAGCGCGCAGCCAGCGGGGGAGGGGGCAACCAGGAGGAGCGCGCAGCCAGCGGCAGCAACAGCCAGGAGGAGCGCGCAGCCAGCGTCAGCAACAGCCAAGTGGAGCGCGCAGCCAGCGTCAGCAACAGCCAAGAGGAGCGCGCAGCCAGCGTCAGCAACAGCCAGGAGGAGCGCGCAGCCAGCGTCAGCAACAGCCAAGAGGAGCGCGCAGCCAGCGTCAGCAACAGCCAGGAGGAGCGCGCAGCCAGCGGCAGCATCAGCCAGGAGGAGCGCGCAGCCAGCGGCAGCAACAGCCAAGAGGAGCGCGCAGCCAGCGTCAGCAACAGCCAAGAGGAGCGCGCAGCCAGCGTCAGCAACAGCCAAGAGGAGCGCGCAGCCAGCGTCAGCAACAGCCAAGAGGAGCGCGCAGCCAGCGTCAGCAACAGCCAAGAGGAGCGCGCAGCCAGCGTCAGCAACAGCCAGGAGGAGCGCGCAGCCAGCGGCAGCAACAGCCAGGAGGAGCGCGCAGCCAGCGGCAGCAACAGCCAGGAGGAGCGCGCAGCCAGCGGCAGCAACAGCCAGGAGGAGCGCGCAGCCAGCGGCAGCAACAGCCAGGAGGAGCGCGCAGCCAGCGGCAGCAACAGCCAGGAGGAGCGCGCAGCCAGCGGCAGCAACAGCCAGGAGGAGCGCGCAGCCAGCGGCAGCAACAGCCAGGAGGAGCGCGCAGCCAGCGGCAGCAACAGCCAGGAGGAGCGCGCAGCCAGCGGCAGCAACAGCCAGGAGGAGCGCGCAGCCAGCGGCAGCAACAGCCAGGAGGAGCGCGCAGCCAGCGGCAGCAACAGCCAGGAGGAGCGCGCAGCCAGCGGCAGCAACAGCCAGGAGGAGCGCGCAGCCAGCGGCAGCAACAGCCAGGAGGAGCGCGCAGCCAGCGGCAGCAACAGCCAGGAGGAGCGCGCAGCCAGCGGCAGCAACAGGCAGGAGGAGCGCGCAGCCAGCGGCAGCAACAGCCAGGAGGAGCGCGCAGCCAGCGGCAGCAACAGCCAGGAGGAGCGCGCAGCCAGCGGCAGCAACAGCCAGGAGGAGAGCGCAGCCAGCGGCAGCAACAGCCAGGAGGAGAGCGCAGCGAGCGGCAGCAACAGCCAGGAGGAGCGCGCAGCCAGCGGCAGCAACAGCCAGGAGGAGCGCGCAGCCAGCGGCAGCAACAGCCAGGAGGAGCGCGCAGCCAGCGGCAGCAACAGCCAGGAGGAGCGCGCAGCCAGCGGCAGCAACAGCCAGGGGGAGCGCGCAGCCAGCGGCAGCAACAGCCAGGGGGAGCGCGCAGCCAGCGGCAGCAACAGCCAGGGGGAGCGCGCAGCCAGCGGCAGCAACAGCCAGGGGGAGCGCGCAGCCAGCGGCAGCAACAGCCAGGGGGAGCGCGCAGCCAGCGGCAGCAACAGCCAGGGGGAGCGCGCAGCCAGCGGCAGCAACAGCCAGGGGGAGCGCGCAGCCAGCGGCAGCAACAGCCAGGGGGAGCGCGCAGCCAGCGGCAGCAACAGCCAGGGGGAGCGCGCAGCCAGCGGCAGCAACAGCCAGGGGGAGCGCGCAGCCAGCGGCAGCAACAGCCAGGGGGTGCGCGCAGCCAGCGGCAGCAACAGCCAGGGGGTGCGCGCAGCCAGCGGCAGCAACAGACAGGGGGAACGCGCAGCCAGCGGCAGCAACAGACAGGGGGAGCGCGCAGCCAGCGGCAGCAACAGACAGGGGGAGCGCGCAGCCAGCGGCAGCAACAGACAGGGGGAGCGCGCAGCCAGCGGCAGCAACAGACAGGGGGAGCGCGCAGTCAGCGGCAGCAACAGACAGGGGGAGTGCGCAGCCAGCGGCAGCAACAGACAGGTGGAGCACGCAGCCAGCAGCAGCAACAGACAGGTGGAGCGCGCAGCCAGCGGGATAGGCGAAAGAATAGTTTTTTAAAGGGAGCCCTGACTTTAGATGTGAAGTGAACCCATCACCGTTACAGCTATTTAATTGCTCTGAACTAGAGGACACCACTGCACTTAGTACATAGTTTTCTGTCATATGTAATAGATTTGATTCATAGTTGATAATTTGCTGCAATAGAAGACTGGCAACTATAGGCCTGAAATGTGATTAATGGGGGCTTCATTTTTGTTCCTCTACACTGAAGCCGATAGGAGAAGAAATGCATTAATCAATGTCTATTCTGTTGCCACCACTGGGGGGAGCTCAGGAGCTTACTGTATACTGGTTTATCATAGAGTTAACTAAAGAAAATACTTTAGTAATACTTTAGAAGCTCCCTCTAGTGGTGACAATAGTGTATCTTTTAAAGGCATTTTCTGGGCAAATACTACCGATGACCTATTCACAGTCATCAATAGTTGAAAGGCTGGGATTCACAGCTTGAGACCCCGGCCGATCAGCTCTTTGGGCGCCTGTTGTCAGCACCACAACACGCAAAGGATGGGTTACATCCTTTGGGTTGCACCAAGATTACAAGTAAACCTCAAACCATAAGATATGGGATTACTTGCTGATCGGAAGGAGTCCCACGCTGAGACCCCCCCCCCCCCCCAATCTGCAGAACTGGACTCCCATGTCTCTCCCACAGTGACGTCAGTATGAAGGGGGCACTGGCCAAGTACGTGTGCTCAGAGCTCAATTTATTTTAATAGGGCTGCTCGATTATCTCCGAAATCCCAATGAAAGTGACTGGAGCGCTAGTGCGCTTGTGCAACCAGCGGTCCATTCAGTCTCACCCTCACTGCAGGGGGTGCAGCAATCCCGCAGTAAGGAGGTCGGGAGACATGGGACCCACAATCTCAACTCCACCAATCAGCAAGTTATCCCCTTATCCTATGGCTAGAGAATAATTTGCAATCTTGATACCCCTTAACAGGTCAGTAGTGGGTTTTTTCCCTTCTTTGTCTGCAAAATTAATTTTTCAGTCTTAAAAAACCTGTTTGAGTAACCTAAGAATATGCAAAATAAGGCAGCACAACTTGCAGCGATAGTAAAAAGAATAATACAACCTTTATTTAATCCATGGATCCTGTTTGAGTAACCTGTCTATAGAAACCTTGACTGTTCAGATAGTCCTAAACCATCTACAGAACTGCAACCTCCCTATAAATCCCAGACCGCCACATCAGCAAGTACATGCCCGCTCACAATTTTGACATCACCACAAAAACACGTCCCTATAAAAACCAACAGCCCCACCAACCCCGGGACTGATAGATCACAAACCGCCATATACAGGAAAACTACCATCACTTTGCTTAAGTAGGAAAGTCTTGAGCCCCATTTACTTGAATTGATTATCGTTCAAAATTTGTTCCAACGATGACCTATGAGCGATAATCGTTGTGTGTAAACACTTCCATCGTTCACTCTTCGGCTGATTGATGATTTTAAGGTGAGCTTAAAATCCATAATTCAGCTGGAGAGTAGATAACACAGACCTCATGCTGTGTTCTCCACGGGAGCGCTGATTACATTGTATTTAGCCAACAGCCCATGCAAGAACAATGGACCTGACTGCAGAGCTCAGACCACATGCTGTGTTCTGGAAGTAGCTTCTGGAGGCTCATTTACACGCAAATGCAGCTAATAAAGTGCTAATGGACATTAGTGTCCATTAGCACTTTATGCAAAATGATCTCTAGAACTGTCAATCTTTCAATCATTTGAAAGATTTGTCTTTAAGTGTAAATGAGCCTTTATATATCTCAAGGCAAGACAAGGGAGCAGTCCCCTTCTGGACTAGAGAGTTAAAAACGGAAGCTTACATAATAAAAAGGCAAAAATGGGTAACAGAGATAATCAAAGCAATATAATGCAAGTATTTATAACTCGAACCAAAATCTATTTGAATTATTCAGTTCGGCTGCTGGACACCAATATTTGCCGTTTCCCCTCTGTACTGCTGCGCGCCCTTCATTACCAGCAAAAGTGTTTTTGATGCAAATGAAACAAAACGATAAGATTATAAAAAACATATGGTAGTGTGCCGGCCCCAAAGTCCTGAGAAGACACATATATGACATTTCTATAGGATATACAGTACTGTTAACATTCGATAGTTGGAAGAAGAGTTGCACCCCTGGGATTCCCCCATAAGGGACGGCCATAGTCGAGAAAGAAAAAGAGAAGGGGAGAACTGGAGCCCTCTTACATCCCCAACAATACCCTTTCTCCTGCTGTTTGTGGGCGTCTGACCCCTATAGCTAAACAGGGAGCACCAAGCTCTACCAACACATGAAGTTCCAAGGAACTATCAGAGATAAAGCAAATGACCGCTTTATTAAAGCCCCGACCCTCTCGCGTTTGGTGCTTTTCTATATGGAAATTCTCCCCTTGACCTTGCAGTAGAGCATAAAACCACGTGACAAGTTTTCTGTGGATCAGTTTCAGTGTGAATCCACATTAAATGGGAAAATCCAGAGATCTGAGTGACTTCCAACGAGGCCAGTCATCGGTGGTAGACTAGCCGGGCCTCGCTGCCAACCGCGTGGAGTTCTATCGTGTAATGGTGTGGAGAGTATACAGACAATGACGCGATCAAGAAGAACATCCAGTGAAAGGGCATACTGCGGATGGAAACAACTGGTCACCGAAAGGGGTCAGAGAAGGATGTCAGGAATCGTCTGACCAACAGACACTGCACAGGTCAGCCGAATACAACGCTGGTGCTCCAACTAACGTGTCTGAATGCACAACTCGTTACTCCTTGGCACAGATAGACAATAACAGCAGACGACCAGTTCCAGCGCCATTGTGTCTAAGAGAAAAGCGGGACTCCAGCGGGCAAAAGAGCGCAAAACTTGTATTACTGAGCAGCGGAAAAACATCTCCTGGTCAGATGGATCCAGATTTCTGTTGCCCCGTGCTGATGGGAGGCCAGAATTTGGAACAAGCAGCATGAATCGCTGACCCCTTCCTCTCAGCTGGTCAGAACATGTCAGCAGCTCCATCTAATCTGTGGCAGCTACAAGAAGCTTCCTGTCCGCAGGGGCCGATATTCCTGCAGGAGAACGATATCATCAACTAGTGGAATCTACACTACGACGAACTGCTGCGGTTCTGCAGGCCAAAGGAGTCCAAGACTACTAGATGGGGGCTCTAATAAAGTGGCCGTTCAGAGTAAAGTACATAATATCCTGTGGTCCACAGCGTCTAGTCGGACTACTAGAACAACAAAACCATACTGACAAATACCGTCCATCACTCGAACTCTGAAAAATATTCTAAAAATGCCCAAAATTAAACGAATAAGAATGTCTTACCTGGAAGCATCAAAACTGTCGTAGGACCCAACAGTGTAGTGTCGAAACAACTTTTTCGTCCTGTCTGTCCGCGTTTCTTGAAAAGGAAAAAGGAAAATTCTGAAACCAATTAACATCATTATCCTTATTAAATTCTCTGCTGTAAATGATGTACAAGTATAAACAAATATCTGATGAGATCTCATATCCATCTAGCTTCACTATCACATCTATCCATCAATCCAAGATCCACCCATCACACCGCATCTCTCCATCCGTTCAGCCACACACTAATTGCAGGACAGTTCAGTTTTTACTTCTGCATTGGCAAAAGCATACCAGAAAAAAGTCACTTTTACAAAAACTTTTAACCTGTTTGTAAAAGTGCATTGTGGGATATTTCCAGAGTCAAAGGATGTGACAAAGTTGCAAGAGGTAAAAGTATGATGGTGTAAAATGCAGCATGCCTTAAAGAGTAGCTGCACCTTTAAAAAAAAAAAAATGACACATCAGAGCGACATGTTAAAAGTTTTGATCAGCGGGGGTCCTGCTGGTGCTGAGATGAAATGAAGGGGCTGCAGTGATCACCTAAGCGCTGTGCCCCTTCGGCTGTCATCATTGCCCGACGGCTCCTCAGCTAAAGATGCATAGACTTCTAGACTTCTTCAGCTGCCAAGAGGAGCAGACTTGCAACCCTGAAAGCCGAAGAGGCGCAGCGCTCTGGGGTGATCCCTGCAGCCTCTTCGTTTTGGTAATTAGCGGGAGTCTCAGCACCAGCAGGGCCTCCACTGATCAAATTTTTTTTAAATGTTGCTCTTACATTTTTTTTTAAATTTAAAGTAGTTACTCGTTAACCCTTCCCATCCCACACTGGAACACACTATAGCAGGAAGTATACGACTCCCATTAGACGCAGTACTTTTATGGTGCAGTGATGGAGCGTGCACAGGCCGTCCGTCACTTGTGAACACCAACAGTATTATAGAGGCTGACACTCCACTCCAATGGCTGGATTCACAGTTACTGCAACTTGGATCCAGTCCGGTCAACCCCTCAGATCCCACGGTGGATGCTGACCACAGCATCTAAGTGGTTAGACAGAAGGAGTGGCCTCCCTCTGTCACCTCACCTATGAGATCGCTAGGTGTTGATAAGTTGCCACTACACAAAATAACAAGATAAACAAGATTTATCCTGCATAGTTATTTAAAAAGAAAATGTAATTTTCTGTTCATGTTAAAATACAGAATACAAAGTGATCAAAAAGTCGTATGTACCGCAAATACACTACTAATGACAACTACAAGCTGTCCTCCATAAAGCAACCCCTCACAGCCCCGGAAAAAAGGAATATGTTGTAAATCTTCAAATGCACAAAACAAATGCTTTTCTAAAGAAAATAGATTTTATTGTGCAAACCTAGAAAAACATTTACAAGTATAAACATTTGGTGTCCTATTCACAATGACCGACTGGATGAAGTTATGGCGTTCTATTTTCACTTCTACTGCAGGGTAACACAGTAAAAACAAAAAAACCAGAAAAATAGCAAAATTACCGTTTCCCCCCCTCCAGAAAAAAAATGTACTCCAAATGGTGAAAGAAAACGCCCCCCAAAAATGGTTGTGTCAATAAAAGGTGTTGATACAAAATGACGTTATGCACAAGATAGGGAAAAATCTGATGGGCAGGGTCTGACGCGGGGCTCACCCATCTGATAAGGATGACCTACCTAAGCTTAGTACCATAACACCTCACAAGGGCATGCTCACACCGCGGATCCTGACGCTACATTTTCAGTGCGGATTCCGCCTATAAAACCACTGCAGACATCTTGCTCTGGATCCACATGTTGATGTAGTCCCGTCAAGGGGCAAAATCCACGTGTAGGATTCTGACGCGTTTTCATGCGTGAAGAAGTGACATCATGTCTTCTCATGAGACCACATGGTTCTTCCCGCAGATCCTCTTACAGGCCAATTCCGCTGTTAAATCCACTGTTCCTACGTAAAGAGGTGCGGTGCGGATCCACATCAATGTCCGTGTCAAAATCTGCACCATTTGCTTTTGGATTTTGGCGTGTTTCTTGGCACAGATCCACAGCAGATTTCACCTTTTCAGTTGAAGATCTGCGTCAGAAAACACGTCAAAATCCGTACTAAATGGTGTCGTTTTTGATGCGGATTCCGGTGTGGATTTTTCACTGTAGCAAAATCCACATGAATTCCGCTACGTGTGAATATACTCCTATGTATCGCTTTATGTCGTGTGCTTAGCCCTTACCGGAATGGTTCTCATGATGTCAGCGCTAACGGGGTATATATGAGACATATATATAGGACCACAACCGTAAAGCCCGTTATCTGCTTTGTCTGTCCCGTAATTAACATTTATTATGTCCCTTGCCCTATCAAATTAACGAGCAATCAATGCCGCACACTAAACACAGCAAACGCTCTACAATGCCGCACCCGGTAGCGCAGCCAACGCAGGACGGCGCGATTGATTTCCTATATGTATCATTCCACCAAGTAGCAAGCGCTGTACTGCAAACCTTTGAGCTAATTAACAAGCAAAAATTAATTACAAAATCGCCTTCTCTGGGCCGCATGCTAAATGTCTGCGTTCGGTTTGGTGCCAGAGAAAATTAAAATCTGTCACAGTCCAGTCACATCAACAAACCTGCAGTGAGGACCGGAGGAAAGTGACGGAAAGCATCAAAATGAATAATAGATGTACGGAACGGCGTCACGCTGCGAACAGAAAGTATTTGTCATGTGAAAGGTTTCTGTTAGGCTGAAGCTGAGAAGTGAACGGGACGCGAGGAAATCCCAACACACTTCAGGATTATCTGTAGGTTTGTAGATAAGGGAAACAGTCAGCAAGCTTGTCCACACAACCCTGATAGCATGCTGCACGCTAGATGGCATGACGGAAGTCGGAAGGACGCCATTATTTTTAGTGCCGTTAATTCAACACTCTTCTGTTTTGTCATTGGACAAATCTGACTTTCTGTCCCTATGACGAAACAGAAGAACAGAAAACAAAACTCCTAGTTATTATGTAGAGTCTGATGAGACTTCCCAGGATGCAAATCACCAGAATAAGCAGCAAATGCTGGCAGATTTCAACTATGAAGCAAACAGAATAGTGAGTGCAGCTCTGGAGTATAATACAGGATGTAACTCAGGATCAGTACAGGATAAGTAATATATGTACACAGTGACTCCACCAGCAGAATAGTGAGTGCAGCTCTGGGGTATAATACAGGATAAGTAATGTATGTACACAGTGACCCCACCAGCAGAATAGTGAGTGCAGCTCTGGAGTATAATACAGGATCAGTACAGGATAAGTAATGTATGTACACAGTGACTCCACCAGCAGAATAGTGAGTGCAGCTCTGGAGTATAATACAGGATGTAACGGAGGATCAGTACAGGATAAGTGATGTATGTACACAGTGACTCCACCAGCAGAATAGTGAGTGCAGCTCTGGAGTATAATACAGGACGGAACTCAGGATCAGTACAGGATAAGCAATGTATGTACACAGTGACTCCACCAGCAGAATAGTGAGTGCAGCTCTGGGGTATAATACAGGATAAGTAATGTATGTACACAGTGACCCCACCAGCAGAATAGTCAGTACAGCTCTGGAGTATAATACAGGATCAGTACAGGATAAGTAATGTATGTACACAGTGACTCCACCAGCAGAATAGTGAGTGCAGCTCTGGAGTATAATACAGGATGTAACTGAGGATCAGTACAGGATAAGTAATGTATGTACACAGTGACTCCACCAGCAGAATAGTGAGTGCAGCTCTGGAGTATAATACAGGATGTAACTAAGGATCAGTACAGGATAAGTAATGTATGTACACAGTGACTCCACCAGCAGAAGTGTGAGTGCAGCTCTGGAGTATAATACAGGATGTAACTCAGGATCAGTACAGGATAAGTAATTTATGTACACAGTGACTCCACCAGCAGAGTAGTGAGTGCAGCTCTGGAGTATAATACAAGAGGTAAGTCAGGATCAGTACAGGAGAATCGCAGCATGTTCTATTCAACGCGGAAAATCGTGAGGACAGCTTCCACTGCAGTCAATGGAAGCCATCCGTCCTGCAATACTTCCGCTGTGAGCACAGCGGAAGTATCATGGGAAATTGCGTCACCGCCCAAAGTCAGCAGAGACTCTCATAGCGGATCCAGAGAAGTGAGAATGGTGGTGTCTGTGGAGGGGGGGGGGGGGGCGCAGTGTCTGATTCCGCTGCAAGATGTTGCAGATGGAATCCGACCCGGCTGTGGGCATGAGGCTTAAATCAGGTTCATGCTGTCATACCAGGGGCTGCATGAACCCAAGACCAGGAAGCACTTGTACATATTGCATTCTGAAATGTTACTGTGTTGCAGCAGAAGACACACTTAAGTTCAACTAGGAACTGAGCTCCGAGTCACAGAGGCGGCTGTGCCAACCCCACCGCCCACATTGTGTGACCAACAACTCCTCTCCCGACTCAAGACAGCGAATGTTGACCCGCTGTGGCACAAAACGGATTTGGCTTAGGGATACATCTGGGGGCAGGATCTAGGGTCCTTTGGTATTCACCCTTTAACCCCATCAATCGGAAGCTAGTCTCCGCTGCAGTGAACCCCAGAAGTAGGTGTTTGCTCTGTGGCAGTTGATTCAAACTGGTCATGGTTTCGGTGATGTTGTACTGCAGGAGCAAACAGACACGGACATAGAACAAAACACGAGGCCGGGGCAGGTGGAATTCATGTGCAAGAATAAATCAGGCCAAGGGTCGGGGCAGATGGAGTAAATGTGCTCAATAAACAAGTCAAGGTCAAGAGTGGAAAAGTGAGGAAAGCTAAGTGGAAACATTCATGGATCAAAACTAGGAAACAGGACAATATAGCAGCTTCGCACACTAGACAGACTAACTGCTCAGGCAACCTCTAGAAAAGGAGCCTTAAACAGACTAAGAGCAGTACAGATTGATCGAGGCATGCATGTGGGAACCCCCTACAGGCGCCATTGTCAGAAGACCTGTTTAGTAGGTGGATGTAGTATCTGCCACTAGTGTAAGGAGCAGAAGGATGGGGCCACGACTGCCGGAGGAGAGGTGATAAGGGGAGTCTGCGGCCGCAGCTCTGGACCATAACAAAATTCTAGTTCAGTTTTTTTTCCTTCAGTTTCTTTTTGTAGCATTCACTTGGCAGGATAAATAATGTGAGGATTTCATAGTTTGGGCAGCTACAGATGCAACCTTATAGAGTTTTCCCCTCAATTTTCCTGAAAAAGGGCGTTTAATGTTTTACTTTTTTTTTTTTCTAAAAAACTTTTGTTTCAATTTTTTTTGTGTCACTAGGGCAACTTGAACATCCAATCCTCTGAATGCTGGTATAATACACTGTAAGGCATCAATTGCAGTGTATTAGGCCTGTCAGCATAAAACTGCCTGGCAGCCTACTAAGGCAGGGCCTAATAGGTGTCGTAAGGTGGCAAACCTGGAGACATCTGTCAGGTCCAGAGGAGCTTGACTACAGGCTGGGAGCACAATAATCACGTGGAGTGGAAATGGGAGGCCAGATTTATATAAGGTGTCTAATCAAACAAGGAGCCAGTCATGCAGACAGGAACAGGACTGCAGGCACAGGGACTAGGATAAGGTTCAGCAAGGGAGCTGTCCAGAAGGCTGGATAGCTCAGTAGGGAGTGCTGCCACTTGAAGCACTGGGGAAGTTTTCCAACCTCACAGATGAATATCACAATTTACTTGTGACTTTCTGTCCTGAACACTTGATAAACTGGTGAACAAAAGGTCCAATTGTTCCAGATTAAAATAATGTTACTATAATAGATGGAAGAACCTCTGTTGGATGGTGTGGATGAGGCCAGCAACATACTATATACTTCGCTGTCTGCACCCCCACATTTAGGCTGCCTGCACGCACAGTGGAATCTGGCCCAGGGAGCAGCGGCGTCCACGTGTACCGTACTATCATTTTTCATCTGTACTGCAGATGCTCCGCACAGTGAGCCGTCGGACATGTACAGTACAGATTTTTTTTTTTTAAACTTCTGCTAAATCGATGATGCGGAATCCACATCCTTTCCACAATGTGATTGCAAAAGGGCCGCGGATCATTGACTTCAATGGAAGCTGTCAGTGCCGCATCCCCACAAAAATGGAGCATGCTGCGATTTTTCCTCCGCTTGCGGAAACTGCACTTGGTCACCGCAAGTGTGCAGGAAGAATTGATTTCCTATAGCATGCTATTGGCGCTGTTCGCTGTGGATCCGCATTGCAGGCGCTCGCTGTAGATTCAACAGCAAATATCCATCCCAAGGCAGGAGCCCTGTTATTTTTTGAAACATCACTTAGGAAATCTTACAATTTCTATACAATTGTACTAAACCGGCAACACTCTGCTGACTTCATTTGTGGAAACTGTCAGCGGTTTACAACATTGGTAGCCATGATAGCCCTAAAAACCACTCGCGTTGTCCGTTACACGCAGTTTCCAGCTGCATACTGGGCAAGTAATGCGGTGTAAGTACATAAGAAGCGTCCTAGAGCTACCCAGTTGTTACATCTGAACAAATTGTTTTCTTTAAGGCTGCATTCACACAGGGCGGATTTTCCGCGGTTCTGCCGCAGCAGATCCGCCCGCGGCCGCTAATCTCGGGATTAGCCAGCCATGTGGATGAGGTTTCTCAGAAACCTCATCCACACGGGACGGCTAATCCGCTGCGGTAAATCCGGTTGAAACCGCGGCTGCAGCCGCCGCAGCTTCAAAAGATTGAGCATGTCTGTTTACAGTCATTTTTTTTTTATTTATGTTACGGCCGCACTCTCCTCTATGGGAGAGCCGGCCGCAACAGAAGAGCATGCGGTCAGACCGCTTCAAAGCCGCCGCGGCTTAAACCGCGGTAGCTCTCCCGGCGGGAATCTCGCAGTTTTTGCTGCGGCCAAACCGCGAGATTTCCGACGGGAATCTGCCGTGTCTGAACCCTGCCTAACAGTAGTGGCACAACTCTTCAGCGTCGTCCTGGGGACCTCACCTTACATTGGAGAACTAACCCAGTCAGACGTGTGCCAGAGTGACTGCGGGTTCATAGCCCATCCTACTATGGGTCTTGCAGCCCTGCACTCACATGGGTCCTCGTGGTCGCTACACCACTATGTTCCACAGATCCCAGAAATATATAAAACTCTGTAATCACCAATATGACATCATCACTCATCAAAAAAGAAACCTGTAATAAAAAAAATTCTTGTTGGCCCCCTTTCACTCCGGGCTTTCATCTACACTCTTGGGAAAGTTAATTTTTTCCCCCCAAAATGTACACGGTGGTCATTTAGAGGGATGGGGACATCAGAAAATTACCTCTTCACATTATGTTAAACATTTTACGCATCGTTGGTGTTTTTTTTCTTCACATTTTATTGAGGTCACAATCTAAATAAATAAAAGATAAATATCTATCTAAAAAACCTGCAGTTCTCACACGGACCACTAGGCCTAATATTAGTCTGACACTTCTTGTGTTCTACAGAAAACGTCCAAGCACTCATATGCTTATCACCGGCAGGAATATAATGAGAAGTAATACCCATATACAGATTACACAGAAGCTCCAGTTCACAATGGCTGATGTCACAGCTCACCTCTTCCCTGCACAGGTCACAGAACATGCCCACAGCACTCCTCCTTAGAAGTCAATGGGCTCCCCCCAATGGGCCTATGGACTATGAGGCTACTGTAAAGCATCTAAATGTGGCTAACTGCAGTTTACAGAAGATGTGCACCCCCCCCCCCGTCCCCCGTCCCCATAGTCACATACAGACTAAAGAATACAATCTACAATCAGAAACCAAGAGCCAGAAAAATCTATAAAATATTAGTTTAGGCCTTCAATAGGACTCAGCCTGCAGTACCGACCTGTGCCACTGCACAATCTACGGAGCTGTCAACTTGCTGCAGAAAAGCAGCTAAAAGTGGGGCAGTCCCTTTAAAGTGAACATTCCGTCAAGACGTCCTTCACATATGCCCTATTAAAAAGGGGTTGTCCCATAAGAAACAACCCATTTCACAATGTGGCCCCCAAGGCAATCAGCTGATCATCCTGGATCCTGGTTTTATCATCCTTGAAAAACAACAGATTCTGCTGTAGGACGCTGTGAACTGCCAGTCAAACATAGCATTACACAACCACCATTTAGATGAGTACCCATCCTTGGCATATAAGGATGGCCCTAAGTCCTCCATATGAGAGCTGCTCTTGGGGTCTTTATTCTGGTTCAGGGATGTGGGGCCCTAAAGCATATACACCGAGATTGTCTTCTTAGGTCAACCTCTTTAAGACACATGAAAGTCATAAAGAACGGCCCCTGGCTGGCTCAAGACTCCCCTCTAAGGGCCATGACAAAGAGTGGATGCAAAATGTGCCACAATTGTGAACTCAGATGTAGATCATCCTTCCAAAAATAATCAGACCCCGAGCAAGAATCAAAAGTGTTATTTATTTCCATCTGTTAATACTTAGTGGGGCTCATTTGGCCCTAATTACATCAGATACTCTCTGTAGCATACTTTCTACTGACGTCTGATACACTTCAGCTGGTATTTCCCTCAAATCATCCTGCAAACATCTGGCGAGTTCTCTCAAAGAAAAGGGCTGCTATTCATATTTCCTGACCCAGCGTTCCAGTTCGTCCCAAAGATGTTCAGTCGGGTTCAGGTGCAGCCAGTCCAATGGTGGAACATCCATATCCTCAAACCAATGTAAAGCAATGTTGAATTTTTGACGAGGTGTGTTGTCTTGTTGGAAGTATGGCTGACCATTCTCAGAGTATTACCACACTATCGGCAGCACATTATTGTCTAGACTGTCAGGATCACCTCTGTGTTCATGGTTCTTGTCACTACAACCAACGGACCGAGACCATGCCATGTAACACATCCCCAGACCGTAACAGATCCTCCACTGTACTTAAAGGGGTTGTCCCGCGAAACCAAGTGGGTCTATACACTTCTGTATGGCCATATTAATGCACTTTGTAATATACATCGTGCATTAAATATGAGCCATACAGAAGTTATTCACTTACCCACTCCGTTGCTGGCGTCCCCGTCTCCATGGCTCCGTCTAATTTCGGTGTCTTCTGGCGTTTTTAGACGTGCTTGCGCAGAAGGGTCTTCTCCCTTCTGGTCGGTCCGGGCACGAGCGGCGTTCTGGCTCCGCCCCCTTCTACGCGTCATCGCGTAGCTCCGCCCATCAGAAGGCTGGAATCAGCAATGGAACGCACAGAGCCCATGGTGCACCATGGGAGAAGACCCGCGGTGCACCATGGGAGAAAACCGCAGTGCATCCCTGGGAAAGGACTGGCGGCCATCTTTAAAAGAAGAAAAGAAGATGCTGCGCAAACTGGGAAGGAGGTAAGCGATTTTTTTTTTTAAATTACAAACGGTATTGATTTTAACGGGGCAGAATGCGGGGGTAGGTTGAAAAAAAAATTGCATTTCGCCGCGGGACAACCCCTTTAAATGCTGGCACAACAGACTCGAGCAAAAGGCGTTTCCCAGGCTCCTTCATACTTTGAAGATGGAGTAATGAGACTTGTCACTCCATAGAATTTTATTCCATTGCTCATATGTCCAACGATAATGCGCCCTTGTAGATGGCCCAATGCATCTTCTTTGAGAGAAATCACCAGACATTTGTTGGATTGATGGAGGGAAAAAACAGCTGAAGCGCATCAGACGTTAGTAGAAACATTGCCACAATCAGTATCCGATGTCATTAGGGCCAAAGGAGCCCCACTAAGCATTAACATATGGAAATAAAGACTACTTGTGATTATTGCTCTGATGTCCAATTACCTTTGGCAGGATAGTGTATTTCAACATTTTCCCTGCAGCAGTGCAACAAGCGACCATATGTAGCTCTGCCAGACCATTGGGATGGAAAGCGAGGGACTTCCATTGAAGCCTATAATGTGACACCATCACCGTTTTGCCTTAATCAGAGGTAAGTGTCACTGTAGAAGGCGCTGAAGTTCCCCTGATGGAAACAAGTCCTGGACAACAAAAAATTCAAACAATCGGATGCAGAAGAAAAATACTGTAAATAAAAAGGTATTTTGTAACCCTACTACACCATGAAATAAAAAAACAAAGTTTTGTCAACTTTTTCCTGCCCATAACATGTAGCTAAAGTTACCATAAAAGCCCAGCATGCACTACAGATGACAAATTCATGCCCTCTTAGCTAAATAATTTCCAAAAGTGTCTCGCAAGACGCAAACATCTGTTTATCGTAAATCGATACAATTTGCCTAAAATGATTAGCAGCAAACTTTCAGTTTTGCTCAGAGTGCAACTTAACAACTAGAGAAAATGGTTTCTTAAATGGCTGCAAATGTGTTAAACAATAAAAGCAACCGTATTCCCCTGCCTGTTCCCTCCGTGACCCACAGCTGCCGCTCCCGCGGTCCTCCCGCTCTGTGTTTATAAACAGCCCCCACCTGACCACTACAGCAAATCAGTGGCCACTTACCGTACTGCTGGCACCACCGCTCATATGCTGGAAGCCATGATTGCTTGCGTACGGCACATGACTTCTGCCGCCACCGATTGGCTGCCGCAGTCAGGTGGCAGCCACTGGTAAGCAAAGATGTGGAATACCGTAGGATCAGCAGCGCATGACCGGTGATGAAACGGACAAGCGAGTAGGACTTCTTTTATTGCTTTAACACATTTGCAGCCATTAAAAAAAAAAAAAATTCAATAGTTGGATAACTCCCCAATATTTTATATGCACCCATAGATTGCACCCATAGATAACCCCCAAGCCCCCCCACCCTCCCCCCAAAATGTTATTTTGTGTTGTGACTACATAGTAGAAAAAAACTGTGGACCTCAATGCTCTAAGAAATTTGTGACATCATCAGTCAACAATGAGATCACTACAGGATGCAAAACCACAATGATGTCACTAGAACAACAGATCCTAAGGATAAAATGGCCACTCCAATGAGCTTTAGGCAAAAATCACATTTTAGAATGAAATTTGACCGAGTCTTTCACATTTCCAGCACCATTTAGAGCAGACCTTTGTAAAATGCTCATCTGTATGCCATTGTTTTTCAGTGGCCTATAATTATGTGCCAAAGCCTTTAATTACAAAACGGGAAGCAAGGCATGAGGCTGCAGATTAAAGGCACAGCCCTGCGTTCCCTGAGCTCTTAGGCTTGGATAATAGCTAAACAAGAAAAAAGCAGAGAAAAAAAACAACAAAACCCACATAAGAAAGCATAAAAATAACATAAAAGTCACAGAATTACAATACGGTTCCATTACAAGGAAGCTGCAATGTGTGAATGTGCAAAATAAAGAGACAATTTCCCCCCATGGTCTAACTGGACACACCCAAAAATGCAAGTTTTCGTTCCATTTCCTATTGCCCCCCATCCAAAAAAAAACACCCACTCATATTCTGTATGAACACCCACTTGTCCTGGTCAGCTGCTGCTTTTCAGCTGTTGTGGACGGCAGGACTTGCTGAGACTTGTAGTTTCCCAATAAGCAGAACAGTTAAAAGTTGCAACCTATATTTCAATGCACGCAAGACTTTTGCAGAGAAAGTAAGATGGTACAGAATATAGGAAGACCCCCAACCATGTGCGATGCCCCAAAACGCAACACTGAGCTTCCCCCAAACCTAGTGCAACTAAATTCATGGTTCTTCCTATCAATGCACTAGTAAAGCATGTAGTGTGAATGGCAGCACCAGATACATAGAAGCATAACCTATTTACCGAGTCTTCAGTACCGGTGACAGCTGTCTGATAAATAAAGGATTTCATTCACGCAGGCAGTCATTTAACTAGGGACCAAAAAATGTACACACACAAAATGCACAAAAATGTGGGTTTAGGAAACAAAGAAAAAAAAATGAATAAAAAAATACAAATAAAATAACAGGTAAAAAATAAAAAAAGAAAACTAAATACAAATTAAAAAAAAGGTAGAAATAAAATACAAAAAATATAAAAATCCAGCAAAACAGGAATCTGGGCCATTTCACCCTCACATCTTCCTCTTTGTCTACAAAAACACATAAAACACACATACACGTCCTACAGTACCTCCAAAATGCACTCTCTTCTTGAATTTCGAACTGTCTGCCATAGTTTCCAAGCTAGATGTGACCATCTCACACGGAGACGTCCGGACCCAACATTCCAAGAGATTACCTCTCTTTTCTCCCTGATGCTCCTCACATCACTTCATGCATTATATTCCCACATGCTGCCGATTCAACTTTGTAAATCCTTAATATCCACACAGGCAAAAAAAAAAAAAAAATTGGCTTTTCCCCTTTTTTTGTAAAACGCAATAAAAAAAATACAAAAAATGTACAATGAAAAAATTCTGCAGATCTCATGGAGGTTCAAGTCCTTTTTTTTGTTGGAGGGGGGGGACAGGAAGGGGGGAAAAAAAGAGCCGCGGAAGCAAGAATGTGTTATTTTACACAAGTTGTAAGCTCAGAATAAGGACCACATCTCTCTGTGCCCACACTCTAGCAACGGGTTCTTTCTCTGCTGTGTGTTACCATGGAAATGCATCAGTCACTAATCGAAATAAGTGCGGGTGAAGGACGCCTGAAAACCTGGAGCAATTACGCATGCCATTAGAGAGGAAAAGAAAATGATTCAATCCATCTATTAGTTACATGACAGAGCCGCCACTTTATTGTATATATATATTTTTGTAATTAAAAACGCACATGGATCAATTCAAAAAAACTCCCCTCCGGACCCCGGCGCCAGCTGCCATGTTTTTGCCAAAAAGAGATAATACCCGGCGATCTCGTGAACAAATCGAAGAGTGGAACAATTACTTCTTACCACTTCAAGTCATGATCTAAAAGTGGCTAACAGCTGACCTGACTCGGTCTCTGGCAGCCGGCGGCTAAATCGTAGACTGCCAAGAGCTTAGCGCTTTTCCAAAATGCAGTGCGTGAGGGCCGACCTTCTGCAACCAGGATTTCTTCTGAAAATAAACCAGAGAAATAAACAACTAGACTTACTTTTGTGGCGTTGGCTCTTACCGATGTAGTCAAGTTTAGCGTGACTCAACGTGTTATGGCAACTTTTTGTGCCACACTTCAATTGCTTTTCAATGGCTTTTTCTGTGTTAAGAGTAGCCGCGCTCAGGCCAGGACGCACTTCCGTATTACAGACACAAAAACTGAGCCGAAATATGCAAGTGTATTCCCGGCCTAAGATAAGCGAACTTGTCGGGGCAAGCTATCTCCATTACGTTAAGTTTGGCTACATCTGTATGTACTTAAATTAGTTAAGGCAAAAAATGAAGGTGTTGAACAACCGGGTTTCAAAAAGATCTGATTGTTAGAGAAAACCTGACTTTATGTCTTTACTTGTGTCAGGATCAGCAGACATGGATCCACTGCGTCACATACTGGTTGGGCTTAGCACCAAATCCTGAAGAGACTCCTGAAGATACCCAGTCTTCACCCTTTAACCCTACCAGTCGGGAAGTGGGCTTCGCTATGCGGTTCCTAGGCCATTACTTGGTAAGTACTGTGGCAGCTGACGCTACTCTAGACCGGGATGTTGTACCTGAGGGTGTGAACAGAGGCGTAGTCGGACAAACCAGGTCGGGGCAGACAGGGACACTTCAGCATGAGGAACAAGCCGGAGGTCGGGTCATAGAGAACAGATTCAATATGGTAAATCAGGCCACAGGTCAAGGCAAGCAGTAGATAGAGACGTAGCTAGTATAACAATCAGAATCCGGAACGGAGACAGGAACGTAGTCAGGTATAGCCAAAGTCAGGAATCAGAACAGACTACAACCACCCGGAGGGAGACCAGAAGATCATAATACTTTCTATAAGGGGAGGGTGCCCGATATAGGTGGAGGTTCATATATGAGTGGTAGGCCACTCCATATTATGGCAGGTAGTGCCAGAGCTGTGCATGCCGCACTGTTCCCTTAGTACCCATGTTGCCCCGTGCCGATACTTTTCATGAGCTTCTGCCACTTGGCTAATTAGGATACATGCTAGTAGGTTCGCTGAGCTCCAGAACTCGGCTTCTAAGCTTCTAAATGAGCTACTGTGGTAGTTCTGCATCTGGTATTACTAGGACATTAGAAATTTAATATTACATATGTTAGCCTGAAGAGGAGGAGTTAAAAGAGGGGTTAGATGGAAGAAATATGGAGAATATGCCATGAAACTCTCCCCAACTGAGAGTTTCATGGCATATTCTTAAAGTCTGATAGAGCCGGGTGCCATGGGTTGTGTGTGGTATTGCAATTCAGCACCTTTCACTTCAATTGAGCTTAACTGCAATACCAGACACAACCTATGGCCAGATGTGGCACAATTTTTTTGAAAAAAAAAAAAAAGACTTTTTTTTTTGTGGTCTTACACTACCCCTTTAACAATGCCCGGCTTGCCACTTTTCCACCTTTGCCTATGTCCATATAAATGAATCGGCATGCACATACTAAAATGTACAAATAGAGCACTCCGCCTGGAAATTCAGGTCCCAGCTTGATTAGAAGTATTTCAATGTGAAAGTCGCTTGAGTCCATAGATCAGCGGGGGAAAAAAACTGACTCGAAAAGATCAATGTCTTCTCCTTTTGTTAATAACGGTCTGACAATTCGTCACCGCTGACAAAGTTGTCTGTGCTCCTTTGTGATTAGAAGAAGACTAAGTGGCTCCTAAATTCAGATGAATTATGCAATAAACAAACGCCGCGTTTCAAAGCCCCTTCCATCATCATATTGGTTTATGCCGCGTGTACTTAATAGTGTAACTCTTTCCAAGGTGACGACTTTCTATGCAGGGCGCAGCTCCAGAGGAAGAATCACAAGAACGGAGCCGAATCTGCAGGGAACAAAAGTCGGTGAACAGGATTGATGTAGCCGACCAGAGAGACGTCTAAATTCCAAGGTTTTGAATAAAAGGAAAGATCGCACAAAACCAAAGTGCCACAGGTTTTACTTCAGATCAGAGTTGCACACCGCAGTTTGTAGCTTGTGAGGCCATGCATAAAAGACATGGGGAAGCTGAACATCAAATGGGAGCCCTTCCAATAGTCACATTACTTTGCAGAGTTGGACTATGCCTTACCATACTGGAGATGCTTCGCAGCTGATCTTTCGGAGGGTGGAACTTTCGAAAAGAGCGAACTTTTGAAAAGTTTGGTTCAGCCAGTTTGCAGAATTTCAACAAAAAGTTTGGTTATAATAATAATAATAATAATCTTTATTTGTATAGCGCCAACTTATTCTGCAGCGCTAGTGGTTCGGTCCACATTTGTTCCAACTGAACTAGAACTTCACCAATACCCCTAAAACCGGTGCATAACACTGTCTAAGAGCCAGACTCTCAGGCCACCTAGGAGTGTAGGCAAGTACTTTTAAGCTGTTTTTAAGGCAAAGTTAATGAAGAAAAAAGAAAGAAGGAAAAGGTTATTTCTCCTTATTTAGCGGGTGCGGATAAGACAAACCACTAGAGGTTCGGGTTCTCCATTATATCGACACATGACACTTGGGCGGCCATCCTGCCTGAGATGCCATTAACAGCATTTAAAGGTATGTTTTACTGCAGCATTATGGGCCATAGACAAAATAGATAGAAGACCTAATGACTTTTATGGGAGAGTGTTGTAGGTATGCTTTATGACCTGTGCAGGGAGTGGGAGGAGGTGAGCTGTGATCATCACTAGGGATGAGCGAATATAGTCGCTAAAGCACTACTCGATCGAGTAATGTGCCTTAGCCGAGTATCTCTCTGCTCGTCCCTGAAGATTCGGGGGCCGCCGCGGGGGGAGGGGGGGGGGGGGGGGGAGAGCGCGGAGGAGCGGAGGGGAGATCTCTCTCTCCCTCTCTCCCCGCCGCAACTCACCTGTCAGCGGCTCCTGAATCTTCAGGGACGAGCAGGGAGATACTCGTCTAAAGCACATTACTCGAGCGAGTAGTGCTTTAGCAAGTATACTCGCTCATCCCTAATCATCACCAATTGTAAATGGTGGACCCTATCTTATTTAGGTCTAGGTGTTACCTACAAATCCCTGCCTGTAATCAAACAGATTGCGGAGAAGTTTTGTTGAGCAGGAAGTGTGAGGCCTAGTGGTCAGTGTGAGAACTGCAGGATTTTAGGATTTGTTAAAAATATAATGTGTGTAATATAATTCAATGGGCCTACTGAGAAAGTGGATGTCTGTCAAGGTTTCCGCAAAGAATCTGCCTCAAAAAGCGACAAGTCAGTTATTCTTTTGCATGATGTGGATTCAAAAGAAGAATCTGCACAAACTAAATTTTGCAAGAATTACCATTGATGTCAGTGGGAGGCGGACTTTATATAGACACAGGCACAGAACATGCAACAAAAGCCACTTGTAAGTTTTGTTGTGTGAACATACCCCGAGTCCTCCATTGCTTAAGGAAGGGGGAACCGTTGTTTTCAGCTTTAGCATCATGAGAGAAGAATCTGCTCTATCGATGGGGTTTTACCACTAATGACATTTATCTCTTATTCACAGCAATCTGCTCCAGGCACATGGGGAATTGGCAATCACGGAGCGTCCTTTCAGAGCCCCATTGGACATTTATTCCCTATCCTGTGGATAGGGAATAAAAATCTTTTAAAGGGGTTCCCAATTAGAGGGGTTTTTAT
The DNA here is from genome assembly GCF_035609145.1 of Eleutherodactylus coqui. Taxonomy (NCBI): domain Eukaryota; kingdom Metazoa; phylum Chordata; class Amphibia; order Anura; family Eleutherodactylidae; genus Eleutherodactylus; species Eleutherodactylus coqui. The sequence goes on along the minus strand of NC_089847.1, from coordinate 129,839,259 downwards.
AAGCAAAAGATCTGCTTTATTCATTAAACTGGTAATATACTGAGGAGATACCTACTACAGTCAATCCCTTAAAGGGGCTGCACCAAAATAGACTTATCACCTATCCATATAAACATCTGATTGGCGATACCGAAAACAGGGGTCCCATTTTGCCCTCATGGTGGGTTCGCTGCACTCCCCTCAGTGAGGAGATTGAATGGGTTGCGCATGCACGGTACCACTCCATCCACGTTCAATGGGACTACCGGAGGTATCCGAGCTCTTGTACTTAGCCATTTCTGTCAGCTCCATTCAAATAAATGAAGCAGTGTTGCGTTTGTGCGACCACTCCTCCATTCAACCTATACATCGTTGCGGGTAGTTATATCGAGTCTGCAGCGAGTAGAAGGGGTCAAGGGACTCCTGTTCTTGGGATCGTTGGGGGTCTGAGTTGCGAGACCTCCACTAGACTTTTATCATCTGTAATAAGGGTAGATGATAAGTCTATTTTTCATACAATCACTTTAAAGGGGTTGTCTGACCAAATTTTTTAATGTAGTTTTCGCCCCAAGCCAAAACTCTATATTAGCAGTGTGCTCATCGTGGCACTGGAGCGCCGTTCCAGCACTCCGGAACCACAGCATCTGACCCATGAGGCCACAGGGTTTTCTGGCCCAGTAATATCCTGTTAGAACATGGAGTCGTTTGTTGCACTATCCTATGCATAGCCATGCTGTATCGGGTAGCCATCTTACATGACTCTTTCATTAGCATTCAATTTTCCTTTAAAATGAGAAGATTACTTAGTTGTTCCAAAAGCCTAAATATTTATTGTTCTACATTCTGTATCCGTATTCCGAGAATCTAATCATACATGATGCCACTGCGCCGACATGTGTTTGTTTGGCATTTTAGATGTTAAATTCTCTATCTTGCACATTCATATTTGTGTTTTAGGTTTATGAACCAATGGTAATAAATGAATTTTAATAAATTAGAATTACTGTAATTGAGGCATGTGCCTCTATAAAAACTGATGCCTGTCAATAAAAGATAGATAACCTTTGATCACATCCCGTCTTATTGTGTTGGAGGTTATTTCCGAGCTCGGACTATATAAACAACCTAATTTGAAACCCAAAGACATACTTTGGAAAGCAATCTTTAAGCTTTCACTAACTGTCCCGTAAACCTGCCAACATGGGCTTCTAAATGTAGATGCCCTGGCTGGTTTACAGGACATCACTGATGACGTTTCATAGGGCTTCCTATTGGCTGCAGTGGTCATGTGGGCTAAAAACACTATGTAACCGCTGCAGCCAATGTAAAAAGAACGGCGGGAGGACTGGGACAGCAGCGGGTAGCAGCACAGCGGCGGATAGGTGGCTATTTTTTTGTGTATGTTTTTAATATAACTCAACCTCCTACTGCCACCAATTTTTTTTAAAAATCAGAAAACCCCTTAAAAAATATTTTCTGAATCTACCAGTCATTGAGCTGCATCTTCTATAATGAGCGTCTCTATGAGGTCAGAGAATAGCATAGCACCATTATATCTGTGCCGCCCTTGTGTGAATACAATATGACTGGGTACACAAAGAACGATGTTGGGCATCCTAGGAAAAAACAACTAAACCCAGAAAACATGTTCACAGCGATTACAGCGATGCATCTTCCTCACTTCCTATGGACTGAGAGTCATATTGGACGTCTTGCGCAAAAACTACAGAAACTGTCAGTCAAAGTAAATTCAGCGATCTGCTGCGCCGACATCCCCACGGTGCCGACAGATCTACTCCCTGACACATCGTCTACGGTATAGCCCAAGCATGTATAGTACAAACGTTGGCCCGGTTCCACATGTAGTAGGCAATACGTTACACCATCATACTCATTACCGCTATTGTCTGTCTGGAATAGCCTATGGAAAAACACTGCAGCGACAACACAAAAGCGGCAGCGATTTCATGGCTCCGTCTTACAGACACGTTTAACTGCTCTAGATTTACACATTAAAGTAATCTCGACTAATTATTGCATCAATTCCAGCTCATCAAGCTCAGAGGATTTACCGATGTACATGGGGTAATTCTAGTTCCTCTTATTTTAGAACCACAGGGATGGCTCTGTCGTTTGATGTCCCCCTACGCTTCGATAAACAATTTGGCCATTTTCTATATTAACAAATTGGGAAGGCAGCAGATGAAATACACGCGCCCAAGCAAATTATAAGGAAGGGGCAACGTGTAGGGGGTCAATACGAAGCTTTGGTCCTCCAATACCGATGGCAGTTTGTCTTTTTACTATTCTGTACTCTTTTTGCATTGACTTTTGTACTTGGATTTAGTCTTTACTGCTGCTTGGCACCATAATAAACTGCCCTGCGGGAGACGATGGTGCAGGCGGTAAGGGTTTAATTTAGGCAATGTCATTCTAAGGAAAAAGAAAGAAAGGCCAGTAAATGTAAAAGATGCAATGAAAGCGTACAAGGGGTTGTCCAGGGAGGTGAAATCGTTTCCCGGTTCAGACGTGCTGGAACATCCATTTCTGGGCCGGTTCCAACGCTGGGTCACATGGTTTGAACCTTCATTGCCCACAATGCAGTCATCGCAGGGAGCTGGCTGTCCAGCCCGCTTCCCTACCTTGGCCAGGACACAGTTGGGGCCTGGCTTCCTAACTGAAATGAGCTAGTCAGCCAGACCCCTGCAATGACATTAAGGACAACGGAGCGGTCTTACCACGAGACCCAGTCTTGAAAGTGGGCTAGAAGTGGAGGTTCCTGACACTGGTACACCAGGTAAGAAATTCCCCTCCCTGGACAACCCCTTTAAAAAGGAAGGATGTTACCTAATAATACCAAAACAAACCTATGGAGATATACAAACCAATGTAACCACACCAAATTATTTCTCTTCACAGCTCTGAATTTGCTGTTTTTGTGCTGTGTGCCCTGCATGAAATTTAGATTCAACTGGTCCAATAGGCGTTTCAGGTGCAGGTTTGGTCTGGACTCTCTCGCCCTCCATCAGCACAAACTACGCCCCTGTGTTCCACAAACTGTACTTGTACCACACTTCCGGAATCTGAGCATGCATGGTGACATTTCCTGCTGTGGCCACTGGGTTCGCTGACCTCTCTAACAGGCGTCATCCCCAGAGGCGCTGCACAAGCGCAGTGTTTGGAACACGCAGCTCCAGGAAGCTGGAGACATCAATCAAGAGCCAAAGGGCGTTTTTTATGCCGATGAAGAGAAAAAGCCCCGACCAGTGCAGCAACTGAAACATCCATCGGACCAGTTGCAATTAACCGGCACAGCGCAAAAAACAGCAATCTTGGGGGCGTAGTGGGGCTGTGAAGAGAACACAACATGGTACTGATACACTTGTCCGTATATTCCCCATATTTGGTTAGGTGTGCTTTATGGTAATTTTTAGGGGACCCACTTCCTTAACTTAATACCATCACACCGTTTACCTATAAAACGAAATCTACATAAAAAGTTGAGCAACTTTGGTGCATTACAATATTCATCTCGAATGCCATTTATCTTGTAACACAAGCAGATTTTGCCGTAGAAGTTCTTTGACAAATTGTACCTGTGTGCAGATACCCCAAATACTGCAGGGTGCGCCTTAATGTCTGACAAGTTCCATGTTTTATGCCCCGCATCATTGACTCACCATTCATTGTCAATGGTGGAAACTACCGTAAAATGTAAAATAACGGCTGCGCTCATGTGACGTCTACGCCAACGTTGTTCACGATTTTTAATTTTTTTTTATTAAAAGCAAAAATACCTCTAAAAAATAGGAGAAGAGAAATCAGAGGGACAACAACAACATGTCTGGGTGCAGAGCCGGAGAGACAGAACCCGTGGCCCCCGTAGAGCTGCATGCAGTGCGCTACTCTACAGGAGAGGGGAGGGGAAGCCGCCCCAAATGCAGGCAACCTTTTTAATTTAGAGCAGGTCCCAATGGACCGTTGTGTGAATGTGAAGATTAACCTTTTTTTCCTCTTTGCAGTCTACAACACCAGAGAACTAGCAATTTGCCCGGTGCGCAATCTCAAATTGACTTGTCCACTTAAATGACTCATCCTCCCTCCTGTCTGCCTCGTTCCATGCGGCGCATCGAGATGAAAAAGACTCCAAACGCATCAACCACTTGAGGAGTGACTGGAAAAGGTTGAAGAAAACAAAGGCCTGGTTTGGCGTCACATCCTGGCACTCTCTGTTCACAAGGCAGGAGGCGCGGTAAACGCTGCATTTATTTTTCTACAAACCATTGTATTGTGTCAAAGCTTCATTACCGAGACAATAATGTGGCAAAGATGATTCTGTGCGATGTCTGAATCTCAAGCACCTGGAAAACAGCGCAGCGAATGCTGACGGACTAGCAGATACACAATTCAATAGTCGCGTTACCATTGACTACTCTAGAAGTAGCTGACGTCTGTCTAAGGCTAAAGGCCTCCATATGCACAAATATTTAGTCGTCCAAAGACACCGATAACGGCGGGGCTGATGACTGGGGCGGGGGTGGGCGTTGAGGGGGGCGGGGGGTGTTAACTTTTTCTTGATCGATAATGCCAAGGATCGTGGATGTTGAATTTCAGCGCTCCATCCTTTTGTTCCCTGGGAGATAAGCTCCTGCTGGAGCCGTCTGACTGCAGCTTACCTTCCTAAACATGCTAACGTATGGCTGAACTTAAAGTTTGTAGGCAGTCGCCGCACATATGCCGCCTTCCCGTGCCAGTCACAGCACCGCTGCCCCCACCCCATGTCAGCCGCCACACCGTGTCAGCCGCCACACCGCTGCCCCCACCCTGTGCCAGCTGCCCCCACCCCGTGCCAGTCGCCGCACCGCTGCCTCCACCCCGTGCCAGTCGCCGCACCGCTGCCTCCACCCCGTGCCAGTCGCCGCACCGATGCCTCCCCCCTGTGCTTTGTCTTCAGGCCTGGTGACGTCCTGTAAACCTGTCACGTGGGCTAGTAATGTGGAAGGCTTGGGGAGGTTTATGGGACATCACTGATGGCATCTTCGTTGGGCCTCCTACTGGCTGCAGCGGTCAGCCAAAGTGAACAGAAGACTGGAGCAGAGGCAGGTGAGCAGCGGAGAGGCGAGTACTGGTGCATTTAAAAAAAAAAAATGTTGTATTCATCTCCCATTACCACCAATGTGGTAAGTAGTCAGAAAACCCCTTTAATAATCCGATCCTCCCCCCACCCCTCGCTTACATTGTACTCTACTTTGTTGCACAATTTCAATGCGCATTCTGCAGCCAAAACGTAACAATTCGGTATGTATGAACTCACCCCTCTACTCCAGAGCCAAGCGATTACCATGGAACCGAGGGACTGCACTAAACATATGACTATGTACCAAATACCCCGAGCCCTAGCATCATGGAATATCTACGGAGATGTCCAATAGTTCGGCATGTCATTGTCTTGTGTCAGACTAGTGGGGGGTCAGCCCAATACATCATAAGGCTTTACTGACCGCCTTGGTCCTGTACACCTTTCTATATAGTTTGCACACATTTCTCTAATGAACTCGGCCCAATTTATGACAAAATGGTTAAATCCTTGTGCTGGGAATCCAGAATGTACATGCAAGGGTGCCTGTAACCATAGCAGCCCCATACGAAGTTACGCCGCGCGTCACTTGTGATACAGACAGAGCTAAATATTCTGGCAGAGCTACAAAATCCATGCAAGCCGCTCTGCTAGTCCCAATATCTACATGTACAAAATATGCTGAAGGAAGGACTAATGGCAGGCGACATGCGGATGCGGACTGTAGACGGTGGATGCAGAGTGCCCTTCATACAGGCGCATAGGAAATAGCAGCGATAGGTCTTCTATCACTGCAGTTTACTATTGTAGTCAGTGACTAATGTCCTCCAGTGTCCGCCTCCCCTACATGGGTTACAATCTTATATAGCAGTAACTAACTGACCCCCAACACGACCCAGACAACGGACGCGATAATAGCATGAGTATATATGGGGAACAATAGCATTGTAGTATGATCATGTCTGGCAGTCACTCATGTTGAGAAGTGTAGTGCTGTGTGTATAGGATTACGCTGAATGACCCCTTTATCACCGACCATCTAGTTGTGTTGGACTCCTTTGGTCTTCAAAACTGCAGCAATACATCACGGTGTAGATCCCACTGGGTGATTAAATCGTTCTGTAGGAATATCGGCCCCTGCGGACAGGAAGCTTTTTGTAGTTGCAGTAGATTAGATGGCGGTGCTGACATGGTCTGACCGGCTGACAGGAAGGGGTCAGCGATTCATGCTGCTTGTGCCAAATTCTGCCCTCCCATCAGCACAGGGCTACAGACATCTGCATCCATCTGACCAGGAGATGTTTTTCCGCTGCTCAGTGATACAAGTTTTGCGCTCTTTTGCCCGCTGGAGTCTCATCTTTCTGTTCCTATTAGACACAATGGCGCTGGAAGTGGTCGCCTGCCATTATAGTCCATCCGTGCTAAAGGGACAGCGAGTTGTGTGTTCGGACAAGTTAGTTGGAGCCCCAGTGTTGTATTCGGCTGCTCCTGACTGCGAAACCTATTGGTCTGAACGATTCCTAATATCCTCCTCTGACCCCTTTTAGTGGTAAATTGTTTCTGTCTGCAGAATCCCCTTTTGCTGGATGGTTTTCCTCGATCACGCCATTCTGTGTATTCTCTCCACACCGTTACAAAAGAACCCGCCCCCTCCCCCCGCGGTTGGCAGTGAGGTCCCGGCTAGTCTAGCACTAATGACCGGGCCACAGAAGTCGCTCAGATCACTGGATTTTCCCATCTAATGAGGATTCACACTGAAATTGATCCACGGACAACTTTTCCGGGGATCTTCTGCTGCATTCCAGGGTCACGGGGATCATTGCCACGCAGGGAAGTGCCAATCGTGAGAAAACCGGGGCTCTAACAATCAGTCAGTGTATAGAAGAACTATACTATATTCTAGTACTCGTCAGCGGTCAGGTCATGTTGAGAGTTGTAGGGCTCAAGGTCTGTACAGAGTGCAGCCAATGGCTTTCTGGTCCGGTCACTATTTCAGGTACGACCAGTTCCAAGCGTTGTTCTCATCTAGTTCCATAGCTTTCCAGAGAGATGATGTCCAGGGAGTCTTTCTTCACATTTAATTAGGATACAATTAATCAGTTATGTCTTGATGGTACACAGTACATGACAGAGCTAATGAATTGCTAATGAAATGTGTGAAAGAAGACCCAAAAGTGTCAGGACAACAAGCCCCTCGTGCAGCAGCCACATCTCCGTAAACCGCACACGCCGCAATGACGTGCCGAAGGATAGGGCAGCGCAGGGACCGTGTGCTTCTCATCCCAGCTGAAGGGTCTGGTGGTCTTTTTAGGATGAGCACCGCCCTCCCACATGGGATTACAGAACTTGTGTCTGTCACAATGTAGCACACGTTTCATAATAGCTTAATTGCAGCTTTCAAGACTTTCTAGGCAGAAAACGGTCTCTGACCTCGACTCTTGCCTCACATTTGTAATTACTCTCTTCCCCCCATAGAATTAAATGAGGATGTACTCCTCCATGTACTGGGAAATCATTATCAACTAAGGGAGAGAATAAAATCTAATTCGCGCGTCTCCTCTCCATTGTGAGAACTAAACAAATGAGAAGAGGCCGAGGGGAGGGGGAACATTATAGACCCAAGGTAGAGAATAGGAGAGCAGCGGATTAGAATGAACAGACCAGTAAACTCAAAAGGACTATTCCAATGGCATCTAATAGCTATACATATGCAAATTTACAACATCTCATTAACCCTTTGAGAAACTGGCCATTTTTTCTTAATTTTTTTTCTCCTAGCTTTCAAAAATTTTTATTTATTTATTTTTTGTTTTAATTTTTTCCTAGGGTTTTTTTTCCTTTTGGGACAAGTGGTATTTTTTAGTGGCACTATTTAACCCCTTAAGGACCACCCCACCCCATTTTTTTTTTTTTTACTCTTTCAAAAAAAACCAGACGTAGCTGTCTGAGGGCTTGTTTTTTGCAGGACAAGTTTCAAAAGGTACCATTTAGTATATCATATAATGTGCTGAAATGCTTTAAAAAAAAATTTTTAAGTCGAGTGAAACTGAAAAAAAAGAAAAAAGACAATTCCGCCATCTTTGGGTGGGTTTTGTCTTTATAGTGTAGACACTGCAGCAAAAAACGGCATAGTTATATTCTATGGGTCGGTACGATTATCATAATACTAAGTATACTATAAAATTATATATATCTTTTTTTGTTGCACTACTGTAAAAGAGCAGAACACCTGCGGGGGGGGGGAATTAAATAATTTTCTACTGCTATAACTTTTTACTTTTTTATCACTTTATCACTTTTTAACTTTGAGAGGGGGTGACAAAAAAAAACAAAAAAAACCGCAATTCTGGCATTATATATTTCTTTGCTCTGCCAAAGTTCACCATGCAGGACAAATAACGTGTGTTAATTTGATAGACGCAGCAATACAAAATAGGTTTTTGTTTTTTATTGTTCTCATATTATAAATATGGGAAAAGGTTGTTTAAGTTTTGCTTCCTTTTTATTTTTTCTAAAAGTTAATACAAATTTGAATGTTTAGTGCGGCAGGGGTTAATTGCTGCCAATATTTATAGAATATCTTTAACAAAGCGATTCCCCAGCGTTGTATCGCACACATTACTCTCTGCAGTGTTACATTTTATACCCCTGTATTATATGGTGGCTATTTCTAGTCATATTCCACTTCAGTAACGCAGTAACGCCAGTTAGTGATCTCCAAGGACGCAGCGATACGAGGACAGCGCAGCAGTTCCAATTGTTTTATGTTTCTCCGTCTCTCTATTTATAGATGTCCCTCTAAGCTTTACGTGGCGTTTGACGTTAGTCTTCGGCACTACGATTAGTCCAGCAATTACAAGGGACATTTCACTTCTTATCAGTGATTCCAAATCTCACCGCCGTGGACACAAGTTCTGAACCGCTTTGTGCTGCTGCCAAAATATAACAGTTAATACGGGAAAAGATTTTTTGCCAAGACATTTTCTCAATTCTTCTAAGGGTTGTCCACCGAGGGCATACCCCGTCCTTGTACTCAACTAGGGCCAGTGTTGGCCTTATGGCAGCCTTAGATGGCAGCCTGTGCATAATGTATTTTTGTACCCCGCCTTCATAAGAAAAAAAAGAGAATAAAAAAAATAAATTAAAAAAAAGTGCTGCATAAAGTGGCAAGAAAAGGGTCATACCCATGTAGTGGCCCAGTACATTTATTCCTGGCCCCCTCCATAAGTGTCGTGCATGTATGTCTTATGTTGGTGCGCTGTGCAAAAGTGACTTGTCATTCTATTATGTGTATTGCACAGCTGCAGCAAGTGAGGAGTTAAGTGTTTGCAAGAGAATGGAAGATGCTTGCAATGTATCAATTTGTCTTGTCACATGGTAGGAGTGAGAATATAAATAGGACTGTGTGAGGAGCGGGAATGTTGAGTTCGAGTCTGTCTATTCTTCTGGGTTCCTGAGAGAGAGTGCCAGCCACATGGGGGTACCTTCAACCCTCATGTGGTGCAGAATGGAGGAAGAGGAGCGGTTCCTGACTACCTGTGTGACAGGGGAGTGGGGAGAGAGGGAGAGGGGGAGAGGGAGGATGCTGCACCCACACCAAAACAGCTCAGTAAAGAAACACTACCACAATCAAGCTCATAACATAAATTCAGCCTGAGAACCAAATTCAAAATATAAATAAAGCACCAAAACCAAGTTACAAACATACATACAGACCCAGAATCAAGCATAGTACATAAATACAGCACCAGAACCAAGCTAACATAACATAGACCTAGTAGCACCCAGGCAAGGTTTTTTGATGTCCACTAACCTTGCAAAACGTGGGAAGTATAAAAGCAGCTCTATATATCAGCCTACGTGTACCAGTCCTTTAAAAATAGAGGTGTCTAGATTAGTGGATGTGTACCCACTGTGCCACACATGGGTTTGGCTTTGGATCAAATCCAAAAAGGTGCCGACACCTGAGGAACCCTGGTTGTCACTCTTGAAGCCGAACCAGTCAGGATCTGGGCTTCGCTGCAGGGTCTCCAGGCTGCTTCACTGGACGTGGTCCCAGTAATGTGGCAGGTGATTCTACAATAGACCGGGATGCAATACCTACCTGAGCATGTGAAATTAGGCAATAAAGATTGGGGAAGGCAATGTAACCAGAACAAAGCACAACTTGGACGTCAGGACCCAGAATGGGTTCAGCATGGTACAGCAGGCTACAGGTTGGGGCAGGCAGAAACACAGTCAGTATAACAGGATGGGGTCAGGAGCGGAGAAGGTAGCAAAGTCATATATAGCCACATTCAGGAGCCGTAAAAGAGAGAGCACCTTAAGCTGGACCACAAGACCAAAAGCTGAGACACCTTCCTTAGGGGAGTATGCCCGATATAGCTTGGGATACCTAATGATTGCTAGAGAAAGTTTTAGGAAAGTGTGTGCTGGCCCTTTAAGAGCATAAATATGTGTGTGCGCGCACCCTTCGGGCCATCAGGAAACATGGCAGATGCTGGAGCTGAGGAAGATCTGTGCTGCAGCTGACAGAGGGGAAAAGATAGATAACACAGTGGCCGCAGCCACGACCTCTAACAGAGGGCCACATAAATATCTCCTATATCTATGCATTCAGCTAGGTTTCCATTCACTGACATGAAGCCGGAGAATTTCTGTATAACTTATAGGAAGAAGCAGCTCCAGGAGTGGAGGAATGCAACCCAACGAGCGCGATGAAGGATTTCTCTGTGTCAGGAGCTCAATATGCGACAATCACTTGGAAATAAAGGTTTTATTTTCTAAGATTTATATAGAAAGATGTTGAAGCACACAATGTATTCACACAGCGGTGCCGGAGAGAATAGAAGAGGACACTTCACTTCTCGTTCAATCCTTTTCTCGAGATACACTTAGAGATTGGAGAGCCGGGCTGGAAAGATACAATACTCGGCGCATGGAAAATGAGAATCGGCAAGAAAAGTACCAAAACATTGCTGGGAGTTGGCGCTCCGCATGGTGGTCGTCACCTTCCCAGCAGATCAATAGGACAGGTATGATGTGATATACAAGCGACTGGCGATCAGTTGTAGTCCCAAGTAAGGATCAGAAACTACAAGCCGTTCCTAACGTGTTCTGAAAGGGGATAGGAAATATTGCCAAAACATAGTGGAACAACGTGTGCTGGGGCAAATTTTTCTTTATTCTCATGTCCCTCCAAGAAACAACAGCACCTAAAACAATGCTTGGTCGCTGTGGGTCTGACAGCTAGGCAAAACACGGGGATCATAACAATGGTGCCCTCCCAGGTCCCTCAGGAGAATGAAGCAACGATGCACACGAGTGACCTCTGTTCCACTCACTTCTGTAAGACTTGAACAAATAGCCATGGACATCGCCCGACTATCTTCATAGACAGTGGTATGCATGTGCCCCCAGGAATCAACAGTGCCCCCTCTGTGCCCTTCACAATCAACAGTGCCCCCTCTGTGCCCTTCACAATCAACAGTGCCCCCTCTGTGCCCTTCACAATCAACAGTGCCCCCTCTGTGCCCTTCACAATCAACAGTGCCCCCTCTGTGCCCTTCACAATCAATAGTGCCCCCTTGACTGTTTTTTTAGTCATGTCAGGGAAACAAAGTATCTCTTATCCCCACAGTAGATGAGGCCACTCTCACACACAGTTTTAACATGTTCGATAGTGTTTTTTAATGCACCCTATCATTGCAATGGGTGATGAGGGGTGTTAAAAAACACTGAAACGCACTGAAATAGAGCAGACAGTGATTGAAAATTGTGGTGTTAGAAAAGCCACGTTCAAATGCCCGTCTGAGAACAGTTTTACAGCGTTAAATGTGGAGTTTGAAATGCCGCGCTAAATGCTGTAAAAAACGGTGGGAGCGTCCCAAGTCCCTGCTTGAGGCTACTGATAGTCGCTTATTTACCTCTCCCAACTAAAACTTCCATACTCTTGGCCAAGTAAGCATATGTAAGAGGGAGCTGGGCGGGAGAGCTGCCAGCCTAAAGAGTGTTTGGTCCACAGCAAGGGCATGGTTTCTCCTTAGGGAGAGCACCTAGAAGATGTGAGGAGCCTTCTTGGAAATATGCAAATAGGGGATGGAACAATACCTCTATAGAGCCATCTATTGGAAGGAAGCATTCCTGTATCTTAATGTCTGCTGACCTTTTAACAAGCCCTGTAAGAATGACTGGGAATATAAGCCAAAGACAGAGTCTTCTCCAGACAGAAGAGATAACCATGTAGAGATAGACTGTGTGGGGGTTTTGCCCCTCATCAGTGTGCAGTAGGTTGCCGGCTTGGCTGGGTGAGAAGCCTCGAAGTGGGTTAGGAAGAGTATCAGTTCTCCTTAGGGAGAGCACCTATTTAATGTGTATGGGCAGCAAATTTAACTGGACTCACCAATAGGGGTGCAGTATCCCGTAGGGTAACCCCGGACACATGGCATACGCTGAGGAGCTGGGAGGGCAAGATGCTGGTTTGTCATGGCGGCACTTACCACTCTCCCTCCAGGAGGGATGCACGCAGCCAAGGCCAGGGCAGCACTGGGCCTCTCCTGGACACCCCAGGCATGGGGATGCCTAATAAACATTAGGACAGGTGAAAAAGTTGTTGCGGGTGACGCCACCATTCCTGCACCCACCAACATGAACCTCGGCGGAGAAAATAAATGAGCCACAGACGGTATTACAGTACCTCAGGTCCCCGGGAACGGGCAGGGCCTCGAATAACTTTACTTGAAACTCCAAACAATCCAAGGCAAAAACAGACCACGTGCAGGCAGAGTTATGAATATTCACAGACAGACGATGAGTACCTCCACCCAGCAGTCTCAGATTTCAGGACGCTTGGGTGTCAACAGTTGAAGCACAAAAAGAGTACCTCTGGACGGGGCCTTGAGAACGTCCTGCTCATGCGTTGCTCACTCTCTCTCTCGGGGCTCACTCCATCTTCATCTCAGAAACAAGCACTCCGGGAAACCTCTCTTCCTCTTCCATGCTTCGCTACATGAGGGCTGAAGGTGCCCCCAAGTAGCTGGACCTCCTGACTCCGACTCCAGAAGACATGGACTAACCCTTTTCTGCTCTCAAGCACTCACATTTATACCCTCTCTCATACCACGTGACAGTATAGAATTGTTACATTTGCAGACAGTCAGCTCACACTTTGCAGACATTAACCCATCACACGCTGCAGCTGTGCAATACACATAACAGAATGACAAGACCCTTTTTGCACAGAGCATGTACATAAGACAGACATGTATGACATTATGTACTGGGCCAGGAAAGCATGTACTGGGCCACTACAGGAGGATCATGAGCACTAAAAGTGCCTGAAGCAGGGTAAACCCTAAATAAGGCTCACTGTGGCTACTGGATGACTACAACTCCCAGCAGCTTCTGACCTTTAACTTTATTGTTAAAAAAAGTTGGCCAAGAAAGAAAAAAAAAAAGAAAAGAATGGAGGATGACGTGCCGGCGTCCAGTAATGCAGCTCTGGCCCATTTACATACACCTGATATGGCCCGTGGATGGAACGTGCAGAAAAAACAGCAGGTCTTGTTTTCTGACGCCACACCCCTTCACGGTGGGTTCACGCAGGGCTTTCTTGGACCAACACTAATGTAGATTTTTAGGCAGTTTACTGAGCCAATGCACAACTAGATCCAGCAGGAAGGAGACCTTGTCCTTCCTTATTTTCCATTCCTTTTGAATAGTCTTCTGGCTTTGGCTCTAGCATCAGATTCTAATACATCCATATCCGTGTCAGGCAACTTGTTAAGGCGAGACGAGCCTGACAGTTATATGTCGTGTGTTTATACGTGGTGTCCGCAAGCATCACTGTCACAGACACCTGCGCCGGTGGCTCTGTTCGGACCCTCCGAAGCAGATTTGGCATAAAACCCAAAGCACATAGCAAACCATGCTGCGCTACTCCATGCTGGAGGACACAGCAGAAGCCAGACGGACCCCATTATAGTCCATGGGTCCATTACCAGCTGTTTGATCCCAACACAGGATAGATCCATTTGGGAAGGGATTCTGTATTCCTTCTGCCATAATGGAGCAGAAGAAAGCAGCCAGACACCGATGTGATTGTGGCCTACGGAGATGAGGGATTACGGGGGAAATATTATCAAAGAAATCCACTAAACAGATTTGTGTGATGTGCAAATTGTGAAATGATTGTAGTAATCATCCCCAATGGTAATGTGTCTGCAAAGTCACAGAGGTCTCCTCCGCAGCCATGGTAACTATAATTAGACAGCCAAGCCTTTCCCGCATTTCTACACATGACATGAAACATACGGAAATTCCTCTCTGCATTTGTTTAACATATGATAACGCTATATATGTTGCATCAAGGTATTTTTAGATTCATGTTTGTCCGGCTTGTGTAATCCAATCAATAAGGGGCTGTAACCAGGACAAGATCCTCCAAAAAAGAAACTGACCCTAAACTGCCCTCAGAACTGGCACTTGGGCAGCACAGAGGAGCTGCCGGCTGCCCCCGCGCACAGAGGAGCTGCCGGCTGCCCCCGCGCACAGAGGAGCTGCCGGCTGCCCCCGCGCACAGAGGAGCTGCCCCAGCGCACAGAGGAGCTGCCCCAGCGCACAGAGGAGCTGCCGGCTGCCCCCGCGCACAGAAGAGCTGCCGGCTCTCCTGCACAGTGCAGTGTAGAGGAACAGTCGGCGCCTGACATGTCAGTTTCAGTAAATGCTTGTATTCATCATTAAATTAAAATTATGGATTATTTTATAACTCCGCATTGTATGGTTTCTCGGTTATACACCCCATGTTATAGGAATAAATTGACATATGGATGTTACCATTCCCCTTGTTAAAGCAGTTGTCCCTACATAGTCAGCACTGATAGGTCAATGTCAGACTCTGCGGGACACCCCTACAAATGGTAATACCCAGTTCTCAAATTACTTAGTAAGAAAAAAGAAATAAGTGATACATTTCCTCAAAAGCATAAAATGTAACAAGAAAGACTTATAAGGCCTTATGTCCACGGGGAAAATCAGATCCGCTGCAGATTCTCCATGTAGAATCTGCAGCGGGTCCCTCCTGCCCCGCGGACATGAGCGCTGAAAATAGCAATTTAAAAGCATTTACCTATCCGTAGCGGGCGGGGAAAGCCTTCTCTTCCTCACGGCCGGATCTTCATTTTCGGCCGGCGGATGAATTCGTCACGCCGGCGGCACGTCGCCGGCGTGCCGCGCGCATGCGCCGGGCACATCCGCCGAGCCGAAGCAAGAAAGATCCGGCCGTGAGGAAGAGAAGACCTTCCGCGCCCGCCCCGGGTGAGTAATTCTTTTAAATTCCTATTTTTGGTCTCCCGCGGATCCGGACGGCTTCCATAGGCTTCAATAGAAGCCCGCGGGAGCCGTCCCCGCGGGATACCCGCACGAAAATGGAGCATGGTCCAGATTTTTTCATGCTCCATTTTTTTAAAATCTCTTTTATTGACCATCCGCGGGTATTTATCTAACCCGCGGGTGGTCAATGCATCCCTATGGGGTGCGGATCCGCGGGCAGAAGAAGAGTTAAAATCCGCTGCGGATTTTAATTCTTATTTTGCCCGTGGACATGAGCCCTTAAAGAACTTAATCTCTATATTCTGGAAGAAGGGCCGACATGACCGTGCCCCTCTGTTCTACTGCATTAAAAGGTTTCAATCTGAGATTAGTTGGGGGAAGATTAGAGGTCATGTCCAAAAATGTTTTACTGAAAGAGTAGTAGATGCTTGGAACAAAACTCTAGCAGACGTGGTTGGAAAATAAAGATGAAGTCAATTTAAACCCGGGATGAAGATCTAATGATTCCAGGAGAAAAGAAATTCACAACTGGATTTCTGCACTAATATTTCACCAGCCGCTCGCTAAGTACCTTCTGAACAAGCCTCTCCTGTACTTGCAGTTATTATCTCATTTCTGTTAATTTTAGCAGCTTGTAATCAGATGGATAATTAAACGTATTAATGATCTACTTAATGGGAAGCAGCTCTGGAATATGTTTCTTAAATCACATTTGCAAAACTGGATTATTAAAGAGCCCATTGTGCCTGTAAGTACAAGAAGTACTCTGTGCAAATGGTACACCTGGCAAACTGAATTAATGTTGCACAAACAGAGCAATGCATAGGATCATTGGCAAATTGTTGTTTTTGTAGTTATCAAAATAGAAATTGTTTTTTGTTTTTTTTTTAAACACTGACCCGTTATGTTCTCTGGTCAGTAGGGTTGGCTGCATCGCTGACCATCGCACCTCATCTTTTTGTCGTACACCCCCGTCTCTGTTCCTCCACACCGACCTCTGTTAGATTTGGCTTGGGTACTTTGAACCTATCAAGTAGGTGGTCTTCTCGGCTCACTGTCAATGGGTGAGGCCAGTGGAAGAAACTTCACGTCAGCCATTGCCAGTGAACAGAGACCACCTACCTGACAGATTCATAGCACCACGAGCCAAATCTAACCGAAATTAATACGAGGGAACTGAGGGGGGTAGGTGTACAAAGAAAAGAAGAAAGATGCGCCATAGAGTCCAAAGATATGTAGTCTGCCCTGGTGATCAGAGGACATGACCGGTCCTCTTGTTGCCAAAACATCAGGAACTAGTGAGTACAGCCTACACCAATTGTACCGGGCTACCCTAAAGGGTTGGCAAGGAGATGGACTGTGATTTGCACCAATACTTGCGCCAAAATTCCAGCATGCGCCAAATTTCAGCATATTGAAACTAAGCATGCTCAGCAGGAACTTTCTAGAGACTGGAGCCTTGGTCATAAAAGGGACCTTTTTGTGTCGAGTCACAATGGAGAGACAGCGCTGAGCAGAATGAGCTAGAGGTGCTGCTGCAAGAAGACAGGACCATAGACTGGCTGGTGTCTGGAGGCAGGAGCAAGAGAAAGCTGATGTGGCAGGTGTCCCCAAACCAGCAGGACAACTGGACAGCAATAAGAATTTACAGAAACCGTGGGAGAGGAATGCTCCTGACCATAGACTAGCTTGGGTCGGTCAAAGTGAGTACACCCATACAACATGTTGTAAGTGAGACTAGCCTCAGTCTGACAAGTGTGCCTATGGAGGAAAGGGTTGTATTAGCAGGCATTCTATAGGAGTTAGGGCTCACATTGTGGACACTTACATCGTGCAAGTTTCTGTTGCTTGAATTCGGGTTATGGATGGTTATTTAAAAGGGACATTACATGTGGAGGCAGGAACCCGCTTCTCTAAGAGACTGCATTGGAGTGTTAACCTCTAAAGGGAAGCTGTGTAGCTGTGTCACATATTCCATAACCAGGCATTGTGTGAAAAGGTGCTGATAGTCAAATGTTATTGAACTTCTTCTGAAATTATTTCATATTGTGCACAAAGCATTATCCATCGGATCTATTTAGCGACAAGTGATTCGAAAGCTTTAAATCACATGGCCATTATTGCTTTACTATTGTTGTTTATTTTAACTTCTGCGTTTATTAATAACTATTGAAAGCTTTGGTTACTCCATCTGCTGCATCGTATCCTGAATCCTACGTTGCACCAAGATGAGGAAATAATGACATCACAGAACTCGGCCTATACTAGAACTAGAAGATGAGGACATCACAAAAAACTCTGCCTACACCAGAGCTAGAAAAGGACATCACAGAGAACTCCGCCTATACCAGAACTAGAAGATGATGACATCACAGAACTCAGCTATACCAGAACTAGAAAATGATGACATCACAGAACTCAGCTATACCAGAACTAGAAAATGATGACATGACAGAACTCAGCTATACCAGAACTAGAAAATGATGACATCACAGAACTCAGCCTATACCAGAACTAGAAAATGATGACATCACAGAGAACACTGCCTATAAATAGGCTAGAAACCAGTGACAGGAAAAGTAAGTGCAGCCTATACTACAACTAGGAAACTGTGACGATGTGATCTATAAAATAAGGCTAGAAGCCTGTGATTTTATAGATACCACAGTCTATATGACCATGAAACTAGACTATAAATTTCCTGGCAACCAGTGCAATCTCCGATCATAGCAGTATAATCATTTTAGCCCGACTTATATATATATATTTTTTTACTTGGCTCTGAACACTTTTCAAGGTGCACAAACTGCAATTGGCCTTAAATACAAGTATTGCGGTAGGATGGTTGGTTGTGCAGCTCTATGCTGGTTTATTCTGACGGTGTACGCTGAATGAGGTGGATTTGCCCTTTAAATAGAGCATTACAAATAAACTATGCGAGATGTGAATGTAAGCCGGTGGTAATTCCGGAGCCGATGTGCAGAGGACTTGCTATTCTGCGTCGCACAGAGAGATAATGTACGTTGTGATGAGCAGGGAAGGTGGGAAACATCTTCTGTAGATTTGGCTGAGAGTACAAGTGGAAACCAACATAAGCCACGTGGGAGGCGATGTGGGTGCACCATATTTTATGCTAATTACCTACTGATAGCTCTTGTTTTTTTGTTGACTTTGATAAATATTCAACATATATTAGTGAAGCATATTGCAACTGCGCTAACCTCGACCAGGCGGCTCCGCTATACCTTCACATTTCAGTCGCTATTTAGCAAGAGCTCCAACTATAAATAATTGCGGTTTTATCCTGCGAGCCTGATATAGGGAATAGCTGCTCCTGTAACGATGCTGCCCGGGCCCTGCAGGCTGGGGGACTGGAAGAACCACAACTGCATAAGTAACAATTCCATAAGGCTTTATCACAATGCATAATAAATCCCCAGGACTGCTGGAAACCCCATACAGAAGGACAATGGTTTGGCAGATGGGGATACAATTTTGCATACCAGGGGAAACCTGTTAGGCCATGTCACCAACATGACGGCTATTTTTAATACCGCCTTCATGGATTCAACTTTAATTTTTCAGTGGGAAAGTCGGTGTGTGATATATCAAATGGCGGAGAATTTCATTAGAAAAACAATGGTTGCTTCATTTTAACCATTTTATTTCTTCTCATGCTAACAGTGATTCCTCTTCATTACAGGCGATGTAGTAGGGCTTTACTAAAATCTCTGGCTATGAGACACACGTTGCAACGAAAGCCACCATGTAGACCTAGCGTACATGTGGAGGATGTATTAGGTCTAGTTTGATGCCATCCGAACTGGCAGAGTTTGGTGATTAGGATCGGTCTGTGATAATGTTTAGTGCCAGTGCATATGGTTACAACTCAGGACTCCCATGGTGAGCCACACAGCAAAAGGTCGCGAGCCACGTGTGGTTGGGGTCCACTGCTCTATGGGTTTGTCAAGGTGTAAGAGTCTGCATGGGCAGACGGACCCTCCCAGCGTGTTACTACTCTATTATCGGTTTTGTATGCAGACTTATCTTGTACTATTTGGAAGCCTGAAGGATTGAAGCGACTGTTGGACCAAATCATCCCAAATTTTTTGGACTTGCATATTAAGCAGTTTTGCGGGAATTCATATTTTTGGGGGTTGGGGTAAGGTTTCCAATGTGCACCGTATTGTACTTGTGTATTGTCACGTTAAATGATGTCTCGGCACAGTGATGGCATGTGTAGCGGTGTTTGGCGCAGGCAAATGTGCATGTATGTACGAGTGACTACAATGCTAATGGATGACCTTTAGATAGAGTCTCTCATTCCATATTGAACTCCGGATGCAAGAAGCTGCTGCCCTTTAATCCTATGAGAGTTTGTGTGACCCAAGACTGAGCAATTAGCTTAATTAATTTTGCTAGTGCACGATTCTAACTTCCTTCAGAATTGTGAAATCGTAATGAGCCACGCCCCTTGTGGGCGAGGCCAATATCAGGCTCTGGGGGGGGGGGCAGTAGGGTTTGTGGGAGAGGCCAATATCAGGCTGGGGAGGCAGTAGGGTTTGTATTTGGGCCAATATCAGGCTGGGGGGGGGGGCATATTAACATGGTCATCAACACTTCTGCCCTAATCCCCAATCAGGTTGCTGGAATTGAGAGTCAGCCAACCCAAGTAACCAATCAGGTTGCTGGAATTGTGAATCAGAACCAATCAGGCTGCTGGAATTGCTGAATACGGCAGAAGTGTTGATGAAGATGTTAATATGCGGCTGGGGGGGGGGGGGGGGGGCAGAAGGGATCCAGGTTGTGATGACCAGGGAAATGACACTACATAAAGGCTGTGAGGAGGAGACACAGGACAGTATATGGAAAGTGATTGGGTGTGTGTATAGTACATGGGTGGCTGGGATGACTCTGGGGTGTACATACTACAGGGGGGGAGGGGGGGCTGCTGGATAACTGATGGGTGTGGAACCACATCCTTCATGAGTACTATCAGAATTGTCCCTTTTCGATTCTGATAATCAGTATATATTAAAAGGAATAGCTTGTTCAGCAACAACAACAAAAAAAAGATTAAAATTGAAAATAGTGAAATAATAAAGAAAGTCAAGATTTACATTTTTGGCCAAATTGCCCGGCCCGGCCGTGAAGAAACTAGCATTATGGTGTAAACCCTTCAGAGCGCCACCAGCTAAGCCGAATTGCTGCCGGAGAGGTTACTACAGCCAAGCAGACTGAGCGCCGCTTGCAATATGCCGCCAGCCAGAACTACTTGTATCGCTGTTATTGCTACTAAGACACCATCTCTTGCATTGACGTTTTCAAGTTCTTTTGTTAGAAGCATCACAATGTAGGCCAATAAATAAGCCATGCGTCAAATAGTCGCGTGCATAGCTGGAACGGCGAGTGTTCCAGTTCTCACCTGGCCCATCAGGTGAGGCGCTATGATGCTCAGGAGCGCTGTTCCAAGCTTCGCTAGGAAGCCTCATGGATAAATAGTATCCACTGAGCCCCAGTGCAAGAAAGACCCTGTAACAAGGCCTCTACCAGACATGTGCCATTTATAATGTGATGAGTTATGAGGACCTTTTGGCCCTTGAGGGACCAGGGATTGCTATAGCTCCACCCTAGCTACAGGCAGAGGTCTGTGCACACACCTACAAGTAAAGCTGGCGCTAGGATGTTTGCGAGTCCCCCTTTTCTGTCCCTTGATTCGATGAGGTCTGGCCAGATGAGAAGGAGCAGGCTTGTCCTCGGGAACGGGTGCCGTCTTCCAGCTCTTTCACCGTTGCTGCAGTGAGGTAACAGTTGCCTATTCTGAGAGGCTATGATTCACATCAAGAGGCTACAATCAAATCCTCAGCATAAACATCCCCATGACAACAGCGATGTACTAATGGTCAGGCTCTGGCGGAGACTTGTCACTAGGTAACATTTATGTTCACAATCCGAACAAATATTCATCCTTGACATCTGGAGAGCGTTTACTGAAACAAGTAACATTGTATAACGGGGAACGTGCAGAAACAAGCCAACACTGCTCTATGTATAGAGGCGCTGCAGAAGAGGGGTGGGTGAACAAGGTCGCTTCAATGTCATGTTGCATTAGGGTCCTGAACAGATACTGGGGATGCCGGAGCATCCACTGGAGACACCTTTCCGATTTTCCATCAACAGGCACAAGCACATCACACATGCTAAGGGCGATGTAGAACTAGGAAGTCTGAGATCCTTTTTTCGTTGGGGAGAGAAGGTATGAAAAGTGACTTTGGTACCAAGGTGATAGGTGCCAAAGTGGAAGGGTTAATACCCGAGAGGATTTGAGGACAACCTTTGTTCAAAGCCCCCATTAGAAGGGTTGTGCCGCAATTGACTTATCACCTATCTGTAGGATAGGTGATAAAAGTCTGATCATTGAGGGTCTCTTTGACGAGACCACCACCAATCCCAAGAACTCTGCACTCCTACTGAGGCACTAAAGTTTACATACTCTTCTTCCCATCATTCGACTTGGTGCTCCCCCTATTGGTTTTCTTTTTTCTTTTCCACATCTCATCCGCAATATAAACTGAACCGGGCCACAACTCTTCTACTGGTGAAATCTGCTGACACAGTGACCGATATTTCTCCAGCTGGTTTGCAGCACGTGGTCCACCACCTTACGGAAATAAATGAAAGTCTTCCTAAATGGAGACATATTGGTTTCCAATTCTCAAGTCAAGGGGTTCCATTTTTGGGTTTTCAGACTTAAAGCCTGGTAAAAACATCTGGATGTCGCTAAAATGAATCAGATGAACAGTATATAAGCCCTTAAAACACTTAAAATCTGAAAAGAAAGTTGAGTAACTCTGAAAATACTTTGCTGCTGAGCCGATCTTGAGTGACGGCCTATGATATACTTCATTTACATCCAGAGCCGCACTGGGCTGCCATTTAGCATTCATGGGCACCGTAGTACCAGATGCACCGATTCTTGGTAGTAATCCTAGAACACACCGTGAACGGTGGGACGCGTGTTTTGCTCCTGTATCAGATGAATCTACAGCCTTTGCTATGGTGATTTCTTCCAATGTGTTCTATTTTTATGGAGTCGTTGCTTTGAAAGGAGCGCAGAGCATGCGACAAAACCATCAAATGCAATCGGCATTGAAGAAAGGAAGAGAATCTAAAAGAATGATTTCAAGAGCAACACCGTGCGCGACAATAAGTATAACATCACAGAGAAACGCCATCGTTGCTTGTGACACTGGATTAAGTCGTACAAATAAAGAACACACAGATGTAGGTTAATTAACATAAGTACAGCAAACGCTGCGGACTCAGACTGGTGAAAGCGCGGCGGCGTGCCATAAATCAACATACCACAATAGCCGCACAAATGTTGTCAGGCAGATACTGGGGAGATTGTAGTACAAGCGAAGACCAGCAGGAAAGAGGATCACAGTAATGGTCAAACTGGTGGGAGAGGGACATAAAGGGGGACCTTAGCAGCATTAAGTCATTGGGTGTGGGGTGGGGGTGGGGGGCATAGAGTTAGTACGGTCCTGGAGGAAAGTATCTCTATGGTCTTATTGTGGGGATTGTTGGCCTGCAGCCCAGAGGAGTATACAAAGAGAGTCTCATGCTATATATGGTGCATATACGTTTGGCTCTAGGTCCCTTCACATACGGACCTGAAGCCATCAGAGTGAAGAGTCAATAGGCAATAGTATACATATAGGAGTTTTGATCCATGATAGTCTGCAGATCACGGGGACCTACATGCACTTGTGTAAATTAGAGGTCTTTGTCATCAGTGAACTCCAGGGGGTACATTGTCTTTGGGAAAGACATCTTTATTGTAGGATCTGCACATCTTCAGTTTGCAAAGAGAGTGTCCAAAAACTTTCTAATATACTTCTTTGCACGTACTGTACTCTAAGAGCAGGAGATGGGAGAGTTGGGTTATACTTGGTGCGTGATGTGTCACTATCAGGCAGCGGTGTGAGTAGGAAGTAAACTCTGGCCAACAATGGACTAATTTTTAAAAGAGTGGGACTCAGATTGGGGGGCAGAGAAGAGGCACTATTGATTTCTGCGGCACAGAGTGGGCACTGTTGGTTTGTAGGAGCACAGAGGTATTACTGCTTTCCAGGGAGACAAATTGTGCACTTCTACCTTATGGGGGGTTACAAAGGAGGGCACTATTACTGTCGAGTAGAAAGGGAACATTAGGCTGATTGTCAGGTGCACTATGAGGAAACTACTACTTGGCAGGGCACAGAAAGAGGCACTAGCTCATTTTGTGGGTAGCGGAAGGAGAAAGGGGAAAGTGTGCATAGAAGAGTCGTGGTTGGAAAAAGTCTTCATGGTGGTCTGGGCCGGAGAGAACAAAAGGGAAAAAACAAATAACTCCAAATCAAAGAAGTGGTTTAACAATAGGCTACTTAGGAGACCCAGCAATTCAGTGGAAAATTCTGTGAGGCCCACAGCTGGCAGCCATGAAGTGTAGTTCAGCAGGACATTTTGCAGCAAGACAAGAGCCTTTAGATACACCAGTGCATGAAGTCTATATGGCCTCAACTGCAGGACTACCTTACTTATCACATAATCTTGGGCTTTGCCAAGGACATTCCCTTTTGACTTGAGCGTTCTTTAACAGACCGTGTTTGATCAAAGCAATTATGACCTACTCTCAGCTTTCATGTTATGTGTTCTTGCATCTATATTAACCTTAGATAAGGCGGTCCGCTATTATCTTCCTGGATTTTGAAAACTTCATTTACTGGTATCGCATTACGAAAACGTCCATACACCAAGAACTCTTGGCCAAAACTTTGTTCAGTTGGCAGCCGCTTGTTTTGGCTCAACACATACACAAACGTTCGGCTCAACTAAACATTTGTGTGTTTTGGGAGGTAAGCTGTGACAAGGCAGCTATGGTGGCAGCTTATCCCCTGAGGAACAAAAGGAGCAGGTTTCACTTGTCAGGGGCACGTTGAGTGCCCCCCATGCACACTGGAGAGTCCTTCTTCATCATAGTCACCGGGAAGGAGGGGGGGGGGGTTAAACAACTGTATGGGGGCCTTTACTCGGGTTGACCATCTGCCTCTGTCTCTACATTTTTTTGCTTCTATTAGGGAAAAAAAAAAGAAGAGATTTACACAATAACTGAAAGAAGATGGTAGAATCCCCGGTTCAATAGAATTCCTCTTAGATTGAGGTGTCAGAGGTTTTCATGTGGGAAAACATACAAATTATATTTCCCTAGAATTTATGCATTTTTTGTAAGATGCATAAAAAACAACATCCAGAGATAATTGCTCCCTCATCTTACAGCGTAAATTGTAGTCTAATGGCTTTTATCTGAAATTATCGGAGCAGTCTTTACCCCGGACAGCCTGGCATCTACAGATCTCCATAGAGAAGCATGGTCATGAAAAAAAAGGGGGGGGGGGGGGGATTTTCATATTTAATAAACAAATGCCTCTCAAAGCAGTGCAGTTCCTATTCTGCCATGTACAAGGTGGTCATTTGCAGTGTGTGTAGATGCAGCTTTGCATAAACTCCTGAAAACGTACAAAACATATTTAGAAATATTCCAGAACAGCCGGGAGAAGTTTATAGACTGCAGTTCCAGAAGTAGCAGATGTTTTCTGAAGAAATTCATACTATTTTTTTAAAGTCCCGCTTCAAGCACAATGCACGAGTTATCTGGAGTTACACCATGTATAATATTCAAGAGCTGCACTCACTATTCTGCTGGTGGAGTCACTATGTAGATACATTACTTATCCTGTACTGCTCCTGACTTACATCCAGTATTATACTGCAGAGCTGCACTCACTATTCTGCTCCTGAAGTCACTGTGTACATACATTACTTATCCTGTACTGATCCTGAGTCACATCCTGTATTATACTCCAGAGCTGCACTCACTATTCTGCTGCTGAAGTCACTGTGTACATACATTACTTATCCTGTGCTGATCCTGAGTTACATCCCGTATTATACTCCAGAGCTGCACTCACTATTCTGCTGGTGGAGTCACTATGTAGATACATTACTTATCCTCTACTGCTCCTGAGTTACATCCTGTATTATACTCCAGAGCTGCACTCACTATTCTGCTGCTGAAGTCACTGTGTACATACATTACTTATCCTCTACTGCTCCTGAGTTACATCCTGTATTATACTCCAGAGCTGCACTCACTATTCTGCTGCTGAAGTCACTGTGTACATACATTACTTATCCTGTACTGATCCTGAGTTACATCCTGTATTATACTCCAGAGCTGCACTCACTAATCTGCTGGCGGAGTCACTGTGTACATACATTACTTATCCTGTACTGATCCTGAGTTACATCCTGTATTATACTCCAGAGCTGCACTCACTATTCTGCTGGTGTAGGCAGCCTAACTCCACAATCGCATTTCAGTTCCATACGGATTTCATCTGTAAATATTCTGATTACTAGCATTCTCATGAAAAAAAGTAGTCCAGCCCACAACATGGCGGCTCCCTGTGCGCGGCGGGGGCACTTTAAGCACATCTTCACGTTACATCCGTAATAAGCTAGACAGTCTCAGAGGGAGTGTGATCAAGAGGTGCATTTAAGATCCCTTGAAACCCACTTCTAGACATCTCCTGATCAGGATTAATCCTTGTGGGACAGCATTTATGCCTGAAGCAGAACTGACAACGCTCTTGTGCATCCTCTAATGAACACCAAGAAATACCCAGTTCATGCCGCACCTGCAGAGCCGAATCTCCAATTATTTCTGATTGCACTCAATTATGGGACTGGCATGTTATCAGTAAAAGGGAGACGACTTTAAATCAGAAACCCTAAAAATATAACCATAATAATGGCCACCATATAGACATCACTATCAGTCATCCTCTAGGAGGGTCTGGTGAGCAGAGGGGTAACGCTCCAACAACAAGTCACTAGTCAAAAGAAAACGCGAAATGTGTTGTTTATAGGGACGATATCAGCAGAAAATGAAAAGTCCGGCTTGGAATTATAGATGCGCACTGCTCCAAAAAAATTGAGAGAACACTTCGAGCGACCCTCTGGTCCTGGACAAACAAAGATGGCCGAACCGCTTCTCTGACTACCTGCGGCATGCTGTGTATTAATATCCATCATTAGTCTAAGACACTACGCCTGCTTTGACTAACCAGTGCCGTCCAGGTGAGTAACACTTGCTAATCGGAGCAGCGTGTAGGGTCTTAAGACTACCGATGCAAACCAACAGTGTGTCCATCAGGTAGTCAGAGAAGTGGTCGGCCATCTTTCTTTGTCCAGGACTAGAGGGATGATTTAAAGGGGTATTTCAGGCATTTACTATTGATGACTTACTTTCAGAATAGGTTACCATGAATTGGATCGGTGCGACTCCGCCATCTGGGATCCCCACTGATCCGCATCGGTGGTCAGGTCTCCTCAAGTGTAGTAGAAGGCATCACTCTCAATGACGTCAATAGGAACGAAGCCTTCTATTAGACTTCCGGCTCAGCTGCACCACCAATGGGCCGAAGGATGAGCTGATCGGTGGGGATCCCAAGCAGCGGATACCCGCTGATCAACTATTGAGGAGCTTATCCTGAAGGATCCGACGTTGAAATCAGTACAGCCCATACTTCTATTCCCCGATGTAATCTGTCAGGGGAGAGTTGGAAGACCTCCGCACCGAAAGGGTAGTCATCTGGTCTGGCTGAAATGGTCAGGTGTTGCCGACCTTTCTCTAATGTACATGGAGGCCTTCACTATCCTGCCTTTACTTGGCTTTCAGCAGTTAGTAGAGTTGTCAGTATCTTGTGCCCACCAGCTAATGAGGAGAGGATTCTCCTTATCCCATGTCTACATAAACAGCAAAGCAGACAAGTGAGCAACAGAGCGCATGAGATATCAGCTTGTTCTGTCTGGCTAGCGGCCATGGTGGAAACTGCAGGATTCTATTACAGCACCTTAACTATATATATATATAATTTTTTTCATAGTTCTATGCATGGTAAAATCCAGCTTAGAACATGTGATTTGCAGACAATACATCCTGATTCTGACAGCTCTATTGTACTGCTGCGGCCCAGATAAGGCAGGATAGTATATCGAGCTCTGCATTCATCCCCCCGGCCGCTCATGTCTCTTAGAGAGCACCGTGCTTTCTTCAAGTTGGAACAGGAGATTTTCTAACCATTAACGTCCATTCCTTGCAGCTGCCGTGAAGCACACATTAGCTGCGCCCAATTCCGATTTTGGTAGTGACCTTAACCAACAACAATGGCCATTCTTCAGCAGGATATTCTGTACTTCCCGCTTCCTGAAATGCTGGACAGCTCCCTGGGACGCACAACTTCATCCAGGACTGACGATGACATCAGCATTCTGCATCGGCTGCAGAGATCGCACTTTATATTGCAGTTTCATACCATCAAACGCCGGATTATCAAATGATGAATTGAAAGCGCATATGTTAACCCCTTAGAGACCGGCCTATTTTGTGCCTTAAGGACCAAGTGATCTTCACCATCTCATTGCAAGAGACAGAACTCAGATTTTTTTTTTTATACTACGTTTGTACAATAAAAAAAAGTTTTTAAAGGAAAACAATTGACTCTGCACCGCTGCATTCTAAGTCCCAAAGCATTTTTATTTTTCTGGTGCGTTACATATCTAGTGCAATCTACTAAGTCTACGACACAGACCTATTAGACTCTGCCGGAGGCGGGGTCTACAAGGCAGACATGGTTGCCTTTGTCAGGCTTCCAGCGGCCATGGGAACACATTGGTACTTTGCTATAGCATTGTGGGGTGTCAATAAGTGTCAGAAGGAGCCCCCTGCCCTGCCATCTGCTTACATGCTGCAGTTTCTACTGACCGAGATCTATAAAAGGGTTAAACTGCCAGGATCTGACATTTCTTTACTACTGGCAGTTAGAGCAGGAACCTGGCTGTCAGTAGTCAGCCAAACCACTGCCTTCAAAAAGATGCATGTGTCGGTTTAAAGCCTATTAGGGAGGTCAGTAAAAATGAGTATTATGGTCTCTAACGGGTTAGAGTGGGATTACCCACACAGAAAGCCACAGAATAGGGGGCAACTTTCTAATCAGTGGTGGTCCGACTGCTGAGTGACAGAATTGGTGACAGAACTGTTCAGAAAGGATTCAGTTTGGTTCTCTTTTTGTCGCTCGCTAAATGGATGTTTTTTTTAAATGCACATGTGCAGAAAAGAGGAAACAAAAGACAAAACTGACCTGCTAAAAATGGATGTAAGCAAAATGGAAACAAACAGATAGAAAAGATCCGTTTGTTTTTTTTAGGAGCAGGTATAATACTAAGCAGCCCCCTCATGGATGGTCTGTGCAAGGGGCTGTTCATCAGTATTTTGCATGTGCGCCCCTACTTCATATAGCATTGTGACTTAGAATCATAGAATGGTAGAGTTGGAAGGGACATCTAGGGTTATCGGGTCCAACCCCCTGCTCAGTGCAAGATCACTAAATGATGTTTAAAGACTTCCATTGAAGGAGAACTCACCACCTCCCATGGTAACCTGTTCCACTCATTGGTCCCCCTCATTGTCTAATATCTAATCTGTGTCTCCTCCCTTTCAGTTTCATCCCATTGCTTCTAGTCTTTCCTTGTACAGATGAGAATAGGGCTGATCCCTCTGCAGTGTGACAGCCCTTCAGATATGAGAAGACCGCTATTAAGTCTCCTCTCAGCCTTCTCTTCTGCAAGCTAAACATTCCCAGATCCTTTAACCGTTCCTCATAGGACATGATTTGCAGACCGCTCACCATCTTGGTAACTCTTTCTGGACTTGCTTTAGTTTGTCTATGTCTTTTTTAAAGTGGGGTGCCCAGAACTGGACCCAGTATTCCAGATGAGGTCTGACTAAGGAAGAGTAGAGGGGGATAATGACCTCACGTGATCTAGACTCTATGCTTCTCTCAATACATCCCAGAATTGTGTTTGCCTTTTTGACTGCTGAATCACACTGTTGACTCATGTTCAGTCTGTGATCTATTAGTATACCCAAGTCTTTTTCACATGTGCTGTTGCTTAGCCCAATTCCTCCCATTCTGTATGTGCTTTCTTTCATTTTTCTCCCTGTTAAATACCATTCTGTTAGTTGCTGCCCACTGTGCAAGCTTTTCTAGATATTTTTGAATACTCTCCCTCTCTTCCTTAATGTTAGCTATCACTCCTAGCTTTGTGTCAGCGGCAAACTTGATCAGTTTCCCATCAATTCCCTCCTCCAGATCATTTATAATAATGTTGACCAACACTGAGCCTAGGACAGAGCCTTGTGGTTCCCCACCTGATACATTCTTCCACTTGGATGTGCAGCCATTTATGACCACTCTTTGAGTACGATCACTCAGCCAGTTGTGAATCCACCTAACAGTTGCCTTGTCAATCCCATATTTGGCCATTTCTTCAATAAGTATGGTATGAGATACTTTGTCAAATGCTTTACTAAAGTCCAGACATACTATATCCACCGCATTTCCCTGATCAACCCAGTCTGTGATTCCGTCATAGAATCTGGTCTGCTTCTTGCTGGTAATTGGCGTTTTTACCTGCCCATGTACCAGTTAGAAAAGTACAGCTTCTTTTCGTCACATTATCAACCAAGATCCCCCGTTTCATACACTCCACTGTGTTTTTAGTGCAGCATTTCTGTATAAATACAGCAGGGTAATAAAATTAAATAATATAAGTCGTCCCCAATTGTCCGAAAATGTGTTTTAAATCCGAGCCTGCGGACACGCATAAGGGCAGGGAGCTGGGATCACCTCAGGGCTCCAAAATGGCACTGAGAACATTATAATCTCCGATTCCTGGCATCACAAAGTGCGGACAATTGGCTTTTGTGCTTTGCTTTTACGTGTTCTGTAAATGACCTGCAGTTGTTTCTATGAGGCTGGTAGAAGCATAATAAAGCTATGTATTCTGGTGCATTTTGTATTTTCTAACCTGTAATTTGCTTTTTAAAATACAGATAATTTACAGGTCATTTCACTAAAATCATCATCCTAAACTCCAGATGAGACGCGGACCGTAACGGGATGTACTTTGAATCGCTGCCAATATTTCAATATAATTTGCTGGAATATATTTTCTGCTGCGCGACTGAATCTCTTCCATCGCAACGTATCCAGACAACACGGCTCCCTACATGACCGAACCGCAAGACCTCATCATAATACGCTTCCATTATACTCCATACATAAAGCACTACAACACCCAGCATGACCGTAATACAATGCTACGTAGATTACTGCTGCAATAATGAACATTTATACCAGGAAAAAGTCTGACGTTCACGCTAAATGTGCCAATAGGGTTACATTAGCACAACGGAGGCCAAAAGAGTGTCGATTTGGCATCTGTCTGGCTGCTATACACTGAATGACCCCTTTATTAGAAACCCCGACTCTTCTATGATTGGCGCTTCCCTGTACGGACATTCTCCCGTGACCCCGGAGTGCAGGATAAAATCATGTGACAAGTTTCCCGTGGATTAGTTTCAGTGTAAATCCACATTAGATGAGAAAATCCAGCAATCTGAGCGACTTCTAACAAGGCCCGGTCATTGGTGCTAGACTAGCCGGGGCTGGGATGTCACTGCCAACCGCATGGGGTTTTATCGTGTAACGGTGTAGAGTATATTACGCGAATTCCATGATCAAGGTAAACTTTCAGCGAAAGAGGATGCTGTGGATGGGAAAAAAACAAAAAAAAAAAAACATCACCAAAAGGGGTCGGAGGAGGATGCCAGGAATTGTTCTGAGTAACAGGTGCTGCACAGTCAGCTGAATACAACGTTGATGCTCCAACTAACTACTCTGAATGTACAACTCCTCATTCCTTGGCACGGATGGACTGTAAGCGGATGATCAGTCAAAGAATATTGGCATTGAATCTGCACAAAAATCAGCTTCATTTGAAAGGTAAATCCATGTCGCTGTCGTCACGATGGAAGCCAATTCCGTGTCAGGGGTAAAAAATTTTGTTTAAAAAAAGTGACATATCGATTCCTAAAGGGGTCGTCCAAGTTGTATTTTTTAAGTAAAACCCCGTTCACCATGCTACAACATAACTAACCAGCCATACACTTGCCTCTCCCTGCTGTGTACCATGCTGCTGCCTGTCAGCAAAGGAGAGAAGGACCAAGCGGGGAACGGGGAGAGACGAGTATACACTGGCTAACTATATTAAACTCCAACAACCCTTTAGTGTAGATCTGCATAGGAAATTCCATAGGTGCATTTTGCCCATTGATAAGGGCTAAATCCACGTGTGACTCTGCGGCGTACAGAGGGGCGAAGCTACCATAGAAACACAAGGTCTAGTGCAGATTACGGATGTGGTTTTAGAGGTGAAATCTGTACTGCTAAATCCAACATGGATTCCACAGTGTCAACATACCGCAACAGCAGACGACCAGTTCCAGCGCCATTGCTGTCTAGGAGAAACAGAAAGGCGAGACTCCGTACTGATGGGAGGCGAAAATTTGGCGCAAGCAGCATGAATCGATGACCCCTTCCTGTCAGCTGGTCAGAACGTGTCAGCACAGCCATCTATTTTGATATTCCATGACTGTGACTAGAAGGAGGAGGAGTCCGATGCTTTCGAAATTAATGTTACTTCTTACTACAATGAGAAAGAATTCTACACATAGCACACACGGGGGCGCCACTGGCTGCCATTAGTTATAATAAACCTTCTAGATAAACTACAGTTTACCGTCAGCTCCCTGGTTGGTGCCGTACCCGACTGTCTAAAGACAAAGTCAAGTCCTAATTCATGAAGATGGCTATGAGAGCCCACCAAAGGCATTTTCATCGCCTCCTAGTGGTGTAATTGTATATGAACGCAGCATACTCCAATATTATAGGAAAGCCCTTTAAGAGTTGGCATGGGCATACTGGGAGGCGACGAGTTGTAAGAAGATCGGTTATAAAAATGCCATCCAGAGAATGTAACAGAGCAGCGATCACAAAGCAGGAGAAGGTTACCGCGTTGGGCAGCCGTCAACCTGCTGATCCCATCCTGATAGTTTATCGCTGTATATTGTTTTGCATTTAAACACTGCCACCCCATGGACACAGAGCAGAATGCACACATCTACAGATTATACCAGAATGCATGCACAGTGCCAATCGTTCCACGCGAGTCTTCGCACCGACATACGGATGAGATGCTGCGCTTTTAAAGCAAAGTTCTGGTTTTGTTTTTTTTTTGTTGCAAAATGTGAAAAGTCATATAAAACAGAAATGTACATTATAGCAGCATAGGAAGTGTTCTACATATCTGCAGATACCAATGCATCACTGACCAATAGGAATGCAAAGGAGAGATGGTACAATGCCTCTGCATTGGCAGCGTCCCTATAAGTCAATGTCCGACTCTACAGGCCTTGCAACATGACTAATGATAGAAGCCAAACCACAGAACCATCTACAGGCAGCTGCTTCAGGTATTGGGCCCATCAGTGTACATCAGGTTGGGTAAGAAGCTGTGATGCAAGTCGGGATGGTATTGTACAGCCTGTCTTTACATGGGTAGCCATTACTTATGGAGAATGCTCTGGTTTGGGCTTTTAGCCCCAGTCATATTACTAGAGGGTCCCTAGTAACAGACATATATGGGACAGCAGGTGCAGAGATTGGCCTAAAGGAGAAGGGCTAAGATAAAGTCCTTACCTGTCTCTAGAAGCAGTACCCCAATAGTCTAGAAGACCCCGACTCCTCTGTGGACGAAGTGGTAACGCCTACAAGGTCCTTGCAATGGGATGCGGTGGGAGTGAGGTGCAGACTGCTGCATGTTGAACTCTGTATTTGGCCACCCACTACTACATTGCAGTCTTTCGTAGGTGACAGTGGCTAATGTACGGGATAAAGCTGGCTCTTACGTTGTCCGCTTTGCCATCATTATGATGCTAGCTCACAGACAACGAGAGATCTCCAGTCCACAGGTCCTCCCAATACAAGTTGGCAGCCCATGGGATGAGCTTTCTTTCTGCCAGTCTCATTACGTTGCGTCACTCCGGTGCACACAATGTGCTCCATTATATATGGTCTATCTATATCCTTGTCCTTGATCTTATGAGAGCTGGCCTAGCCCGGCGCTGTGTCACCAACACACTGATTTATAAAGCGACAGGCATCATTGAAATATCACTGAAACTTAAAAATACCACACATCACCCCTCTTCCATCACAAGGCCTGTTAGAAGGTTGGACATTGACGTATATGTAAGCTACCCGACAATAGATGGCGCTGCAGAGGCATTTTAGTGTCCCCAATTTGCATACCAAAATTTCCCAGAGGACCATTGCATGGTCTATACGTCTCTTCATACCTACTTGGTTCTCCCCACAAGGAGAAAATACCACTTCCAATACACTACATGTACTTGCATTCACTTGAAAGTAACTTACAGACATGAAGCGCTGCAGCAGCAGTACAATAGGTTGGATCCAATTAGCTCCTGAATACTAGTTATTGGCTAGTTGGCTCTAACATCAATATGGGGGCTTAAGATGCAAAGCAACAGAAAAAGCAAGTGCATAGCCACGTCTAACAGATTTAGGGCGACCCCTCACGTTACAATACTTCCAACATACTGCACAATGGTCTTTCCTTGGACATACAGACTCCACATAGATGTAGAAGGGTTTGTCCCCTTTAAGATAACTTTCTGCAACAAGTTATCGCAATGAAGTTAAGTGTTATTCCAGGCATTTAACCCCTTGTAGTATTAATGATCCATCCTCAGGATAGGTCATCAATAATTGATCGGTGTGAGTCCGCCATTCGGAACCTCCGGCGATCAGCAAGTCCAAGCCAAAATCAACCGATTGCTGTGGAAGCAAACAGAGGACCCCCACTGGTCAACTACCTATCATAAGGATAGATCATCATTCTGTAAGGGATTAAATGCCCAGAATACTCCTTCAAACTTTGCTACATCTATACATTGTCACAAACAGTCCGGATCTGTGGTGTGTGCACTTTAGTGGAAGTTCCAGTGAATCAGCATAGGCACGTGACTGGTAAAAGCCCCTATATTACTGGAGTGCCAGAACTGCTTCCCTTCTAGTAGCGCCTCTCTACAGTACCACGCGGTACTGCATGTCCTGTCCTGTCCTGTTGGACACCAAGTGAGCCGGCTCCATGTTATCTCTCTGGTACAGACCCTGAAGAAGCTGCTGCTCTCCCCATAGTAAGTGATTTACATCTTCCATCAGCTCTCTGACTGTTAACTATAAGGACTTGTATTATATGTATTGGTTAGCTGCTTCATTTTCTCTCATCTTCCTTTTCCATTATTTTTGGTTGAGATTTTGGAGGCGGTCGGTCACAATTACTAGTTTTCCATCGAATTGCTGTACGATAATTGTCCCTGAACCAATTACTATTGTATGCGGAGGGGCCGCTGTACTGGGAAAGCTTCTGGTTACTGATCGGGTTCCTGCTGCCACATTATCTTAGGGTACAATATTTGGTATAACTGACTTGCTGCATTGTATCATGTCTTCGGGGTTCAGCATGGTCTTGTTAGTTGAAGAATAGAACGCCAGAACGTTGAGTGCAAACCGACACTACAGAGACAGAACAGTAGCGGCATAGCAAGAGCCGGATGACAGCTCCCTCCCCCAAGGACTCTGGAAATTAAGCATCTGCTAACTGGATGCCGGCGCCCCGGGGGACGCGGCTTCTTAATAAGCAAACATAAAATATGTCTTATGAGTCGGAGGGAGGATTACCGCTCACCTTCGTACTACCATCCGCAATATATTTGTACAGTACAAGAACCTGACGGATCGCACATCGGCCGCCGCGGTTATTAGTCTATTGATTGCAAATTGATTCCGTTTATATAAAGTAAGGCAATAATACCCACAGCGCGCTAATTACTGCAAGAGCAAATCAGCTTAGTTCTGCCGGCGAACACAATTACAGCGCTACTTCTTAATTTAATTATACATGGCTTTAACCTATGAAGTGAGTGAAAGCTACATGTAATACCGGAACAGGAGGCCGCGACTTGTTCCACCCAATGGACGTGCGATGCGACGACACGCACAATTACGCAATGCGTTTATTACATGTCGTGTTACAGCAGTGTGTTTTGATCTCCAAACTGCATCTTTCTTGTCATCCGAAGGCCCATATATACCCGAGCAGCCCTGAATACGGCAAGGGCAGCCTGTACGCCGCTCCGCACATTACACCCTACAGGCTCCCAGGCAGAACGTGATCTCCTACTGCAGAGTTCTGGCCACCACATGGCCAGTCAGGGCTACTGTAGGAAAACACTACCGACTAATCAAATAATGCAGGAAAAACATTATTTTGCAGAGTTTTGCACTATAATCCTATTTTAATGTAACTGGGAGGTACCACTCAAAATCCTACTACCAACTACTGTATAACCATGTTATAGCCCTGCCTCCACAGGCCCATGGTATAGCGCCGCCTCCACAGGCCCGTGGTATAGCGCCGCCTCTATCCCAACACAGAAAATGCAAGCATTATGTACAAGCCATAAAAAATATGCCCACAGACAGCAACATATTTCGTCCCACACTGCATAAATGAACCAAAAATGATTAATTAATATCCATCCTTCAGCACCATTTATAAATTCTCAATTGGCTGCAAACGCCCAGTCCAGCCAGCCACATGCGCCAGGCCATGCCCATTCACGGCAACTAAAGGCCACATGACTTCGCTGTACGTGGGCATGGCTGCATGAGCCTGTCGGACTGCGTTTCCAGCCTAAAAGGCGAGTTGACAATTTTCTTACTAAACTGTATATCTTCAAAAACAAAAATTCAAACCTCATCTCAAATCCCTGCTGTCCTCTCGCAAAGCTGCAGCGGCATTTAGACCACGGACTAAAGAGGCGCGTGCAAACAATGGGAGGACTAGTCATTCTTTTTGCATGCAGCAGCATTGAGAGCAAAGTTTTGATTTCTCCCATGCGGGGATCGCAGCGTGGAAGGGATTAAACGGTTGGGAATGGAGGTTTCTCAGCTCCCGGCCGTTACAGTAGGAGCCTGGCTGTCAGTGGACAGACAGACACCTGACCTGCTACTACTAGATTGCAGGAGCTTTAGACCTGCGCCGTCAATTTACTATAGCAGTGGTTTAAAGCCCAGGACCAAGTGCCGTGTACAGGTCTAAAAGCGGATTTTGATGCTGAATTGCAGGCAGGTTTTAAGGCATTATCAATTCTGTATCAAAATCTGCAGGTAGCCTGTGAATGTTGGTGTGGAATTTACTGCGTCTTGCAGTGCGTTGCTCTAATGCTGGTCCGTGTGACAGTACCCTTAGCCTTCCTGCAGGGAGAGGAGGACCTGCTGGTAGACTTCTTCAGTAAGGCCTCCTGCAAACGGGTGGATTTGCATTGCAGAGTCTGCAGCGGGCATTTGCCTCTGGACTCCGCAGCAAATACTGCCCCATAGCATATTATGGAAATATGGGATTTCATCTCCTCGAGCGGAAATAGATTGCGATTTTCCGCTCACGGAGAACTTGCAGCATGCTGCGATTCTGTGCAGGTTACAATGACTTCAATGGAAGCCGTCCGTCCCGCGGCACTTCCGTGGGGAGCACTGCAGAAGTGTTGCAGGATCCGCATCATCGCCTCCTTTGGCGATGCTCCAGTCGGCACATCCGCAGCGCCAATAAAAAAAAAAAAAAAAAGCTGGACAGGTACGCAGAGGTTACCGGTAAAGAAAATTTTAAATTTTAAAAAAATCAAATAAGTAGAAAAATTATAATGCAGTCATATACAGGCAAGAAGTTTCATATTTGGCAACTCTGTGTATCCAATCTGGCTAAAATGTTACTATTTCCCAGTCTTCTAGCAGTAATGCAGACCGCTTCTGTACTGATAAAACAGCTGTGTTCTGCAACTTAAGCAAGGATGATTCAATTTGGGTTCGCCTTCCAGAGAAGGGAAGATCCGCAACCCTGAAGAGCCAAGAAAGAAAGCCAGGACTGCGGGCACCGGGAGGCAAGACGACGGCGAGATGAAATAACACGGATCATTGTCAAACATGAAAGGCAAATCAAGCCTAAAGGATAAGGCACTGCAGGAGGCGATGGAGCTTGACGTCTATTACTGATCAGACCTTCTACCAAAGGGGGCAGAATTAATCAGCAATCAACTTTATTCTTTAGGTGCCTTTACAACATATTCATATAGGGTAGCTGCGGCGGCGGATTGCGTAGTTACTCCCATTGTTTTCAATAGGGAAATCTTGCATGGCGTGCATCTAGCATGTGGCGCGATGTGGCCACCAGCCAAATTGAAAACAATGGGCGATGAGATGGCATGCCCAAAGATAGGACGTGCCGCGATTTGCTTCCTGCAGTGCGATATCATGTGGGAAAAAAAATTTAATTAATAAATCGCTTATGTTTCGGACCATATTTGAAAGAATCGGGTTTGTATTCGTACAAGATATGTGCGTCTCGCAACGCACAAATCTTGCCCAATTTTTTCGGTCATGTGAAAACAGCCTTAGTACATAACCATCTGCTCAGGTTTTGATCTAAACATCGGGGTACGGCAATATTAGGAAAATGTGTTGGGGAAATTTTTACATCTGCACCACAGGTCATTGAAATGAAGGACTGACCGATTACCAGACAACATCCCTTTAATAGGTCTATCTGTACTAAAACAAGCTGAGCTGTACTTATGCCTCTGCCAGGATCCAGCATTGCAGGCCCATTCTGGTCCCAAAACCAGGAGAATTAGGAGTGATGCTGCAGCCTCTCATTGGCTGCCATGGTCACATGACTTCCAGCGACGGCTGCTGTCACAATACCCGGATCACAGTGGGACTGTAACACTGGATCCCAGCAGCGGCGAAGTAGTAAGTACTGCTCAGTTTATTATTTTAAAACAGTAACTAGACAACCTGCTTAAAATGGAACCCGTCGACCGGTATGAGCAACTAATTTATGGTGCTCATAAGGCAGGTTCCTTGGATTCAGATGAGGCATTTCCTATACTTTCTCGACTCCCCGATCCAGTGCTGTCAGTGCTCTGGCTGCAGCGACTGTTGGGGCTGACAACGCTGGATCGGGAAGCCAGATAAGTATAAGAAATACCTCTTCGACTCCAGGGAATGTGCTGTATAAGCACTATAGCTTAGCTTATGGCGCTTATGCCTGGTGACAGGTTGCCTTCAGTAAGAACTGCACGCGCAATTACTAGAGTTGGCCACTAGACTGTGGTCGGAGCCATCTTCTTCCACTCAGTCAATAGAAATAGTCTGGGAAAACCCCTCAAATTATTAGCTGGTGTTACCAGATAATCGCTCTCTTTCAACAACTAGCCAACAACTTTACAGGGAGAGGTCTGCTTGATTGCTGATTTACTTCAACTTTTTGCCTTTCCACTTAACGCTTATTGGTTCCCAGTAACACAAATGCATGCAAGTCATCCCTGCGTAAACAAGTCCTGTTGGTTTTCTAAACACTCGCTGCTACGGTCTCTGGCTGGGTTTGGTCTTTGATGATACATGGGCTACTGCGGTCACTGGCTCGATTGGCCTTCAAAGAAATTTCCAGTGCTGTGGCCTCTCACATCAGTGATTGTTCACTCGAAGACCGCTCGCACGTATTTATGTACATTCAGTGGACTCGGTAACCAATGAGTGTACGTTGGCGAGGGTGTAAGGGGCTACCCACAAGGGGTTAATACAGTCTTTATGAAATCACAAGTCCAGAGTCATCCACTAAGCATAGGGAATCGTCGAGAAGGACATTTGAGCCTGCCCCAATCACAGGTCCTACAGTCACTAGAGATCAGCAAGAAGTGGTGCAAGGGCTAGAGGGTGGTGGCTAGAGAGAGGTGCTTGTGTGGGGATGGCTTGAGGGTGTAGGCCTGAAAAGATAAAGCCTTGTCAGGACTAAAAGATGCTCTGGGATACATCCCTGCGTGAGAGGGCAGCAGAGAATCTGGAAGGAGAGACACCGGGAGACCTCTGAACCCCAAGGAGACAACAAAGCCACAATCTGCAGAGAGGGAGATCAATTCCTGGTGCGACTTTTTAAAGGTCCATGTGCCCCATCTTGTGTAATCAGAAGCAGGCCCGTTATACAGGGAAATACTGCAGAGAGCTCTAGTTAGAGACAGCGCTCTCTGGTTA
This sequence comes from Eleutherodactylus coqui, assembly GCF_035609145.1. Taxonomy (NCBI): domain Eukaryota; kingdom Metazoa; phylum Chordata; class Amphibia; order Anura; family Eleutherodactylidae; genus Eleutherodactylus; species Eleutherodactylus coqui. Next base: position 129,799,692 of record NC_089847.1, on the reverse strand, counting down.
AAGAGACTCAATGCGATATACCCCCGTGCGTCTTCAGAGTACAGTTACCGTGTTTACATAAAGCATGTTTCTCATAGTGTAAAAGCCCTGTGTACCGCTTTCTGTGTCTGCCGCCCGCTGTTACCAGTCTTTAAAATGTCATTCATATTGTTTTAACGTAATGCTTGTAGTAAGTTACAGACAGACAGAGAACCAAGTCAGGCCCCATGAACACAGCAGAGCCGAATTACCGCAGCGGACTGTGGCTCTGGCAGCAGCGGCGTCCATGCGTACCTGCTCTGTTGACGCCTTTTCTGTACTGCAGATGGACCCAGTGGCTCGCCGTCACATATGCGCAGTACAGATTTTTTTTTACGAATTAGTGACCGGTCTGCAATGTCCATTCGTGCCCGGAGCCCGCATGAAAATGTAGCATGGTGCATATTTTCCTTGGCGAGTGGAAATCGCAATGGATTCCTACTCATGTCTAGGAAGCAGCAGATCTCCATAGGAAGTAACGGGCGGTATTTGCTGCAGAATCGCGGTGCAGAAGCTGACTGCGGATTCCGCCTGTATGAGGGAGGCCTTAGCATGCACAGCATGAAGTAATCATAGACTGATACTCTTGTTGCCACTTATATCCATACTGGTATAATAATTTCTGTACTTTTAAATAAACTGTTGTATATTTTTCTAAACTCCGTGGCTCCATCGTATCCTGAAACTTGTGTCACAATTCGAAATCTCAGTACTTGTGGCTTGTCACCACTTTAATGTATACCATACAACGCCATCTTGCAGGCCATTGCCGCGTTTATACCACCTGAATAATGTTATAAATATTTAGGTTTTGGAAAAAACAAAAAGTTTAGGAAATAAATGTTTTTTTATTTGTTTTTTGCTTTTTGTTTTAACGATAGCGTTGAATAATATATATTAAAAAAAGGGGTGACCGATAACCCACAAGCACTGAAATTTCACTTGCCAAAGAACCTCATAGTCCTAATTAGCCCGTGTAAATGATCCCAATAATTCCTTCAGCGATTGTAAAAATGAACAATCCCTCTGTGTAAAAGCACTCAAACAGCCGTTCATACACTTTCGCGACTATTTTGATTGAATATTCAGATGATCGTTGTCCCATGTAAAACCACCCCCCAACTGTAAAGCACCAACTTATTCCGCAGCGCTTTCAGGTAATTTATTTATTACCCCCCAGCAAGCTTGGTACTCATTTTACCGACTGGAAGGCTGAGTCAACCTTGAGCCAGCTACCTGAACCAAGCGGGGATTGAACTCACAACCTTCAGGTCATGAAAAAGAGCTTAGGACTTCATACTGCTGCCTTGTACTGTAGCAGCTCATGTTCTTCTATGTTCCTCCCCATATTCTGAAGGATTTTACGAGCCATCAAGCTGGATATCCCTCAGGCCACAGTTAGGAGCTGCTGCATCAGCACAAACGATCTGGCCATTCTGCAAATATCACCTCACATCTTGTTCTACCCGCTCTGTTCTCTGACTACAAAATGTTTCAAGTGCAGGATTGTGGGTGCACCAAAGCCTTTAGGACATGTGAGAGCCTATTAACATCGCCATTGATAACAAGCAGTTTGCGTGGCGCAGATTCCTGAGTCAGAAGGTCCTGCTACCCCCCCCCCCCCACGCTTTCAACTCTCATCCAACTCAGATCGTCTAAATAATGCACAGCGCCTACAGAAACACGGCCGTCTATGTAGGTTAATTACATGCGCAACACAAACAGGGACAAGGGCTGGTAACGAAATAATGACACAGAAATGACCCCGCATTGTGGGAATTGTCTTCGGTATTCCTGGCCAGAAGGATGAGAGAGTAGTGGCATCTTCAGACTAATTCAGGGTAACGAGGGAGAAATGCTCCTTAGTAAGAGGAAGACAAAAAAAGGAGAAGACGTTTCCATTATATCTGTAACTGACGCAGGAGCGACATGAAAGGGTTAACTTTGTATAGTTGGGAAAATGCTTATTGCATAACAGCTATGGTAGCTTGTGTGAACTATGCAAGTGTGTGGTCTGGTTGTTGTAATAGTCTCGGTCTTGGCCCTTACAGATATTTTAATCTCTTTCCCAAAACACGAAGACCACTCTGAAGACCACCACTTTACATAACTAGGTACCATGCTGAGCGCAGCACACGTATCTAATGGCCCATTTAGATGGCAGCTCGTCCCAGTGGTGCTCGCTCCTGTGCTGTTACACAGGTGCGAGTATCGCTGGCATCGCTCACACCGCTGCCGGGATGGAGGTGGAGTGGGCCGGGGAGCATTCTCCCCCCTGCCTGCCTCCATTCTCAGTAAACAGAGAGTGAATAACTGCTGTTTATGCTGAATGGCGAGTCGTTCCGGTCTCTGAATGCATTTACACAGGACAATTATTGTTCGAATTCCCGGGAATTTGAACGATTCTAAACTAATCGTCCCGTGTATATGGGGCATTATAAATTATTGGTAGGACATGCCTCGCCCTATAGGGTGGTGCTTGTGTTTGGTGTCAATAGTGGGGTGTGGTGGTGAAGAAAGCAAGTACAAGAAGTCTGCAAGTGTGGGTGCGGCCCAAGTGGAGCCCTGAAGAGTACCGAGGAGAGTTTGGGAGCAGCCTGAAGGTATGAGCTTCGAAAAAACCTTGGAACCTTCTGGTTGGAGGCAAGAGTGCCCTTCAGTCGGGTCCGTTGAGCTGAGGAAGCTCCAGTCATTGATTTGTTGTACTGCAGTGAGAAAAAGTCTACAGTTAGAGGTGTACATAAAACTGATGGGGCCTCGTAACAAAACTCAGAACTGGCCCCCCTCCGCAGCTGGCTTAGATACAGTGGCTCAGCTATACTATACCTCTAAAGAATGCCATCACCTAATAGATCACTGCTCTACGCAATAATACTGATCACATGCTACTTCTTCCCTGATTGGTGACATCCATTGCATTTTCTTTTCTCTATTTGGGCCCAGACCGCCATGAAGACTTCTTGCACTACACTCTCCCCATCCTGGCGCTACTCCCTCTTCTCAGTATTCCCCCATAGTAATAGTGCCTCACTAAAGTGCCCTCTCTGTGGAACCCTCTTTAGTAACTGTGTCCCCTCTGAGGCCTCATGTGGTAAGTGTCACCCTGGTGGTCCGTGGCCCCCATTGGTATAATAGTGACTCCTGTTGCCCTCTTTAATATAATTGTACCGTAGCTCCCCCATCGAACCTCTAGTAGCGCAGCAAAGTTTTAACAAGTAGAGCTCTCAATCACAGCAGTATTGGGCCTATCAAAGGTTCTGGATAGCGGAAACTGCATGCAGAGAAGATCCAGATTCTTCCCCATCGCCTGCATACACTATAAGCTAAAACAAGACATTGGATGGAGCCAGGGTTTTCTCTGCATTATAGATCCTCGCATCCAGAACATCTAACTGGCTCAGTGGATGAGCGATGGGGAGGGAGGGTGGGCCTTTCAACCCTGGGCCCCTCTGCTTCGCAGGCCATATAGCACTAGCATGGTCTACCTACGTTAATAGCACGCCATAGTCTACCGTAAAGACTAAATATATATATACACCATTGTCAGTTATCGAATGTACCCACAGAACCACTCCAAGCTTGCTGAGTATTAAAGGCAGTAGCTTGATCCCATGAGGGAGGACGAACCGCACCAATGTCAATTGTAGAGCCAGCATTTCCAAGTTTTGAAACTGTATTGCGGTGTTCTGACACTATGTGTCAAGTTAGAGAGACTGTACTGCTGCTTCAGCTGCCAGGTAAAGACAGTTTACCTCTTAGAGGGGTTTTATCACGGCTATAGAAAACACTTTTCCAGCAGCTAGGCCAATTATATAGTAAAAAAATAAATCATGGTCACCTCTCCTCAGAGCCCAGAAGCGGAGCAGAGTTTCTCATATTGCCCCAGAGCCGCTGTTTGGGTAGATGGCCGAGCGGACGCATGTGACCACTGTAGCATCACAGTCAGCAGTCTGGGCATCAGAGCTCATATCCTGGACGCCATGATGCCAGTAGTTTGGGGACATGACGCTGCGGACTCGGATTGTCTATCTGGGAGCCGACGCAGTGTGACCCTCTCAGCTCCTCTTTGGGGGTCCAAGGAGAGGCAAGTACGATCTATATATTTTATAATGGGCTCAGTTGGTGGAAAGGTTTTATAGGCATGTAAAAAAACCTAACCTACCTGCTTATGGGGTCCCACAAATATGCCGCAGAGACGACTGAAACCTAAACTATATCTAAGCAATGTATAGTCAAATTAAGGGTGGCATGGGTATGCGAGGTCAGTGACGTTTTTGGCCAACAATTGGCATGTATCCCAGTAGAGGGAGGAAATGTTTTCTACTTCCCGCTGTGCTATTTTTGGAAAACAACACGGAATATTGAAAATCCTGCCAAATAATTGTATCACCAGATTTCTTCTGTTAGAATTCAATTCCAGTTTTTGGCAAAGAAACCTGAATATATATAGCGAAAAACAGTCACAAATATGGCCGAGCGCTTCGATTGATGGTAGAAGATGCACAGATATCACAATAATCAGTGGTCCATCACAGCCTGTTTTTCCCATCCCTGCCATTCTACAGAATTGGAAGCATCTACACCTTCCTTGGCACCCTGGATACTTCTGCACCCCCCCTCACTTGGCACCCTGGATACTTCTGCACCACCTTCCTTGGCACCCTGGATACTTCTGCACCCCCCCCCCCACTTGGCACCCTGGATACTTCTGCACCACCTTCCTTGGCACCCTGGATACTTCTGCACCCTCTTCCTTTACATTCTGGCCTCGGGGTCTATATGGCATTGCTACAAGCAATATAGTGTAAGACAATCCATTCTTTACTCACGACTGACCGGGCACTAAAACGGCCTGTGCCCAACCAGCAATTAGTAAAAGCCATTTATGTGCAGCAAGTACAGACCACCAGAACAAAATGAAGATCTGCGCTCCCTTAGGAACACCCAGCAGCTCAAACTCCTCATTATAATGATGTCTTTGTGACACTCCCATGGTGTGCAATATGCACTGAGTTGGAACTGATGCAGAATGTGAAAAAGCTATTAATTAAAGGGATTTAACCATCAAAAATACCGCAATGGGGTCCCCACAAACCCCAAGAATAGTAAGCACTTTACACTTCCCATAAGGCCTATTTATTTCAAAGAAAAAGCACCACAAATGCTTGGCGCCGCTGGGAGTTACAGTGATCAGACCTCCTGATGAATATAGGATGTTTGCTCAGAGTCATGCTACACTATTGTGGGAAAACCTTGCACAGCTTTTTCACATGAAGCGGCTGAAATGGAGTTCTGAACATGAAGACGTTTCATGGATATATACACTGAATGGCCCCTTTATAAGAGCCCCCAGCCCCCTCACAAGTAGCATTTCCCTGTATGGTACTTATAGCCGTGACCCCTGGAGCGCAGCATAAAATCACATGCCGAGTTTTCTGTGGATCAGTTTCAGTGTGAATCTAAAATTACGTAAATGTGAAAATCCAGCGCGATAAGGGACTTTCTACGTGTCGGGTCATCGGTGCCAGACTAGCCGAGGCCCGGATTTCTTGAACAATGGTGTGGAGAGTATACCAAGAATGGCATGATCGAGTAAAACCGTGCAGCAAAAGGGGATCCTGTGGATGGAAACAACTTGTCATCAAAAGGGGTCAGAGGAGAATGTCAGGAATTACTCTGACCAAAAGACACTGCACAGTCAGGAGCAGCTGAGTGCAGCGCTGGTACCACAACTGACGTGTCCAAACACACAAATTGCCGTCCCGTAGCACGGATGGCTATAACAGCGGACGACCATTTTCAGTGCCAAAAAGACGAGACTCCAGCGGGCAAAAGAGCACAAAACTTGTATCACTGAGCAGCAGAAAAACATCAACGGGTCAGATGGATCCAGATTTCAGTTGCCCCGTGCTGATGGGAGGTCAGAATTTGGCACAAGCAGCATGAATCGCTGACCCCTTCCTGTCAGCTGGACAGGACATGCCAGCACCTCCATCTAATCTCTGGCAACTACAAGAACCTTTCTGTCCACAGGGGCCGATATTCCTGTATGACGATTGCATCACCTTGTGGAATCTACAGCATGAGGAATTGCTGCAGTCCTGAAGACCAAAGGAGTCCAACGCGCTTCTAGATGGGTGGTGGGGGGTGGTGTGCATTCAGTATAAATGTCTTATCGAGTCTGAACAAGCTAGGCCTTCGCTACTATAACTCTCATCAGGTCTCATCATGGCACACTGGATCCCATCGATCTTGAAGGCCTGTCACTTACACATATGCTATTTCTTGACTCTTGTCTCCCTTGTAATCACACATTCATTAACGTACATTAGATTCCTCCAGGCTTTAGCAAACACCCCCTTTATAAGACAACGGCACACAAAAATATGCAACTTCCAAAAAATACACCTTGGCTCTACATTCTCGCAAATCACAGAATATTTTAAGTTGCTTAAAGCGGATTACCCACCAGACATTAAACGTTATGTCCACACGGGGCAGAATTTGCTGTGGAATGTCCGCAGATCTGCAGCGCAAATCGACATAAAAAAAAAAGAGGAATCGAGCCCGTCATTTGAAGAGGTTGAATCCGCACCAAAAATCCAGTGCTTTAATGGACATGCTGCGCATTTATATTCTGCATCGCAAGTCAATTTCTGCAGCTTGTGGGAGAGATTTTGAAAAGCTCATTAACACTGCTGCTTCTGTAAATGCCGCATGGAAAATCTGCAACAACCCTGCCCTGTGTGGACATGGCCTAAGAGAAGCCAATCTTTAAAGCCTGTCCTCGTGCTCCACTAACTTGCATGGCTGCTAAGATGTGCGCCTCTCAAATTTTTCGATGGGGGTGGTAGCTTGAGAGCAGTGCTGGGGCATTTTTGCGAGTACACAACCTCCAAGGCCCAGAGGATCCTATTAGTATCTGTGGACCTTAAACGGATGCTGAAGTAAAAGTGACAAAAACTGACGCAAACTGATGGCAAAGTGAAAAATAAAAGCGTGGAGCAGAAATTTGCATGTTGTGTGCAGATATCCAAAATGTCCTATAAAAACAGGCATCCGATGGCTTCCATGCAATGCGATCAAGAGATGGAGCAACCGGACGGCATTCAGATGTCCCCCAAACTGCTTCTTGGTTGGAGCCTATAGTAGGGGAAGGGCCACAAGGCTGCAGCATACATGTTCCTGGGGGGATTTCGAGGAGGGTCTTACCTTGTCGTCCTTCACTTGGCTTGGGCTGAACTTCTTCCACACATTCTGCGGGGAACCATCCGATGTGCCCCCTGACATTTCCTTCCCAGAATCCTCCTTCTCCAATGCTTAAAACTGCAAACAGATTAAAAAGCACAAGTTACTGGTAATTCCTACTACATCCTCCGTTAGTCGGCTGCGCAGGAGAGCAATGTGCAGAAATACAGTTTAAGATCAACGCAATTCCAGGAATACCTTCTTGAAAGGGAACCCGTCCCCTCGGAGTAGTGCCATAAACTAAGTTACGAGGCGGTGAGGAGCGGGGATGCATTTTTTATATTCTCACCCGTTCCCCCGAGGTCTGCCAGTGAAGTCCGGGCGCAGTCTAGAGATCGGATTCTATTCAGGCCGCTGTGCGCACGCTCCCATACGACAATGATTTAGTGTTCTCGAGGCATATACCGCTAGGGTCGTGTGAACCCAGAATCTTTCATTTAAAGGGGGGCTAACAAAAAGATGCAAGTCTAGGTAACATAATGGGAAAGAAATGAACGACCAGCACGCTCGAGGCGATTAAATGAATGTAACTAAAGCAGCCGACTGACATTTCCCACTCAGATCAGGAGGCTAGAAGTATAGAATATGCTAAAGGGAACCCATCATACCCTTATAGGGGTCACACCAAAACTAGAAGTTATCCCCTATCCATATGATGGGCAATAACATACTGACCGGCAGGGAGCAGAAGGAAGGGGAATGTCTCAACAGTAAGAACCCTCGCGGATCTGCAGAACAGGACTCCCGTGTCACACTGTCTGTCACTGTGGGGTCACTTCTCCCCCTGCAGTGACGTCAACATGAAGAGAGCACCAGCCGAGCGTGCACAGTCAGCACTCCATTTATTTCAATGGGGATGACGGAAATACCTGAGTGGCTGCCACTCTGGGATCTATGGAGTCCCAATGAAAGTGAATGGAGAGTTAGTGCGCCTGTGCAACCAGCACCCTATTCAGTCTCCTCCTCACTTCAGGGGTGCAGTAATAAAAGTGATAGTGCCTGTATTGGGTTTGCAGAAATCAGTGAAATAGCAGCCTAGTCACACCAGAACAATGCAGTGGGTAAATACTGTACCAGAACCAAGCTCATAACATAAGTACAGCACAAGAACTAGGCTCAAAACATAGATACAATACTGGAACCAAGCTCTATACATGGTTGCAGCACCAGAACCAAGTCAGTACATACCCTGTTCCTGCCAAAATAAGACAGTGTCTTATATAAATTTTGCTTCAAAAGCTTTCACTTTTTTTACATGTACAGCTGCCTGGACACTTAAAATTGCCTTTTTTAAATTAACTGTAACTAGCGCTTAGTTTTGGAGCATGGCTTATATTTCAAGCATTCTGAAAAAGCCTGAAAAATCATTCTGCATCCTCATACATCCTGAAAAATCATGCTGTGTCTTATTTTTGGGGTAGGTCTTTTCAAGGAAACAGTATATTCAGTAGCAGAACAAAGTGATTGTGTTGCGTGGATGGGTGACAGTGGGGTATTGGATTATCATAGAGGAGACAACAGACAGAAGGAGAATTCATGTAGCTCCACAAGATGCTACCACATGGAAAAACATCATCAGGTCAGGCGGACCTAAGGGGGGCGATTACCCAAAGCCTACTTCCCCTGGTACCTCTCCCTTACAAGCTGGTAGCTAATGCCAGCCATGTAAGGGTATTGAGTAAAATACACATCAGGAGTGGTGACACGTCTCCTTTAAAGCTGCTAACTTCTCAGAAAAGTCTTGCAGAACATTGCACTCCTTAAAATTGGGGCCCTTCGCGGTGAAAAATCGATCGTTTTGAGCATTTGCCTGCTTTGACCAATATTGGAATGGGGATCCCAATCGAGGGAGAACCTCCTCCCTTCATCACTGCCAGCGGCCTAATAGAGAATATGGAGAGGAGGCTGTACTGCGCTCCCCCTAGCAAAATACATATGGTGAGCCAATTGTTCACAGGCCTAATGAGCCTCATGTATTAAGATCTCGCCCACGGCCATTCTCACATTCCAGCTGTTATTTTCTTCAGTGCAGATGAGAGGATGGAGGCCAAAACCTTCTTCTGCAGACGCCGACAAACACGAGGCCCATGGCTGCCACCAACTACCGGCCATCCACACCTCATTATTAGTCCCTCCGCATTAGCGGCAGCATTCCCTGCAGTACACAGTAGTCTCAGACGCTGCTACAGAGCCGAGCAGCATGCTAATCGCCAGGACTAATCACCTTCATTATCTTTGCTTGGATAGCGCTTTTCCCAATCAGTTCCGCCATGTTTTCCCATTTAAACAATCGAATAATTTCAAATCTTCCCTGTGCAATGGAAGAAGTGATTAAAAGTTTCTTACAAAAGTCATTTATCAAATCTACGTGTTTCATACACTTTTTGCTGGAACATAGACTACATGGCCCCCTTTTCACTCCCATCTAGTAGTGTTGGACTCCTTTGGTCTTCAGAACCGCATCAGTTCGTCGTGGCGTAGATTCCACTAGTTGATGATATCGTTCTGCAGGAATATCGGCCCCTGCGGACAGGAAGGTTCTTGTAGTTGCTGCAGATTAGATGGCGGTGCTGACATGTTCTGACCAGGTGACAGGAAGGGGTCAGCGATTCATGCTGCTTGTGCCAAACTCTGCCCTCCCATCAGCACGGGGCAACAGACATCTGAATCCATCTGACCAGGAGATGTTTTTCTGCTGCTCAGTGATACAAATTTTGCGCTCTTTTGCCCGCTGGAGTTTTGCTTTTCTGTTCCTTTTAGACACCATGGCGCTGGAGCTGGTCGTCTGATGTTATAGCTCATTCGTGCTAAAGGGGCAAGTTGTGCATTCTGACATATTAGTTTGAACACCCGCGTTGTATTCGGCTGCTCCTGACTGTGCTGTACCTGTTGGTCAGAACGATTCCTCACACCCTCCACTGACCCCTTTCAGTGAGGAGTTGTTTAAGTCCACAGGATTCCCCTTTGCTGGATGTTTCCTCTATCACACTATTCTTGGTATACTCTCCACATCGCTGCGCAAGAAAACCCCACACGATTCTCGCTAAAATCCTAGCTCCGACTAGTCTAGCACTGATGACCCCGCCTCATTGGAAGTCGCTCAGATTCCTGGATTTTCCCATCTAATGTGGATTCCCACGGAAACTGATCCATGTGATTTTATGCCGCACTTCGGGGTCACAGGGATCATTTCTATACAGGGAAGGAAGCTTCAATCATGAGCGGTCCGGGGCTCTAATAAAGAGTCCATTCAGTGTCTACGGTCAATACAAGTTCCATTCTAATCAGCTGGTAGATTTACTGTAACGTCTGAATGTTGATGCTAATAGATTTGTAAGTGCCAGCTAGTCATGTATAGGTGGTCACCTAGGATTGCTGGAAGTTGTAGGAGAGATTTGTAGGCCGGCCATTCTTCCTTCCAACATCGTATTTATGGCAGGGATGAGGGACTATGGGCATAACAAGTGAACTAGTGGGCATAGCAGCTGTTCTGGGGCCCTTAGACTCTGTTCCCGACACTGTGAACGTGTCAAGTGGGTGGCTGCAACATTAGGTGTCAGACATGAGACTTGATTGACAGCAGGTTTTGTGGACCGCCCACTTGACACAATCACAGTGCCAAAAGCTGAATCTAGAATGATCAGGAACGGGTGGAAAGATGGGGGTGGGGGTATAAATCTAAGAAAGGCTGTGACAGGATCAGGAGGTTGTGGCTGTAAAGTTATGCAACTAATCCACTGACAGGAGGACACGACGGGTCTTTTTAAGGGGGGACATACACACTCAGAGGTAAGGTGAAGTTCGTGATCACTGTGGGGAGCGGTATCAAACACCTTAGATGTTGTGACCATTATTGACCATAGAATTTAAGTGGTTAAACTGCCAGGATTGGCGCCATCTCCTTTTGCAAACACTGTAATTAGAGGACAGTGTGAGCATGCATATGCCATGAAGAGGAGTCCGCTTAATGTACCGGGCCAACAAGAGAACGGGAATGCAGGCGAGTATAAAACTAACTAACCCTGGATTCAGCGACCCGTCTGGCAAGCCCACAACTTTAGTTTACGAGCCTTGCAGAATGTGACTGATTCTCTTTAGGAACGTTGTAATTGACCAAGGAACTTTGGGCCTCCTATGGCTGTGGGTTCCTGGGCAATGCCTAGTGGTTCCCCTGCAATCGAGGTGCCTGAAGATTCCAGTAGAAGACCACACATGGGGGGGGGGGGGGGGGGCAGTATGTGCCAACTACGCTTCCTGGCACTTGACGGAAGGATAGGCAATGAATTTTGGTGAAGTGAACCAAGGATTCCTTTGCTAGCGGCATCAACAATAAAACATGGAAATCTGTGAAATTAATTAAAAGATTCATTTTAGCGTGAATGGTTAGAAGCCTTGTGCCGATTTTTGCGCAGTGGGCTGCCCGCCGTCCTGAAGCAGGTTACATTTCCGAGATGCCGTCATTTTACAATGCAACTGATGGCCTGTTAATCAAACAGTACACTTCACTTCATTAATCAAGCCCTAATCTGCCAAAGCCATCTGCTCAAGACAGGAAAAAAAACACACTGAGCTTCTTCTCTTCTCGTTTCCTTTCCAAATCACTCATTACAGGAGACAGACAGCTCGGTGGAGTACAGCAGCACCTGCTATATATGGCGGCTTCTAGAACAGGGGGATGACATGGAAAGCCCAAGACCAGTCAGTCGCTGCAGTGAGTAGGAGGGCTCAGCGGTACTCCGTAAAAGGGGTTTTAGACCACTGATCACTACACAGCTAGATCTCCACAGGGATGACCAACACCTTCCAAGAGCAACACCAAAAAGGCATCCAGAACCCGGCTATGTGCTGAGGAGGAGCAAACACTGAAACAGAAGTCTGCCAATGAGCATCTCTTGTTTGACAGATATCGCTAATCATGTTTCAAGACTGAGGTTTGTCTTGGGACCGAAGTGGAAAAAAGGGGAGTTCTATTACTTGTCCTTGGTGTTCTGTCACAATGTTCATCAGATTTGACGCTTCTGGGCCCAGTTTTTAGTCATCAGAGATGGTTGCTGCAATCTGCTAAGCTGTGATAGCCAATGAGAGAGTCGGTGAGGTACATCAGTAGTCTAACACTTTATTATGCACTGTGAAATATGTAGTCACATGCTTACAGTAGCAATTTTGGACAGCCAAAACTGGGGCCCAGAACTGGCAGAGCCGCAGGACAACGGCATAGAAGACCGACAGTGGGTAATGTAACGGTCTGCTTTGGCTTCTTGACAGAATTTTGTCCTGGGACTGGAAGGCCTCTTTAAAAAGGACTATATTGGACTTTTACTATTGATGACCTATCCTCCGATCTCCGTCGATCAGCTGTTTGCCGGCCAGCTATTTGTGCAGACAAACTTGGAAGCAGAAACATTGCAGTTGCCGGGGTTAGTACTGCAGGCAGAACTCCCACTGAAGTTAGCAGGAGGTGTACCTGCAAAGTCAACCTGGGCCGTGGCAATGCGGACAGTACTATCTGCTTCTGGCGCTGTCCATACTGTCAGCAGGCCCAGTGAACAGCTGATCGGCAGGAGTTTTGGACCCCTGTTGATCAACTACTGAAAGCCTATCCTGAGGCTAGTAAAAGGTTTTAGTGTGTCGCACATTGAGCTACAGAGTAGTCTCCAAGCGACAGCATCGTAGATAGAGATGAGCGAGCAGGCTCGGTAAAGGCAGTTCCTCCCCTCGCCACCCCCCCCCCCCTGCATTTGCTCAGACGAGTATGTAGTTACTCGAGAAGAGCGATGCTCGCTCATCTCTAATCATAGACATATAACGATGCTTCAAGATCTACTAATCACGGCCTATCCTGAGGAAAAGTCATCAATACTTTACAACTGGACAACCCCTTTAACTATTAGTGATGAGCAAAAAGAAAACGTGAAAGCACAAAAAGAAGAAAAAAAGCACATCCTTTGTAGGAGATAACTAGTTCTATATCTTACCCCTTATCCGGTCGCCCTTGTGGAGTGGGATCTCGCCTTCTCCTTGAGGTTGGTACGGTTTTACCACAATAAAATGCCTCCCGGGTAATGCGCTGTACAGCTTGCGTTTTGGACCTTGATAATCCACAGCAGTGGCCACCTCCTTGTTGGGACCAGGACTGAAAGATACAAAAAAGATAAGGATCATCATAAAGCCTCCTGTGTGGCATTACATTCTGATATCTGGGGATGTGGATAGAATCCGATGGCTATATAGATAAAACCTCCTTTTCATCAGACCAGGTCACCGGACCCTCAAAGGAGTTGTCTGAAAAGGGGGTCTATTTTTTTTTTTCTCTTCCAGAAACAGCACTGTTCCTCTCCACAGGTTGTGTCTGGTATTACAGCACAGCCGAAATGGACTGCATGGTCACTTTATGGTCAACTTTGCACCAAGACTTTTTAAATTGTTCATTTGCAGCCCAAAATGTAAAACCAATTTCCTTTCTAAATAGTCTTCATTAATTTATTTTTTAAAGCTTGTACAAAGCAGATCAGAAAGTGAAGAAAGAGGAGAGCATCTATGTTTTCAGGGAGGGCTGATCACACATGCTGTAGAGAGTGAGAAAGGCCTACGCAAGACAAAGAACAGGGTGAATCACAGACTGAACAAGTGGAAAAGGAAAGCAGAGCGCCCACAACAGGGCGAGGGGAATTCACAGACTCCTCTGCATCGGTGTGTTAGTACAAAGGAGTAGAGATCCCCCATGGACTATAGGACAAATCAGTCCACGAATGAAGCAGTACCGATACATGAGAGCTAGTAAAGGCAGCAGCATCCTGGACCCACAGACCTCACACCCAGCATCTATTCCTGGGAGGAACAAATCTGCATGAGCAAAATCTGCCTCATACGTTTCTATAACTTCCGTCGCGCCATTTAAAAAGAAAGAACAAAAAACAAACCCTTTCAATATCCACTCGGTACGAGCCTTGACGCCATTGTTGCTGGGCCGCAGAGGCCTCTCGCTGCATATAGCGCATAGACCGACAGGTCTCTCCACGTTTGTATATAGGGGAACAATTAGTCAGTCTAGACAATTTGCGCAGGGAGGGGCTGGCCAAGCTCCGCCCCCGTGGTTCAGAGCAGATTTTTAAAGTTAATTTCCCTTCTGAAAGACCACCGCATTTCGTATGTGACTGCAATATCCCGTTGCCGCCGGCTCCGCAGTATAATTCTGGTGACGGGTTCTCTTTAATATGAAGTACTGGTAACCTTATGCAGATAGCTGGGAAGGAAGCTGTAGAGGCTGTAGGAAAAGTCACGGCAGATTATGCTCATCCACGTTGTTCTCATGAATACCGTTCTAGCCCATAAAAGATCATTCCACGCTTTACTGACAATGTAATCTGCATATACTTATCCTGCCAGTCATTTAATATCGCCGAATGTACGATAGGTGAAGTGGTTCATTCCTTTCAAATTAAAGGCACCTATCCAAACCGTACCGGGAGCGTTTAGTTCTAATTTATTTTCCAATCAGTATTTGGTGAAGCATACGCGCACTCCACCACCAAGACAGACATACCCATTAATTAAAAAACAAAGTAGAATAAAACTGAGTCGCGACGGTAGAAGCTATTCTCACACGAGCTTTTTTTTTGCAGCGCACTACAAGCGTATCTTGCGTTCGGAAGCATGCACCAAATACATGCCGACAATCCTATACACCAGCTTGGCTTGTATAAAGAGCCAAGACTGTGCATGCCACAATCTTTTGCTTGTGCTCTGTGTGAGAGGCAATGTAAAGATTGGTACCGCGTAACAAGTGGTAGCATACGCACGTGTGAGAGAACCCTTAGAAGTGGGCCCTAAAGCCAGACGGGTTGTAGCTTTATCAGTGACTTAAAGGAGAGATCTGCTAGAAGGATGGGAGTGTGACAATTTACTTGGTGACCATTAATATAAAGACGTAAAAAAATACCTCTTTGGGGTCTAAGCCTGTCCTGGTCCACATCGAAGAGGTGGTCATAGGAGCATGCTCTCCTAATGCTCAAGAAACCAGTTAAAGGACTGTCCGGCTTAGAAAACCAATTTTTACATTTTTTTGTTTTAGGTTATTCTAAGGCAAATTGGTTGTTCAGGGAGGGAAAATCCTCACCCAGACCTGCGGTGTCTGATCTACTTCTGGCCTGGTTCCGACACTGAACACTCTATGTGCTCGACAAGTCATCGCAAGGGGCTGTTTAGTTCATTTTAATATCTAACCACACCCTTTCACTGTATTGGCTGTGATAGAGAAGGAGGTTGGCTTAGTTATTAAGATGAGCTGAACAGCTTTTGAAATTTAAGGGGTTTTCCGGGACTTAATGTTATACATTAATGAGCTGCTAGAAAACAAATTAAGAAAAAACATTGACTTCCTTACCTGCTCCAGCGGCGCCCCATCCGGCACTGGAGCCTCAGCGCGCCGCGCTTGGACACCGGAAGCAGCCGGCGACTGGTCACATGATTGCTCAGCCAATCACAGGATTCAACTGCGATTCAGCCATGGCTGCACAAGCTTGTGATTTACAATGCTGGAGAAGGTATTGTAATATGAATTTCTACTTCATTTTGTACATTTCGGACCCACTGAAATCCAGATCTGATTAGCATATTGCACCAAAATTCTTAAACTTGTAACTTCAAGAGGTTTTGAAGGCTACATTTCCTGACTAATTATATACCTAGGCTTCATTCACACAAGCGTATATCGGCCCTGTTTTCATGGCCGACTGATATACGCTACCCATCTGAGGCATTGGTTTTCAATGCCTTAGCTCAGATGGGCGGTTTTCCACTGCGTAAAAGCGCCCGGCAAAGATAGTTTGTATTGCAGGCCGTATCTTTTCTGGCCGGAATACGGTCACTGCCATAGACTCCTATTAGAGCCTATTAGAGCTGCCAGAGAAGGGAGGCCGGAGGAGGTTTAGCAGCATGACTGCTAAACTCCCTCCCCCTCCTCGCCCCTTGCTGGCTGTCTGCAATGGAAGGGGGTGGGAACTAGTGTGCTGAAGTCCCACCCCCTCCCCCTTGCAGGCAGCTCCCACGGGCTGGAGCGGAGAGAGGAAGGGATTAGCTCTGCTAAACTCCTGCCCCCTCCTCTAGTCTTAAGCTGGCAAGCGGCAGAGAGGGGGTGGGATTTTAGCAGAGCCAACCTGGCTGACTGTATTCCGAGGCTGCGGCGTGTCTGCGCCACAGCTTCGTCTGTCTGTACGGGCGTTAAAACGGGAGTTGCAGCCATGACTTGGTCGTGGCTGCCTCTCGTTCACGTGACACGGCCGGCTGAAAATCTTCATGCCCGTGTGAAAGAGCCCTTACAAAAGTTGAAACCTGTCAACAGGTTCCTTTAAAAGCTGAGGCCGATATCACCCCCTCCCGCACCGTCAGCATAATCCCGTTGTGAAAAGGACAAATCAACAAAAAGACATTTCTTTAAGTGATTCGTTGTGCTGCAAGTTAGCAGATTGCCAGAAGGAATACTAAGAAATCTCAAGTCTCCGAAGATGAGGAAAGTATGTATTCTGTGCACTACAATAAGCTGATCTGCATATTCCGAGAAGTGCATTTCCCAGCAGCCTCTGGGGGACCTCTCCCTATAGAATATTGCCGGCTGTGACCTCCAGATTTATTCTTTTTTTTATCAGAAAATTGCAATAACAAAAACCCAACTTTATTAGAAAGTGTCTAAATGTCTAGAGAGCGGAATATGTGAATAGTAATTAAAGCAGCTGCAAAAGGCAAAACGCCTGACGGACGGATCTGCCGGCAATGGTTTATTATCCCAAGAAGTGCCTGAAGGATCTCAGCCGCCAACTTAAACTTGTCCTACAAATCACTCCTGAAGAGTTTGTGCCCAGGTAATGAGATTTATGGTCATCATCGGTGACCGAGCGGTCGTTGATACTTCACCTAAGTGATTGCCGTTCTATATTTGCCATGTTTTTTCCCCAAAAAAGGTCTTAAAGGTGTATAGAACTCATGGAACCCCATAGCAATACTTGGGGCAGTCTGTCACTTGGTCTACTTTGCAGTCCGATTCTCTTTGCACTCTCTCAGCCAACGGTAATCAGGCAATGTCTTAAGGCCCATTTACACGCAACGATTATCACTCAAAATTCGTTCAAACGACAGAAAATTAGTGATAATCGTTACATGTAAACACTGCCATCGTGCACTTTGCGTCTGAACGATCATTTTAAGCTGAACTTGAAATGCATCATTCAGCCAGAGAGAGAAAATGTGTCTCTAAACAGACCGCATGTTGTGTTCTCCACGGGAGCCGGAGATTACATTGTATTCTGCTGGCAGCCCCAACTAGAACAGTGCAGCCTCTCCTGGAGGTTCTTTTACATGCAAAAGATGATAAAGTGTTAATGGACAGTAATGTCCATTAACACTTTATGCAGAAAGATTGCTAAAACTTAAAATAATTGAAAGATTATCTTTGCATGTAAATATACCTCAAGTCTCTGTGCTGAGCACTGCATTGACACCCACAGACGTCAAACTCCTCCTGTAAGCGGATGGCCAGGAAACGGTTTCCTGGTGTCAAGTAATACTGGCAAGGTATGACGCCAACACCACGTCCAATGGCCCACCTGCTATAGTCAACACAAGAGCAAAACAGGGCATATAGTGCAAGTAGTGCCTCTAATGTCATACGGAGCTAATGCAAGTTTCATCGAACGCCAGTCATATTACCATGGCATTTGCCTCTAGAAGAATTAATCTACAATGCCTTATACCTGCACTGTAAGGTCTCCACTACCGCTGAGCATGCTCTTAGCACATGCAGGAAGCCTCATACAGGCTCTAGAATAGGAATTTGCGACAGATCACAGCTGATCAGTTGATAGAATGCCTGCTGATAGTGCCGTAAATACACAAATACACAGAGGTCAGAGCTAAAGCTCCTTCTCCGACTCATGTAGTGGTCGGCGCTTGTAACTGCAGGCGCAGCTCTCATTGAGCTATCAATGTCAGCCAAGTCTCTGCTGCCAGGATCCCAGCCGATCAACTATTGATAACCTATGCTGAGGAAAGGTCATCAAGAGTATTTTGTGTGGAAAACTCCTTTAACTACCCGCCAACAGCAAAAGACCCGTTCACCACTCTTCAATATTTGCATTTAATTATGTTCATAGATTTATTTTTCCCCCTAGACCAAAATAGAATAAACCCGGGGAACACTATGACTATGACAATGACAAATGTCATGGTGAATGATTAATTGCTGTCAAAACACCATCATAATTGATATCGTGGCGCTCGCACCCCCTTCATTTATAGCTACAGATTTAGCAAACATTAACCTGACTCTTAACACATTAAATGCTCAGTTCTGGAGCACTTTAAATTGACACTTAAAGAAAGGTTTACTGGGACATTAGAAAAAAAAAAATCAAGGGTTAATATGAAGAAGCAATGGGCGGTCACATTCTGCTTCTTCTACACGTGATGGTCTGCTGCTCCATCCACTTCAATGCCAGCACCAGAGATTACTGGGTCCAAGCACTTCTCCAATCTCCGCTGCTGCATGACTTCTGTCCAATTCACTTGGGGACCGGGCCCCTGCTCTTGGGATCGTGGGGCTCCCAGTAGTCGGACCTCGAACAACCCCTTTAAAGCTCGTCCCATTGTTTATTTGACGTGTTTAGTGTCAAGGTAATCTTTGCTACATCTGTAGATCTCCAGCTACAAAATGAACCGGCTTGTAAGATCACACATCGGCTCTTCTCTCTTCACCTAACATAGAAGCTCTCTGACAAGTCTCTGTTTTCGGCCACAAACTGCACATGACGCCTGAACAATCTGTCCCCGATTAATCCATTCCTTCTTCCTACCCATGTCCCCATCCGCCTATTTGCAGAGTTACTGCACTTTCACCCCCACCCCCTGTAGTGAATGGAACGACGGCCGTGCAAGCGCACTAATGTTCTATTAATTTTCAATGGGGCTGCGGCAAAGTATACAACGTCATTAGGGCCAAAAAAGCCCCAATAAGTTTTAAGATATATAAATAGATGCCATTTGTGGTTTTTGCTCAGGTGTCCGATCACTCTTGGTAGGACAGTGTATAGAGATGCCTGTAATTCAGCATTCACCATTATTACCAGCTTATTAATTACATACAATGTGTTGTCCCATTGATGTTGATGGGCGAACACACGGCCGGCCACCAGTAAGTAACTGTACGGCCAGTGCAGCAAAGTCTGACATACGACGTCACAAAGTAATACTTCTTTCAACAGTTCGTCTATTCATTAGTTTATTTCAGAAGACCAAATATGTCCAACTTTACCTGTTTGGGGAGTGTATTGACTATATCTCCATACTGCACTGCAAATGATCCCCTCTCCCCCAACCATATTAATTTCATGGTACTGTGGTGTCGCACTAGTGGAGCTTGTAAAGGGTTAAACATCATGTGATGACATCATAATGGTCATACTGGTCTCCTAGCAAAATCTAATTACATCACAATGTTCTTCTATGACATCACGGTTCCGTCCGCTATACTGCTCAGAGTTCTATCTGGCGTGGTCAGAGCTGTATTGGCGACTGTTGCGGACAGACGTGCGATTAAATACAGAGCGATTTTGCAGATTTTGCAGATATGGGATTAAGGGGAGGGAAAAAGCGGGATAGAGAGGAGCGAAAACCATCAGAGCCCCCGAAGAAGAGGCCATGTCGGGAGAAGGAGAGTGGCCAAGAGTCTGGTAAAGACAGGAGAAAGAGAGAAAGGTCTGTGAGTTCCATCAACAGACCTGAGAAGAGGTTTAAGGAGTGCGTCTCAAGGGAAGCCGAGGAGCCAAGACCATCAGAGCCCCCAAAGAAGAGGCCATGTCGAGAGAAGGAGCGTGGCCAAGAACCTGGAAAAGACAGGAGAAAGAGAGAAAGGTCTGTGAGTTCCATCAACAGACCTGAGAAGAGGTTTAAGGAGTGCGTCTCAAGGGAAGGTGAGGAGCCCAGGCCAGGACCGAGCACTGAGAGCCGACCGGTCAGAAGATGCACCAATATTAGGAAAAGATTCAACTTTATAAGTGTGATCGGCCAAGGCAGTTTCGGCAAAGTATCAAAGGCCATAGACAAGACGACCAATAAAGTCATGGCCATAAAAGAGGTCCTAAAGGAGTCATCAACACCAGAGGAGAGCCTTCACTTGGAGAACAGGATCCTCCAACTAGCAGCAGAAAGTCCTTTCCTGATGCACAGCCAACTGTCATTGGAGACCGCTAAGCAGTGGTATTTTGTGATGGAGTTTGCGTCCGGAGATCTGCATCGCCATCTAAAGAAGCACGGACCACTCCCTACTGACAGCGCCGCCTTCTACGCTGCCGAAATTACATCTGGCCTCCAATTTCTACATGCCAAGGGCTTCATCCATAGGGATCTTAAACCAGAAAACATTCTAATGGACAACAGCGGCCATCTAAAGATAGCGGACTTTGGCCTGGCGCTCAATCAGACCGAGGGCATTACAGAGTATGCCGGGACCCCTGGATACGTGGCCCCAGAGGTCCTCGCAGGCCAAACATATAATCTAGCCGCTGACTATTTTTCACTTGGGGTCATTATTTTCCAGCTGACGACCGGACGGCCGAGCTCCAGATGTAACATCGCAAATTTACAAAAATACCATCTTACTGCCGAAACTGAACAAATAATTAAGGAGCTTTTATGCAAAGACCCAAGAAAACGGCTAGGAACCAACGGCTGCATAAGATCCCATCCCTTTTTTCAGGCTATTAATTGGAAAGAACTAGAAGAGCTCAAAATAACACCACCATATATACCATCAAAGTGAGGCCGGTATTACCATCTGTACTCGGAACCTCTGCCTTATACCTCGTGAACATCAATAGGACCAGTGCTACCATCTGCACCCCTTGTAACATCAGACGCACCCTAGACCTCTGCCTTATACCTCGTGAACATCAATAAGGATAGTGCTACCATCTGCACCCCTTGTAACATCAAAGGCACCCAGGACTTCTACTATAGATAACAGAAGAACATCAAAAAGGCTGGTGCTACCATCTGCACCCCTGTAACATCAAAAGCACCCAGAACATCTGCCATTTATACCAGAAGACCATCAATGAGGCTGGTGCTACCATCTGCATCCCCTGTAACATCAGAGGCACCTGGGACCTTGGCCATTTATACCAAGAGACCATCAATGAGGCTGGTGCTACCATCTGCATCCCCTGTAACATCAGAGGCACCTAGGACCTTGGCCATTTATACCAAGAGACCATCAATAAGGCTGGTGCTACCATCTGCACCCTTTATAACATCAGAGGCACCTGGGACCTCTGCCATTTATACCAGAAGACCATCAATGAGGCTGGTGCTACCATCTGCATCCCCTGTAACATCAGAGGCACCTGGGACCTCTGCCATTTATACCAAGAGACCATCAATGAGGCTGGTGCTACCATCTGCATCCCCTGTAACATCAGAGGCACCTAGGACCTTGGCCATTTATACCAAGAGACCATCAATAAGGCTGGTGCTACCATCTGCATACTTTATAACATCAGAGGCACCCGGGACCTCTGCCATTTATACCAGAAGACCATCAATGAGGCTGGTGCTACCATCTGCATCCCCTGTAACATCAGAGGCACCTGGGACCTCTGCCATTTATACCAAGAGACCATCAATGAAGCTGGTGCTACCATCTGCATCCCCTGTAACATCAGAGGCACCCGGGACCTCTGCCATTTATACCAAGAGACCATCAATGAGGCTGGTGCTACCATCTGCATCCCCTGTAACATCAGAGGCACCTGGGACCTCTGCCATTTATACCAAGAGACCATCAATAAGGCTGGTGCTACCATCTGCACCCTTTATAACATCAGAGGCACCTGGGACCTCTGCCATTTATACCAGAAGACCATCAATGAGGCTGGTGCTACCATCTGCATCCCCTGTAACATCAGAGGCACCTGGGACCTCTGCCATTTATACCAGAAGACCATCAATGAGGCTGGTGCTACCATCTGCATCCCCTGTAACATCAGAGGCACCTGGGACCTCTGCCATTTATACCAAGAGACCATCAATGAAGCTGGTGCTACCATCAGCATCCCCTGTAACAACAGAGGCACCTGGGACCTCTGCCATTTATTCCAAGAGATCATCAATGAGGCTAGTGCTACCATCTGCATCCCCTGTAACATCAGAGGCACCCGGGACCTCTGCCATTTATACCAAGAGACCATCAATAAGGCTGGTGCTACCATCTGCATCCCCTGTAACATCAGAGGCACCCGGGACCTCTGCCATTTATACCAAGAGACCATTAATGAAGCTGGTGCTACCATCTGCATCCCCTGTAACATCAGAGGCACCCGGGACCTCTGCCATTTATACCAAGAGACCATCAATGAAGCTGGTGCTACCATCTGCATCCCCTGTAACATCAGAGGCACCCAGGACCTCTGCCATTTATGCCAAGAGACCATCAATGAAGCTGGTGCTACCATCTGCATCCCCTGTAACATCAGAGGCACCTGGGACCTCTGCCATTTATACCAAGAGACTATCAATGAAGCTGGTGCTACCATCTGCATCCCCTGTAACATCAGAGGCACCTGGGACCTCTGCCATTTATACCAAAAGACCATCAATGAGGCTGGTGCTACCATCTGCATCCCCTGTAACATCAGAGGCACCCGGGACCTCTGCCATTTATACCAGGAGACGATCAATAAGGATGGTGCTACCATCTGCACCCTTTGTAACATCAGAGGCACCTGGGACCTCTGCCATTTATACCAGAAGACCATCAATGAGGCTGGTGCTACCATTTGCATCCCCTGTAACATCAGAGGCACCTGGGACCTCTGCCATTTATACCAAGAGACCATCAATGAAGCTGGTGCTACCATCTGCATCCCCTGTAACATCAGAGGCACCCGGGACCTCCGCCATTTATACTAGGAGACCATCAATGAGGCTGGTGCTACCATCTGCATCCCCTGTAACATCAGAGGCACCCAGGACCTCTGCCATTTATACCAAGAGACCATCAATGAGGCTGGTGCTTCCATCTGCATCCCCTGTAACATCAGAAGTACCCAGGACCTCTGCCATTTATACCAAGAGACCATCAATGAGGCTGGTGCTTCCATCTGCATCCCCTGTAACATCAGAGGCACCCGGGACCTCTGCCATTTATTCCAAGAGATCATCAATGAGGCTGGTGCTACCATCTGCATCCCCTGTAACATCAGAGGCACCCGGGACCTCTGCCATTTATACCAAGAGACCATCAATGAGGCTGGTGCTACCATCTGCATCCCCTGTAACATCAGAAGTACCCAGGACCTCTGCCATTTATACCAAGAGACCATCAATGAGGCTGGTGCTACCATCTGCATCCCCTGTAACATCAGAGGCACCCAGGACCTCTGCCATTTATACCAAGAGACCATCAATGAGGCTGGTGCTACCATCTGCATCCCTCGTTGTCCAAGCGAGAAAACGAACTAACTTACCACCAGACAAGGCTGCAGCCTACATTCCTCGCCCGGACCGCCAGGCTGCTGTTACAGGACCCTGCTGGGTGAGTACAGGACTGTAGACCTTCATGTATCCAGACCTTTACCGTTAACAGCCTTTATTAGACATACAGCTAACACAGGGCCCCCAATATCTAGAGCGATAGACTAAACCCCCGGCCTCAACTGATCTGACATCTGCACTCTACAAACTAGTCAAGGGGCCTCCCTGACCGGCACCAGACCCCAAAACTGTAGATACCCCTATGCCGAACCTGGGTGAAAACGATGGTTTCCAATATTTCTGCCTTTACTTATTTCATGCATTTTCTCCTACAGCTTACAGACATTGGATAAGACTGAAGTAAGCCGGACAAGAAGCGAACACTCAGCTGCCCAGCCGCCGCTACAGAGCCCAGAGCAGGAAGACTGCGCCATGGAGCGTCCCTGGAACCAGAGCGCTTTACCCGTCCACCACTCCTCTGCAGACTGGGACGGTGATCTGTGGAGGACAACATCTGGGTTCACTGCGGACCGAGAAGACACTTAATAAACTTTTCTTCTTCCTCTGGCTGCCAACCGGCGGTATTACAGGGAGGAAATATTAATAAATACTTGTTCTAAACTAACCGACTATTCCAATTATTGGTGGTTGGGAAACAGTTCTATCTGGTGTGAAATAAGACATGAAGGCAGCAAGAACAACCGGACCGGGCTGCTTGTTTGTCGCCATCTTCACATGCCTTAAAGGGGTATTCCCCTCTCAGATGTTTTATGGCTACTACAGCTCCTCTGGGACCCGCACCCATTTCCTATCCTGGACCCTGGACTCGGTGGTCAGGGGGTCAAGAGGACTGAAACAGCTGTTCCTGTAGCTCCACTATAAGTAAAAGGGAAGTATCCAAACATCATTGCACCGAGAGCTACACTTTTCCTGTAACTTTAGAGCTGCGGAGACAACACTGCCAACTCTGCTACATTGTTGTCAGGACTCAGATTGACTTCTATGGGAGTTATGGGTTCAGTGTAGCTCAGCCCAGCCTGACCGTTCTTGTCAGCCCAGATACCCGGCCTCCTCGTATTCATCTCAGTTATGTTTGGCCAACATGGCAACATGCCTTTAATGAAAGGAAAAAAAATGATGCTCCACTTCTTATACGGTGCAGATTGTGAACGCTCCACCATGAAGTGTCAGGAAAAAAGCCAAGTGACTCCATAAGACGGAGCCCTCCTGCAGACTTCCCAACTTCTGGACAATGAGAAGAGGGAACTTTTAGTGTCACGTGGCAAAAGTTTTATATTTGGTCACGCCCCTTCTGTGCTAAGCCACACCCTTTGTGCCCCGCAGTGGTCATGCCTCCCAACCATCCCGGATAATACAGGACAGTTACAGATCGCCATTCCACAGTCCTGGGTGGCAGGAGGTATGTCCCGTCCCCAATCCAAGGGCCCTTTGCACAGGCATCTAGCAGGAATCTTAATGATTACCATTCAGTGTAAATGACCGACCGGACTGAACGGTGAACGAGAATTTGTTTGCTTCTCATTCAGTTTCTGCATGTATAAAACTGAGCAACGGATCGGCGTGTAAACAGGTTGTATCATTTATGAACGACCGCCTGCTTACTGTGAATGGAGGTGGGCTGGATCGATCCCCAGCTGCTCCACCTCCACTGAGGGCTGGTCGCTCCTGTGCAGAAGCACTGCAATGATTATCGCTGGGATGACCTGTCTGGCATCTACCCCCCCATACGTCATCCCACGTGAAAGCCCCCTTACCGCTGCAGTAATCTGTGTCACCCCTGACCTCTCACAAATGCGCCACCCGCCCCCCCTCTTCCCCCCCCCCCATGTCTGCAAGCCTGCACACAGATGCCGGCGGAGAGGTCAGAGGTCACACCGAGACTACAAGTGAATTTTGTTTGTGCTCTTTCTGTGGCCGGACATACACTATGGGGGCACTATTACTACTGGGGCCACTAAAGGGGTCACTTACTATGGATCACATATGTGTTAGGCATGTTCTATATT
The DNA here is from genome assembly GCF_035609145.1 of Eleutherodactylus coqui. Taxonomy (NCBI): domain Eukaryota; kingdom Metazoa; phylum Chordata; class Amphibia; order Anura; family Eleutherodactylidae; genus Eleutherodactylus; species Eleutherodactylus coqui. Next base: position 129,773,881 of record NC_089847.1, on the reverse strand, counting down.
AGCGCTTTCAATGCCTATTAAATGAGTGTTACACTTCGCCCCTGGTATAAAGCGATCCTCTGTCTCCCGGTCTCCATCCCTCTCGCTGGAGCTGAAGCCTTTCGGCACCGCTGTGTATACTGACTCCGCCCCCTGAGCACTGGAGTGTACTCAGCGCTAGAGAAGGGGAGGGGTCTATATATACAGCAGTGCTGGGGGGCTTCAGTACCAGCTAGAGCGATGAAGACCCGGAGACGGAGGATACGGAGCGGATATGTACTGGGACTATTTCTTCTCAGATGAAAGATTAGTTCCAGATATGTCCAGATACTGTATAAAGCCGAGGGTCCCATAGGTTTATGGGCTAATGTTATTACCATAATCGAATTTAGATCACTATTAATGTGAGGGATTCACTGAAGGACAGCATTACAGAATAGAGAGGGTGCGGTTTTGCATAAAATGGGCTTGGTTCATCCTAAAAATTTGGCGCTATTTGCGCCACTACAGTTGTACCTCTTTTCACAGTTCAAAGTTGGGAGTAGTGCCCCTCAGTAACCTCCTTGCAGTACTAGTATACCCCTAAATAGTCCAATACCAGCTCCAGACAGTGATAGTGATTACAGTGCAGTTCCCTCCAGTTAGCCCATGTGGCTTTGACTTTGATCAGTGACATTCCTTTGCGTTTTACTTCTCTCTGAAGCCTGATAACCACGGAGGCTGCGGTCTGCCATGGCTTGTCTCTGCGCTCCACCCATCCTGCCATCACACCCAATACATCTGTCAATAAGCCCCTTCTATTAACAGTCCGCTGTGGCCCCTTAGATACAAGGGACCCCCTCTACTTTCATCTACAGTTAAGGCCACCACCACTCACAGGCCTTAGCAGGGCGTTGTACACCGATAACTTCACTCCTCCCTCATCACAGCGAGTCCGGATCAAGCGACGTAATGCCGTGTGCAGCGCCTTGACAGGACACGCGAGTGGTGGCGGCCTTGGCAGCATGCCCTCGGGTATGGTGGGACAGCTACTTAAATGCTGGACAGTCCCACTGAACCCAGGACAGGTGTGAACACTTTATATAATGCTACATTTGTAGGTCAGCAGCTCTTTGACTCCAAGTTGTCTCAAGAAGAAGCTCCTCCATGGCACCCATATGCCATAACCAGGCACATGGAGCAGGGTCACTATAATGGTACAAACCCTTCATTTCTTAAGTCAATCAAACAAATGACGTCTTAATAGCTGGTCCAGATGGCTAACTTGCAGAAAAGTTGTGCACAATCCTCCCCGCACAGCAATACCTTCCCGCCAGCTGGGCACCATGCGAGATGTACTTCAGTACCAGCTGGGCACCATGCGAGATGTACTTCAGTACCAGCTGGGCACCATGCGCGATGTACTTCAGTACCAGCTGGGCACCATGCGCGATGTACTTCAGTACCAGCAGGGGGGCGCCATGCGCGATGCAGTGCAGTACCAGCTGGGCGCCATGCGCGATGCAGTGCAGTACCAGCTGGGCGCCATGCGCGATGCAGTGTAGTACCAGCTGGGCGCCATGCGCGATGCAGTGCAGTACCAGCTGGGCGCCATGCGCGATGCAGTGCAGTACCAGCTGGGCACCATGCGTGATGTACTTCAGTACCAACTGGGCACCATGCGAGAGGTAGTGCAGTACCAGCTAGGCACCCTGCGAGATGCAGTGCAGTACCAGCTGGGCACCATGCGAGATGCAGTGCAGTACCAGCTGGGCACCATGCGAGATGCAGTGCAGTACCAGCTGGGCACCATGCGAGATGCAGTACAGTACCAGCTGGGCACCATGCGAGATGCAGTACAGTACCAGCTGGGCACCATGCGAGATGCAGTGCAGTACCAGCTGGGCACCATGCGTGATGCAGTGCAGTACCAGCTAGGCACCATGCGTGATGCAGTGCAGTACCAGCTAGGCACCATGCGTGATGCAGTGCAGTACCAGCTAGGCACCATGCGTGATGCAGTGCAGTACCAGCTAGGCACCATGCGTGATGCAGTGCAGTACCAGCTGGGCTAATAACATGTTACCTGTCAATGAACCAGCTTCACCTTAAACCTACTTTTCAGTAATAGGGCCTCATTCATCCAATAACAGTCTCCAGCGCAAGACTCTCTATCCACCAGCACTTTCATCCCATTGCCGAGTTAATGTACAAGCAGGACCCTGCGTGCGGCGAGACGTTGCATGCATTAAAGATGCGTGGCGCAGGAATGCCGTCCTCAGAAGACAATGTCCCTGGAAAGACTGTTTGGCATTTCATTTCTCGCTGTCCATTTACTGCTGTATGAATGTTTCAGCTCTTACTGAAGGGCTAAAGACGGAATACATTAACATATAAATATCACCGCCGAAAATTAACTCAGCCAAAAATAGCGCCACAGATGTAAATCTGCCCATGTGGGTTGCTTTTATACTTAATCTCTCAGCAATCACACGGGGAAGGTTACTAGAAGCGAAGGCAATTTTTTCCCTCATCAATCTTAACTCATTAATGCAATTTGGCGTATTTGTTGGCTTAACGACCCTAACTTTTTGAATGCATTGAACAGCAAAATTATTTTTTGCACCTATTATTTCCACGAAGGGCTGGAGCAAATGGGGAACAAACAGAATCACGTAAATCAATAATTTATACCAAAAATGTAAAGCAAGTCAAAGTCCAATGTGGGACAAAACTCTGTCCCGGGACCGAAGATGGTGGTTGTAGATTACCTGCTGCTGTTCTTCTCTGCCGATTGCCCACCAAACCATCAGTTTTCGATCACATTTTGGCGATCCAAGGCTACTGCAATTTTCTCACTACCTAATGAACACTGTGCACTGCTCTCTGATTTGATAGAACTGATCATCTGAGCAGTGCTGGCCAAACAGAGAGCATGTATTGTGCATTAGTAGAGTCATAGAATGGTACCGTTGGAAGGGACCTTCAGGACCTTTGCATTTCTCCTTGTTCTATACCATTCTGTTAGTCGCTGCCCACTTGTAGCAGTTTAACACTACCAATGTATTGTGGGGATTAGGTAGTCTGAAGATTGTGTCAGTCATTTTGGACAGCTGAAAATAGGACCAGCACAAAAGAGTATCAGCAGGTAGTATAACCGCTCCTTCCTGTCCAAGGACAAAATTTTATCCTGAAACCAGAGGATCCCTTTAATTATGCAACGCCACTCTATGGGCTGTGTGTGGTATTGCAGTACTCAGGTGAATGGGACTGAGCTCCAATACCAGACAGAGGCCATGGATAAGAGTGGCACAATTCCTAGGGTTTAATACGAGGGGATGCTGATAAGTCTTTGGCTTTGTGTTCTTTTGTTTCTATGGTAACGAATGTTACATCACATGAAAGCCTTATGTGTCTAATACAAGTTTTCAAAATTTTGTGTTTGTAGCTTATGGCAACAGTGATCTCGGCACGCGGGAAAACAAAATGGCGGAGTCTAAGGCGATATTCACCGCAAACGAGAGCGGAGGAGTGATAAAATTCTTGTTTCCACGAAGGATATTGATGGTGATCTGTCGCAGACATTGGGGGATCAATGCCCTTCATATTGTACAGTTAAGAACTGACGGGCCACTTCAGCACCAATGATGGGGAACGTCCTGGACGACCGAGAGAGGTTGTTGTTCCGGAGATCGTCGATGCTGCGCACAACCTCATACTGGAGAATCGGCCAGCTGCAGGAATAGCCGACATCATGGGGGTTTCTGGTGAACGTGTTTGTGTCATTATCCATGAAGAAGCCATCTGCAAAGTGGGTCCCCAAATATCTGACAACAGATCAGAAAAGCATCGAGTGAAAACTTCCCGGTCCATTTGTCAGCGTTTCCGGACTGATAAGAACTTCCTGGATGGACCGGTCACTATGGATGAGACCTGGGTTTATGTGTATGACCCTGAAACCAAGGAGCAGTCAGAGAGTGGAGGCCCAGCGGTCCTCAGCCACTAAGGTGATGGCGTCTGTGTACAGATATATACGGCCACCACTAGGGGGAGCAGTCAGAGTGGAGGCCCAGTGGTCCTCAGCCAATAAGGTGATGGCGTCTGTGTTCTGGGATAAGGAGGGCATGCTGCTAGTGGACAACCTTCAAAATGGTTCCACCATCAATGCAAGAGATTACATTGAACTTTTGGACCAATTGAAGGCATCTCTGAAGACCAAAAGGCGCGGCAAGCTGTCCAAAGGAATCTTGCTCCTGCAAGACAACGCCTCCGCTTACACTGCACAAGCGACGGCGGCAAAACTGGTGGAGCCAGGCTTCCAGCTGGTTGACCACCCACCTTATTCACCAGACCTAGCTCCTTCAGACTATCATCCGTTTCCAAACCTGAAGAAACACCTCAAGGGGACCAAATGTCACACCATTTCTGATGCCATGGCTGCTACAGATGACTGGTTTGAGGCACAACCGAAAGCCTTCTTTTTGCAAGGCTTACAGAACTTGGAATACCGATGAAAGAAGTGTGTTGGCATCAGTGGAGAGGATGTGGAATAAATGTAAAGCCTCATCTTCCCATCTCGTTTCTTTCTGGGGAAAGCCAAAGTATTATCAGCCCCCCCCCCCCTTTGTATACATGTTTTAACCCCTTACCACTTTTGTACCTATTTCACTTTTGTCTATCTCCACTTGTAAAAATGCATAACTTATTTTTCCAATGACATTTACATGAGGGCTTGTTTAAATGTTAAAAAAAATGTAAATGGGATGAAATGAACAAAAGCAATTTGACCATTTTTACAGAGGTTTTGTTTTACAGAATTCAAGGGGTGGAAGAAAAAACTAACTTTATTCTGTGGGTCAGTGTGATTATGGCGATACCAAATTTGTATAGTTTTAGGTTGTACTAATTTTTTTTTAATTGCTTTCTGTCGCCCTCTTCTGACCCACATAACTTTTTTCATTAATGCAGCTGTGTGAAGGCTCGTTTTGTTGCCGGGCAAGCAGTATTTTCTATTCGTACCATTTTGGGGAACATGCAATTTTTTTCATTGCCTTTCATTCAAATTTTTTTCTTGGAGATACGATGACCCAAAAAAGCTAAATTCTAGCATTGCCCATTCTTATTTCTAATAGCATTCATAATGTAGGATTATTAATGTGATATTTTAATCAAATTAGAGTTTTACAAATGAGGCAGAGGCAATACTTTTTTTTTCTTATTTCTTTGATGAGACAACTGGGAAAAGGGTTTAACTTTATATATATATATATATATATTTTTTTTTTTTTTCAGTGTGTTTGTTCCTTTTATCAGATTTCTGCAGGAAGCAGACAGCTCCATGTTCACTGCAGTGGCCAGGCTTAGTATTGCAGGCTAAGTTCCCATTGCAATAAATAGGAGCTTTGCCTGTAATACCCAGCCTGACCACTGCAGTGGGAACAGAGTTGTCGGCTTCCTGCTGAAATCAGATGAAAGAAACTAACATACTGGCCGAGAGAACAGCTGATCAGCGGGGGTTACATGTGGTAGTCCCTTGCTGATCTACTGTTGATGGCCTATCCTAAAGGATGGGCCATTAATAGTTTACAACTGGACAACCCCTTCAAGCCCTGCCATAAGCAGGGCTTAATAAGCGCAAATCTATGGCGGACCTGGTGGCCTTCATTAGACCCCTGGTTGCCATGGCAAATGAACAGCACCTTTTGATCTCATCGCATAGGGCCTATTCGGGGAGACACGGTGCTCCTCCTCCCTCTGTCTGTCCATTTAAATAGTTAAAAGGCCGAGTTCAGAGTTCTCAGACATTGGCCATTGCAGCTGAGTGTCAGCAGCTAAACACAACTGACACCCGTTGCAAATCAGGGAGGCCTCGGCTACCAAGCCTGTTCCATCCACGGACATCCGTCACCCATTGTGCATGTATGGCGGATGTCAGCAAGGGCTTTTCCAGGAGTCAAGGAAAAAATAAATCTATTGGACATTCAATGTTGTAGAGGAAATAAGCCGTATTCACCTCCTTCAGTGAGATCTAGCTTTTGCCAAAAGGTGACAACTAGAGATGAGCGAGCGTACTCTGTTCGGGTGTTATTGCACGAAAAGATTCGGGGGGAGGCGTGGTGGAGCAGGGGGGGGGGGGGGTTGGGGGGGGTGTAGCAGTGGGGAACAGGGGGGAGCTCTCTCTCCCCCCCCCCCCCACTCCCCTCTGCAACCCCCCGCTCACCCCCCGTATCTTTTCGTCCGTGTAGTCAGTTACTCGGAAAAAGCGGTGCTCGAGTGCAAAAACACCCGAACCGAGTACGCTCGCTCATCTCTAGTGACAACCCATCAATGGCCTTCCTATCCCAGGGAATCAGGCAGAGGATTACCCCAGGGCGAGCGAGCATCTCGTATGATCCAAGTATCTCCGTGTACCTCTTTGTGACTCAAGTCGCTGCGCTAAATACTACAAAATGGCAATATTCCGCCCCGTCAGCTCTTGGCTGTGAGATGCTTCATTTTCAAGCCCAGCTTTATGAAACAAAACTATCATACTACTTTGAGTTGTATCACTAGATGCGCACAGGTTTTTATCCATTTAAAGGGATTTGCCGAGGCGAAGACTTCTAGTGACCTACCTTCAGGATATGTTACTGCTATCAAATTGGTGAATTTCTACCCCGCCGAGCAGCTGGCGCTGTCTGTAGCGCAGTAGAGTAGTTTGGTAATGCAGGTCTCTCCCAATAAAATGAATTGGAGAGCTGCATTACCAAACTGGGCCACTGTGTTACAGACGGCAGTGTTCTGTTCACCTGACTTCACCATTCTAATAAATACTTGCATTTTCCATGATCTACTAATTCTGGAGCGTCTTTTCATAGACCTCTAATTCAAGGATTTACTAAAACAGACGTGTTAGGGGAGTGGAGCAGTCTTTTTTAAAAGAGAAACTAACTTTTCCGATAATTTCTGCTCATCTACTAGCTTGTGTAAGTCTCATTATTTATTTAATACACTTGCATTAAAAGGGTTGCTGCTTTACCACCGTAAATCACATTCGGAGTGGCTGCCACTGGGGGGCTCCCTTCAAACTTCTTTTCAATCCACTTTTTCATTGGGTAGAGAGTTTCTGTAGTAACAAGGACACAGGGACGTTTCCATAGCAACAGGGGGAGGGGCTATCTTCACAGACAGCTCCCCTGCACTCAGAGGCTGCAGGCTGACCAATCTGCAGACACTCTGATAACGATTTCCCCAGTCTCTGCCTCTCCTTGTTACAAGGTCTGTGCGTGCGCACGCACGCACGCACGCACGCACACTAAAGTGGGTTTATTAACCATTTGGACAGAACGTCTCTGAATAGCTGAATCATCCTGGGAAAGCAAAGTGTCGCGGAATCAGATCCTGCCTCCCTGCTGATTGTACCAGAGACAGTGCAATGCAGCATTGGAAGCAAGGGCAAGGAAGTTAGGACAGTTAACTGCTGGCAGAATGCTAGGCTTGCCATCATTGTGCCCAACCTATTCGTGCGAAAAAAATGTTCAGAGTCGTTTTTCTGGTATTTTGCATGAAATCTACAATGCAGGCTCCAAACAGAATCTATGATGTACATGTGAATAAGCCCTTAGATAGTGTGCCAAATGTATTAAGAGGTGTGCACCTTTAAATAAATTTGGAGCAAATCACTCCATCATCTCTAGGCAGTCCCGTCTTTGTAAATGTGGGCCAATGTCTTTGGCAGAACTAGGCAGATGCACAGTGGTTAGATGAATTAGCATGCAAGAAAAGAAGGCAGCTGAGACAGTTTCTGCTGGTTTTAAGCATATTTACAAAAAATATAGAAAATACATTTTTATACTAAAAAAAACACTTGTTTTAGTGGTACAAGATCCCCCGTTGGACACCATGTGTCCCGGAGGTCCGGCAGAAGACCCCATTTGCATGACTTGCTACTACTAGAATGTTTCTTGTTGGCCGGTTCATAACTGACCCGTTAGATCTTACTAATCATACGTGTGCAACAACAAGGTGAACGATGCAGTTAAAAGTGGACGCAACAAGGAGGGGGGGGGGGGCGGGTTCTTTGGCAGGACATGGGGAACGTACCTGATGTGTCTGTGCTGCTGTCTTTTTGCATCCTCTCCTAAGCGGTTCAGGGAAGGTGAGCGGCTGCGCGGTACTTGGGAATAACTCCCAATAGTTTTCACAGTTCCATTTGGATTATTCTGCATCTGTTGCAGTAGCTGTGGTGAAAGGCTGCGGTGTAAAGAGGCGGCTGCGGCGGCGGACCACTCAGGGATGTTATTCACGTTCAGGTTGTTGTCGCTATTTGACCGAAGGAGGACTCTGGGTGCCGTCAAGGTGTGCTGTGGCCCCCTTCTCCGATGAGAGTAGCTGGGCGCTTCCCTGAACGGCACTGGAAGGAAATACAAACAAAAATAGTTATAAAATTGTGTAAAGACGACTTAAGTATAACATACACAGATTGTATTAGGCGGGTACCGTCGCTGCGAGAAGTCCGTGCTGGAATAGTACAGGCACAATCCGCATCACTGCCATCCGCTAAACACCTGCACTCTGATTTATGGCACAACCAGGCCAAGAAAGCGGGACGGCTAAGTGACAACACCCTCATGGGAGCACAGAAATCCACTTGTCTGCTTTGACAGACGTGCGAAATTGGACAATTTAATGAAACGCACCGAGGGGAATCTAAGATTTATTCAACCCGACACGGGTAAATCAACGCCAGGTTCTGTGTGGTTCCCAGTGCAAAAACATGGCATCTGCACGCCTCTTTCTAGCGGGGAGGGGGGGGGGGGGGGGGGGGGGGGGTAAGAAGAACAAGAAGTGCATCAAAAATGTTGGGCTCCATGTATTTACAGTCTGATTGGTTGTGTAGCGGCAGGCAACTTATTTCATATACATGTATGGAAAAAATAAAAAAACTGTTACGTCTCATCAAGAAATGTGGTTTTATGGCATCCGTTTTCCTTGGGAGAATAAATCATACATGCCAAAAAAAGGGACTTATTTTTGTTTCCAGGTGCAAAAAATTCCCTTTTTATAAAGTGTGCAGCAATGGGAACAAGGCCTACTGGAGCTCAACCACATAAGAGTCCAGTAATCGAAGACCGGCAAGGAACCCGAAAGGGCAGATACGGGGGCGGCAGGACGCAAGTACAATGGGCATTGTACCTTTTCTGATTTTATGTGATCATCATCTGTTTATAGAAGAATTCTGGGTTTTTTCGTTCCCCTTTAAACTCAGCAGATGCGATAGGTTGGTACTGCAAACTGAGTCCAATTCATTTCACTAGGACACAGCCTGCAGTACCAACCCCGGCCACTACACAATGTACAGAGTTGTCTGCTTCAGGAAAATAGCTAGAAATAGGATAACCATGTTAAAAGGTCCTGCATACACATTAGTGAAAATCTGTCAGAACACACTGAATTCAGTGGGATCGGATGGTTGCTGTATGTGTATGGGGCTTCCTGACTTCTCCCCAACTAATGCTAGGTGAAAGTAGGAACTGCCAAGTTGAATTACAATACTCAATGCTTTTTCCGTCCTGGAGATAAGCCAGAGCTAAATGGTGGCGGCTTTCTCCACTCTCACAATGGAAAACATACGAATGCCTGGCTGAACCGAGTCGGGAGAAATACTCATCAGCCTAACAAATGTTGCAGGCATAAGGGTACCTTTTTACTTGAGTGGATACATTAAACAATATATGAACCCACAAAATAAGTTGGCTTTTTTGGGGGGCACATATTACCTAATAAGACTATACAGGAAGCGCCAATCTAGGTGTACAGAAAATTAGTATCGCCACAAAGCCCTAACTGGTTTACCCACACATCCACGTCTCTGCCAATGATGTTGACCAAGATTTGGTTAACACGTGTTTCCAAGATCACTTCTCTTGACTCAACATGTCGGAGTGTAAAAGTGGTTTTTGCACGATTCAATGTCATGTTGTAAAAAAGCCTAAAAATAACGATCCAGTGGAAGGTTGTATAGTGACTTGTATCGTACGGCCATTACTGGTGGTTTCACATTGAGTAGCTATGCGCACGTCCACCCAATGAGTTGAGTGCTGGAGGACACACGCTCAGTGACTCCCCTCACAGCCAGGTCTCTGCATAGGGATCTCCTCTTCACCGCAGGGCAGCCAATAGACATAGCTTTCTGCTTGTTGGGAAAGAGCAGCCTCTGCAGTACGGCTGAGAAGATGCCTTCTGTAGGACAGTAAGAAGGGCCTACCAAAAGCAATTGGACACCTGAGAAAGAATCAAATTAGTGGGCGCCCTGTGACCCTAATGACATCATATAATCTTGATGGCACACTTTTTACTTATGTGTGATACAATTCAGCTGCTCTTTCCCTCTATTCATCCTGCAAATGCCTGGCAATTTCTCTCAAAGAAGATGCATAGATTCATCTACAATGGTGCAAGGAGCGTAGGACAATTGAGCGATGGAAGAACGTTCTGTGGAGTGATGAATCGCGCTACTCCGTCTTCACATCAGGTGGACATACCTGGGTGTGGAGGATCCTGGGGAACGCCGCCGGTCTGAGTGTGTTGTGGCAACAGTTATATACGACGGAGGTTCTGTTACGGTCTGGGATGTTACGTAGCATGGTCTCGGTCAGTTGGTTGTAGTAACAAGAACCACGAAGACAGAGGTGACCCTGACATTCTAGACAATAATGTGCTGCCGACAATGTGGTGTTACTCTGGGAATGGTCGGCCATACTTCCAACAAGACAACGCGCCTTGTCACACATCCAACACTGTTTTATGTTGGTTTGAGGATATGGATGTTCCATGATTGGACCGACTGCACAGAGAACCAACCTAAACCTACTGAACATTGAGTCAGAAAATATGAACAGCATCCATCTTTGAGAAAGAACTCGCCAGACGTTTGCAGGATGAATGGAAAGAAATACCAGCTGAAGTGTATCGGACATTAGTAAAAAGTATGCCACGGAGAGTATCCAATGTCATTAGGGCCAAAGGAGCCCCACTAAGTATTAACATATGGAAATAAATACCATTTAGGATTCTTACTCAGGTGTCCGATTACTTAAGGTAGGAGAGTGTATTGTTGGCTACCAGAGGGGGAAGAAGACCGATTTTGCCCAGTGTTCGCCTCTAGCAGTATTAAGGAGGACACATGGAAGCTAATAATGCTAGAAACACTGTAAATTAAACTATCAGCAGCCTTTTAGGCCTTTTGGTATTGAGATGATTCATGGTAAAAACCCTCCTCGCTGCCGGTGATGTTCTACTGCAGTGAATGGGAAGTAGAGGGGAGCAAGCGCTCTGACTGGTTTGTTTCCAGAATGAATACGCGGCAGCTGAATTCACCGGATGAAATGCAAGCTGTTGGTTTATAAATACTCCGCGCTCTTCTCTCTACCAAACGGCGACTAATCAGCGAGGAACCAGAGGTTGTTTTTCTATAGCAGATTTGCTCAGAGAAACCCTTTTAAGTTGGATCTCATAGATCTGCAGTCTAATAAACCAGATACGCAGAAGTACTGAACGCGTGATGAGAGGGGATGGCGACCGGTTACCAGTGGGGCCACGATATACTTGATGTCCACAGAGCTGGACACAGAGGCCTACAAACATGTATGACGGCTCCCGGGCTAAGGAAGAAAAAGCAGGGACTTTAGTAATGACTTCAGTACAACTCCACAATCCATCAGATAGTTTGGGGAAGTAGTTCCAGGAATACAGAAGGACAAAACGACTCCTTGATCATCACTACTAAATACAAGATGACTTCCCGAACAGTAGATATAGATCCCGCTGCTCACAAGTTCACACACTGAATGGTCACTTCATTAGAGTCCTCGTCTAGTAGTACGTTGGACCGACTCTGCGATATACTGTGGCGTAGATAGATTCCACTGGGTGATGAAATGGTTCTGCAGGAATATTGGCCCCTGCGGACAGGAAGCTTCTTGTAGTTGCTGCAGATTAGATGGAGGCACTGACATGTTCTGACCAGCTGACAGGAAGGGCTCAGCGATTAATGCTGCTTGCACCAAATTCTGACCTCCCATCAGCAGGGGGCAACAGAAATCTGGATCCATTTGACCAGGAGATGCTTTTCCGCTGCTCAGTAATACAAGTTTGTGTTGTTTTGCCAACTGGCGTTTCGCCTTTCTCTTAAACACAATGGCGCTGGAACTGGTCGTCTTATAGCCAATCTGCGCTAAGGAACGGTGATTTGTGCACATTAGTTGGAGTACAAACATCAAATTTGGCCTGTTCATTGGAACGATTCTTGACATCCTCCTCTGACCCTTTTTGGTCATCAGTTATTTCCGTCCACTGGATGCCCTTTTGGTGAATGTTTTCCTTGATCGCGCCATTCTCAGTATACCCTACACACCGTTACATGAGAAAACACCACACTGTTGGCAATTAAATCCCGTCCCCGGCCAGTCTAGCACTGATGACCAGACCTCATTGGAAGTCGCTCAGATCGCTGGAATTTCCCATCTAGTGCATTGATAACAAGTAAATAATGGAAGGGGAGAACCATACCAGGCTGTGCTCTCCTCAATACCAAAACTGGCTTCATAATGGGAGGGTCCCTACTCATATCTACGCTGCTACCTGCACACATTGCACCTGGACAGATCTGCGCCGTGCCAACCACAATCGGAGATTGGGGAGCAATAATAGGGCACAAAATGTTGCAAACCTTCAGTGCATCCTGCGTTCGCTATCCTTCAAGAACCTCTTTAAAAAGTGAGCCTGGAACCAGGACAGGTCCCTCTATGTGACTGCATCACTAGGGGGCACACACTGCCTCACGGTTGTATGTCACGTGGCCAAACACAGTATTATCATGCTTCATTGCCACCCGCGGGAGGGCTGCAAGTCGCCACAACCCAGTGAGACAGTCAAAGAAACCCAGTGGTTCGGGGTCTCTTACAGTTGTTGGGTTGCAGTAACTTACGAGGCTGCATTCACTTACATTGGGTTGTGACGTAGCGTGGCAATACTGACTGCTGGCTACGCCAACTTACATGGAGTTCTGGCGTTGTGGCCCATTACTATTATACCAATGCACTACCTAATTGTCCAAGTGTAGGTTATGTAAGAGAGACGCAAAACCCAAAGGGTAGGTAAGACTAGCAGATTTATGGGCATTGGGTTGCCTTTGTTATTAGCGAGGCTAGGAGTACTGCAATGACAGAAAACCTTTATCAAGAAGAAGAGCCTGAACATTAATAAATAGACCCTGGCCCCCCCCCCCCCCGATTAATGCAGAAGGGTGTACTGTAATAAAGTAATCTCAGCAAGATGGCATAACAGACGCTTGTGCGTCTCCAGCGGGAGGGATGGGATGCCCAACACTCAAGAACAACCGGCTGCATGTAGCACATCTGCAAACAGGAGGACGTACGAGGGGGCTTATGGTGCAGGTGAACAAAATTAGTATAATAGATGTCTGAGATACAGCAGAACAATGCAGGATACACGTTCAGACCCCAATAATAGGGCCACCGCTGTCGGACATCAGGTCCGAGGCAATAGGGCTGTGCTAAACTCTGCAAAATACAGCAGACAGCACTCGAAAATCGTAGTGTTGGAGTGAATGTCTGCGAGGCCCCATTGAGATCAACGGGAGCGCTATACCGAGATTACCACGGCATTCGAAATGCCATAGTAAATGTGGTAAAAAACGGATGTGCAAGAGTGGCCTAACAGTCTTTACTTGGCAGCTGAATCAGCAGTACGGTCTCTAAATTGGCACAAAGTTTCAATACTTGGCAACAACGTTCTGGCTTGACCGCTCTTGCAAGATCAAGTAACTGTCTTTGTATACCCAGCAGGCGTCTCACAGCGCTCTTGTGCTGCGAGCACAATCCACCTCAACCAGAAGCTCGGGTTGGTATTGCAGGCATAGCTCCCATTGAACTTCATACATTACCAACGCAAGCAACTACAGACAGAGCGGTCTGCTTATGGCTCGCTCTGCAATGACAGCAAGCTTGGCAAACAGCTGGTCAGTGTGAATCCCGAGCGGTGAACCCCACCAACAACCATTGATGACCTACCCAGAGTGCAGTGCTCAGGTTTGGTATTTCAGGCCAAGTTTCCATTCATTTCAATGGGTGCTTGGCCTGTAGTACCAAGCCTGGCCACTGCAGTGGGAACGGAGCTGTCAGCTTCTTGCAGAAATCAGTACAGTGCATCGGCCAAGAGAACAGTTGATTGGCAGAGGTCCCTGCCAATGGACATCCCAGTGATCTACTATTGATGACCTAGCCCGAGTATAGACAATCAATGGTTTACAACTGGACAAGCCCTTCAAACAAATTTTGATTATTGAGTGATATCGTTGATGTCACCATCTACGTTTTATTTTGAAATAAATCCTGCAGTTCTCGCACCGACCACTAGACCTAATAAGATTCTGACACTTCCTGCGTTGTAGAGATTCTCATCATCATCACAGGCAGGATTACAATGAAAGGCAACACCATTATATAAATAACATAGGATCCACCATTCACAAAAGGCGATGTCACAGCTCACCTCCTCCTCTCCCCACGCAGGTCATAAAGCATGCCCACATGTTTTGTGACCATCCCCCAGCCTGCACAGAACATGCCCACAATAATCTCCCATAGAAGTCAATGGGTTCACTCCAGTCCATTATCCTTACAGTATTTCCTAGGAGGCTGCTGTAAAGCATCTCTCTGAATGCTGTTAACTCCAGCATAGCCAAGATGGCCGCCCGCACAGTCACACACAAACGATCGAATAAAAAAATTTGAAAATGTTTCATTGACTTAAGTTCGTTAAGAAAAAACATTGGTGATACATTCCCTTTAATTGGCTGCACTGCAATCCACCAGTCCCCATGCCCTCCATCACCGGCGGCCTCCATTAACGCTTAATTACCAATTAAAAACAATGAAACAAGCAAAGATTCCGCAATATAAAGTTTTCGACTCTGTTAATATTTTTTTGCCCGGATGAAATGCGCACAAAACACATGGATGTGAGTGAAGCCATTGAAATCAATGGGTTCTATTCACTGCGTATGGTTCGTGCCATACGCTACGCAAATACGTTCATGTGAATAAGCCCTTACTGCAGTGACCCTTTCAGATGACCCCCGGATAACACCTCCCACACCCCGTCTTCACTCTCGCCCTCTGACTGTTGCTGATGTTCCCTGCGGGGCGCCAGAGTAATGCGCCAGTTAACAATATCCCTGCGGAGCAGGAATAGCGCCATTCTACTGTGGCTCTGACTTCTCCACAGGCTGCACGGCCCAACGGCGCCTCTCCGGAGTGATGAGAGAGGCTGACAGTAGCCAAAGGGGCATAACTCTCCGCAGCCTCCTCATCTTGGCAGTTAGTTGGGTCTTAGTGCCGGACCCCCCGCTATACCGTCTACTGAATTATCCCATCATGTCAGAGGAGCGAGTTTTGTGCACTTAGAAGTCTGAACCCCCTGGGGGCGCAAAGAGCGTCAAAACTGCCCTGGAGAAACACTGTATACATTTATGTCGGGAAGGCGGTTTTTGTCTTTACCGCGAACAAGGCAAAACTGCCACAAAAATACATGCTTTCTTTCACGATGGGGGCTTATTGTGGTTTTTACTGCAATCAAGCCGCCCCATGTGACTGCGCCCGTAGGCCCTCCTCACATGGTGTATTGTAACACGGGATCCCCACCGACATCACATACGTGATCCAGCCATGAGGAGGGTGATTCGCACTGTAGTCCATACGCAGTGTGGATTAGCCGCATTGAATGAAGCGAAGGGTGCGCTCACATGGGCAAGCATGATGCGTCTGAGATACGTGAACCGATGTCGCACCCGTACATTCGCCATCCAGCAGTGGACCATGGCCGCCATCTTTTTTCTTTGTCTCCAGCACCTCCCCTGTATGGATGCGACGTCGCTGGATCTACAGCAGTGCGGTGGTGACGCATCTACTGCGCTCTTGCAGGTTTTGCACACTTTTCAGCCAAAACCGGCCCAATTTCTCTGCTTTTAGGAGGATGTCCATGCAACGGGGTGACCGGCTATAACTGCATGAGGATCATGGCTAAATGCCGAGCAGCACCTGAATTGTCATTGAAGCTGAAGTGCCGCCCAGCAAATACTGTTGATCTGCAGCAGGTATGGGCATCTTCACACGGGCAGAGTCAGGCTGCCAGCCACCCTGGCGCACGCAGTAAATCCCCACCACAATCCCCTGTGCTACCTGCAGATTTTGATATGGAATTGAAAATTGTGTAAATCTACCCAAAGTTTTGCATCAAAATCCCACAGCAGTAGCTGGAGCCGCGCCTCGCGGTGCGCCCTGAGCAAATAATTCCCCCAGTGTGAACGCAGCTCGGAAATGGGTAGAATTACCTGCATTACGTACTACAAGATGCGCTAAATTCTGCACCTAAGTCTCCATACGGAATTGAAAATGCATCAACTCTGCATCAAAGTCTGCAGGTCGATCTGCGGGTTTTGTAGCATAGGTCTACAGCGGCATTATAAGCCACGTCCTTAGGTGCAGAATGTGGACGGTCCCTAATGTGGCTCCATTCACACAGGCAGATCGGATGCAAAAAGAAAACACACCAAATAGTGAAACCCTGTGTGTTTTTACCATGTTTGTGAGAAAATGTGGCAAAAAACGCACTCAGTTCTATGAATGCACTTTTTGGTGCGTTTTTTATTGCAACCGAACTGCCTCGTGTGAATGGAGCCGAAGGCCGCTGCTACACAGCAGAGGTTCTACCTTGCATTCTGCAGGGGGAGGAATGCGGATAGCAACTGGCACCTGAACTTGCCATAGTCAGTCGTTGATTGAACCAAGAAGAGGTCCAGGTGCCGGCAGTAATCAGCATGGGAGAAACGCTGGCATGATGGTAGTGTTAATGCAGAGCGAGATCTGACTTAGAGACTCAGTTTCTGACCTAATCCTGTGTCTAAATACCCTGGCCAAGGCGAACTGGGATTGTTGGCATGCCACCATCACCCAATGCCACCTTAGTTGTAATGCACCATCCGTAGGAACACCGCATAGTGAGTGATTACAACAAATAACAAGCTCCGCTCTGCTACACCTGTGTGTCTATACGTATCTTCATAGCATCATCCAAGCAACACAAACTACTAAGAATTCTGCACCAACGCACAATGATGGCCATTCACCTTCCTGAATGTCAGGCACATTATTCACCAGTCATAAAATGGGCGTAAGGACAACGGGCACTTTTAGCACCTTGAGGGATTTGCCAAGTGGTAACCTTCAAAGACGCTATTATGTTACACCTCTAAGGTTAGGTAACTGTGATCTGTGCCCGCATCGGGCAGCACACGAGCGCCAGTCCGATACACACAACATTCACCTGCGTTGGCATGAACCACTGCTTGCCCATGAGACGAGCAGGAATAGGACACGCCAAGAGCATTTTCACATGGATCGTGGGCTATAACGGGGCCGTGGGGGGCCGTGAAATTACACAGATAGCGCAAGCCCCCAGAATACGCTATTGTGCGCCTGGCCTCATCAGAATTATAGAGGAGTCAACAGCCCTAAATATATTGTAGGTGCAGGCGCACCTGATCTGCCATGTGTAGAAGCCAAGGCCGGGACTATAAGGCTATTCTGCAGCATCTATACTCGCTACGGATTG